>NW_016813497.1:184143-233284 GCF_001698545.2 Rhinopithecus bieti
AAAAAAAAAAAAAAAAAAAACAGAAAAAAAAAAGGCCCACCCATGACACACCCCAGATGGCTCTCTAAGAATCTCTCCAGTCCTCAGGGTCCCTAAGGCATTGGGACAGAGCTAGGAAAGCAAACCCATTTGCTTTCTCCTGCAGGAAACCCCTTGAGGGCAAGACCCCACAATCAGAGGAGGATGGAGTGGCTCACCCTCAGTCAACAGGCCAGGCTCAAGGTGGTATAATGTCTTAATCAAGGGTGTGGGCCTCCAGGTCTGACGCCCAACTCAGTGCTCCTTTAATAACCACCCCTTGTTAATTGTCCTTAACAGGGGTTCCTGGCAAGTCAGTTCTCCCTCAGGCCTTCAGTTTCCTCACCTGGAAACTGAAGATGAGAGGGCTGAACCAGATGGAAATTCCAAGACCCTCTGCAGCCCTAGGAAGCCACAACTCTACTAAATCATCCCCAAAGCCAGGCACCCCAAATAGCACTATGATCAGTATTTGTAGTTAGGGATGCGACCAAGGATGCAGTTAAAGTGACTTTCATGAGCCTCAAGTGATCAAGAACTCACCATATGGTTATGTACTACCAAAGCTGATCAGTCCCTGGACACGGAGACCTGAAATCCAGCCCCTCCCTCCGCTATCTTGGAGCAAGGAAAGGGCCTTCTTCTAATCGGTCAGCCCTGGGGGCCCCCCTTTGCTACAGGTAACCATAAAAACTAGAAGCCACAATGCCTGACACATAGCCCAGAACCTCAGACACAAGCAACCACAAAACTAGAAGCCATAGTTTCTGACACTTATCCCAGAACTTCAGCCACAGGACCATGTCCAGCCTCTTTTTTTTTTTTTTTTTTTTAAACAGGGTCTTGCTCTGTCATCCAGGCTGGAGTGCAATGGTGCAATCTCAGGTCACTGCAACCTCCACCTCCCAGGCTCAAGCGATCCTCCACCTCAGCCTCCTGAGTAGCTAGAACTACAGAAGCGCACCACCATGTATGGCCAATTTTCTATTTTTTGTAGAGCCGGGGTTTTACATGTTTCCCAGGCTGGTCTCGAACTCCTAGACTCAAGTTATCCACCAGCCTCAGCCTCCCAAGGTGCTGGGATTACAGGCATGAGCCACCGCACCCAGCCCCAGCCTCCTTTTTAAACTCTTGGACGTCAGTGTGATTACAGATGCAGTGGCAAAGGGATAAATGTATGAAGGCTGCCATTCCTGCTTAGGAGAGGGGGATTTATGATGCCACAAATATATTAAAGACTAGGACAGATATTAAATATATTCATACACTTTGACCCGGCAAATCTCACTTCTAGGAAGATACTTGTTGCAGCATGGTTTATAAAAGCATGACTTGGAAACAGCCTGAATGGTCCACACAGGGAAACCGGTTAGATGAACTTGTGGTGTGACCACACAATGCAGCCACTAATAGTGCTGATGCATATGTATATGTGCTGATATAGACAGAAGACATTTACAAGGCAATGCACATGGTATGTGTCACAAATAGACACATGTACATTTGTATGCAAATGCAGGAAAAATATACAACAAAATGTGCACGGGAATTAACTCTGAGAGGTCGCATTATGGGTGATTTTCACTGTGGTACATCTAGTACTTTCTTTTTTTATAGTGAACATATATCATTATGTATTTTTAAAATATTTTAATTAAAAGTAGAAAGGTAAAGAATATACTTTAACTTTCTTTATCAGAGGAACTGTTTATCAGAGGAACTGTTCAGAAAGAATAAGACAGGTAGCCATTTAAAAAATTATGAGTAAGCTGATCTCTAGGCAGCTTCTCCTTTTTCAGAATGAGACAAGTGCAGAGCTAGCTGCATCATGGTGCTGAGAGAGTCCTGTCTTTGAGGATGTGCTGGCCTGGACATTAGGGAAGCAGACCCATGCCCGAACCCTGAGGCTGCACAGCCTGGGTGACCACCAGGAAGCCCAAACATCTAGACCTGAGCCATGGAATGCCCTCAGCTCAGCTCTTTTTATTACTGGCCATCTCCAGCAACCACGGCCCTGCACAGAATCTCCCCACCATAGCGACAGCTGTGGAGTTCTGAACATAAGTTCTCCATAAGACCAGTCAACCCGGGTTCAACCACCTGCTGAGACAGTCTCTCTATCCCTTTGAGATGCAATTCCCTCATCTGCAGCATCAGGATAAAGCCTCATAGCATCACTGTGAATGTTAAGGTGCAACATATGCTGAGAGCCTAGTGGAGTGCTCAACATAGAACAGGTGATCAAGCACGTTCCTCATCTGTGTCTGCTCTCTCTACTCAAAGGTCATTCCCCTAACCCCAAAGGCACCTATGCAGCTTTCCCTTTGAATTAAATGTAAAAAAGATATCTCAACCCCAGCCTATTCTGAAGGATGGCCTTTTTAAAAGGCACAGCTTAGAGAGACTTGGCCACAGGCTTTGCTGCTTCTCCCCAGCATTACAGACACTGCCACCGTGGGCCAGCTTCTCCGCATGGTCCATCTCCAGACACATCCAGCGGGCAGGAGTAGAATACCTGTGGTGCAGAATGCCACTTTCCTGGATTTTGAGGCAGCCCAGACCACTCCGAGAAGAGGAAACAACCCTGACGTGGAAGAAGGCATTCCCATAGCTGCAGGCAGCAAACCACACCTCCTGGTACCCACATCAACCCAAGCTGCAGATCTGATAAGACCTCTCTCCAGCACCACCCAGCCCTCCCCAGGCTCACAGCCACTGCGGTTCCCCCTCTAGGCTGCCTCTGAGAAACATTTGGGAGGTAGGTTTCACCAGGGAAAAAGTTACCCAGGTGAAAGTGGACACAAAAAGGGCCTGAGCCCCAGCTCTGTATCTCTTCAGAGATGGCTGGAGCCACTTGGCCAGAGGGTTACAACTGTGGCCACAGAGCAGAAGCAGAGAAATGCCACACTTCGAGACAGTGGCTGGCTGGGAAAGGAAAACCAGGTTTCAGTCTCCTTTCTGCCAGGGACCTGTGACTTGGTAGAAGTCCCCAAGACTCTGGGAATATTTCCTAGAAAACCAGGAGGTGGCTCACACTTGTAATCACAGCACTTTGGGAGGCCAAGGCGGGTGGATCACTTGAGGCCAGGAGTTCAAGACCAGCCTGGCCAACACGGCAAAACCCTATCTCTACTAAAAACACAAAAATAAGCTGGACATAGTAAGGCATGCCTGTAATCCCAGCTACTCAGAAGCTAAGGCAGTATTGCTTAAACCTGAGAGGTGGAGATTACAGTGATCCAAGATCATGCCACTGCACTCCAGCTTGGGCAACAGAGTGGGACTCTGACTAAAAACAAAAACAAAAACAAAAAAACAGGAGGTTGGATGGACCAAGGGTTCAGTGGGGTTCCCAATGCAGGGTCCTGCAAGCTGTGATACTAGAGTCATTACTGTGCCCTGCCTGGCTCCTTCATTAGACTAGAAGTGTCCTTAAACCCCACAGACTGGGAGAGTAGCCCACCTACTTCAGAGCCCTTGCTAGGTGGCAGCCAGCCAGGTAAGCACATCGATAGTAACTAAAGGTCTGTCCAGGGAATGAGCCTCCACACACCCTAAGGACCCAATCTGCAGGCATGCCACCCCTCCCCTCTCCCAGCAGTTCCATCGTCAGATGCTCCTGGGAGGCATAGGGAGAGCTCAGGTCCCCCACAGAGCAGGGCTCTGACCTCTGCCACAGCAGAGCTGTGTGAGGGCCAGGTCTCTCTGACTTTCCAGGTGGCAGGAGGGCCTCCCTTCTGACCCCTTGCGGCTCCAGGGCAGCTGCTCAGGAAAGCGGCCCAAGGGCAGAGACTGAACCTACCACAGTTCCCAACATTGCCTCCCCCAGCAAAGCCTGATGGTCAAAGTCCTTCAGCCCCTTTGTCCACATCAGCTTGCTTAGGAGGGATTTTTCTCCACAAGAATACAAGGTGGGGAGACTCAGCACGGCACAGCCTGTCTCTGGAAAGTACTAGTAGGCTGGCAGGAAAGGGCAAGTCACAATGTCCCTGGAACATACATCTCCATGAGGCAACATGTGTCTGCTTCTACACACCCTTGTCTCCCCAGCACTGGCCAGATTCAAAGGAATGAAGGTAATTATTACTGGCATAGGTTGCAGGCCCAGCTATGAGGCAGGCCAGGTGTCCCTCCGTGAGCATATCTGGGGCATAAGAACATTCCCGTTTGGCTCGGTGGAGTTTTCAGACCCCTAGGAGGGTCTAGCAGAGACAGAACACCAGGTCCTGCCATGATGAAGTAGCCTCACAACTGTTTACAGATTAAGACTCTGGTTTCAGATTGTGCCTCCCTCCCTTTCTATTTAGAGAGGGAAAAGGTGTATGAGGAAGACTGCTGATCTCCAGGAATGTGTGTGAGATTGAGAAGAGTCAGGTACGCTGCTGGGCACATAGGAAGCAAACGTTAAGGCAGCTCCTTCTACCCTTTTCCATACAAACTGGACCACGACACAGAGAAAAGCTATCCCCAGGCAACCAGACACGCTGACCCCCCACACCCCATCACAACACGATTTCGGGCAGCAGCAGCCCATCTCTGGTCAGGGACCTCCACGGACATCTCACATGCTGCTTCTCCCACTGAGTGCTTATATAATGAAGGCCAGAGTGAGTTGGGGCTCCTAAGATTCTAGATAAATCCGACACAGTTACACAGGCCAAGCCCTCCCGGTCAGATCTTTCTTCAAAAGCCAGGAATCCAGTGTTGCAAGCACAGTCTCTGAGGTTATGAGCTGGTGTGTGGGGAGCCCACAGAACAGGAAAGAATGCTGGAGTGGACACTGCCACTGGCCCACCTGGCCCCAGAACAAGCTGCTGGGGGTGGACAGCCCCACCCAGCTTACTGAGATTGTTTCCTGGCTTGTGTCACCCACCTGTATGAAATGAGAGGCAGCTGCAGAAGTACCTTTCCCTAAAATCCAGATTTACTGATCCATGAAGTAGGGGTTAAGTCTCCCTATCGAGGGTCTAGTAGGGGTTGTTTCCCTACTGGTGGCCTGTGCCATAAACGCTACTGGACCCTCCCTAGGCAAAGCTGCCAGGCAGACTCTTTTGGTAGTAACAGCATGGACTGAAAGACAAAACGCTGCAGGTGTGAGCAGTCTCGTTCATATTTTACATACAGGAGAGCTTGAGATTCAGAAGTCATGGGACCTGCCTAAGGTCACACAGACAGAACCCAGGCCCAATATGAAAGCCATGGGGCTTCCTGTTCACCACGCTGCTCCTATGGCAAAGATTCTTATAATAAACTTAACCCCTATGTTATGGGTTCAGTAAATCTGTATTTTAGAACCTTTCTTAAAGAGGGTTATTCTTAAACAGGGGTAGTATAAAAACAATCACAAACATTTGATTTCACCCAACCAAGTCTCATTCTCTAACCCAGAGAATTTCGAGCTTCCAGAGCCCTCAGAGATCCACTCCAGCCTTCTTGTTTTGCAGGTGTGGAGGCTGAGGCCTCTGGGATGAAGTGACTCATTCAAACTAGCTGGTGGCAGCCCCATGGAACTCGCTCCAGGGGTCTAAATTCCCATCCCCCAAAACAACCCAAGCCCTGCCTTTTCAGGAAGTGGGTGAACCCGAATCCACATCACGGTGGGAAGAAGAGGGAGCTGCAAATCCTCTGTGGGCCTTCGGATGAGTTCTCTGCCACCAGGGATGATTGTCTAAACACTCAGGAGGGAAGCCACTGAATAAACCAGCTCCGAGGCTTAAATAGCTGGATGCTCTGGGGTGTCATGAACGCCACACCGCCATCAAAATGAGGGACTCTGGAAGTTAGGGTAGGACAAAAGGCCATTCCAGAGAATGCACAGCAAGTGGTTCTCCTATACATACTCTGGGAGCCAGGAGCCCTTCAGAGCAACGTGGGGACAATTCCACAGAGGCCAACACAGAGAGCATTCTCCAAACCCAGCAACACCGCAGTCCAACCACGCACACTCTGCCGGACAGCGACCCCTCCTCCCAGAACTGAGCCTCACAGGCCCCCTATTGTGTCAGCCTAAAAACTGAACTTTGCTGGGCAAACACACTCAGCTGTGTTCAAAAAATCCGTTTCTCTCAATACTTGGAAAACTGCAGCATGCATGCAGAAAGGCCGGCTGTAGGGGGTTTTGTTTGTTTTTTAAGCAAAGCCTTGGTCAGTACAGCTCTAGCAACTGTAATAAAAAATAATAATACCCAGCACTGACTGTATTCTTCCAACGTCCTGTGGTTTTATAGCTTTTAAGAAAATAAAACTGAGGGAGAGGCACCCCCGAGCATTTGGGATCAAACAAGGATTCAGGCTTGTGGCATGCCTGGAGGAAGGATTGGTCTTGTAATAATTACCGAAATCACAGAGGGCCTTATGACAGCTGGCAGAGGCAATTAGCAATAAGGGGCGGGGGGAGGGTTTAGGGGGAGGAGAAATTGAGGATCTAATAAAACAAAACATCCCCAGACCTGCAGGAGGCCAGATGTGGCAGGGCAAGATGGTGAGAGGTTCCTTGTTCAAGATGGGGCAGCTATTAACTGGTCTGACGTTTCACCGCCCCGTCCCTGGCCCAAATCACATTTGGAATCCACTAGTTGCCCTCATTTGTGTATGGACAGGGTGCCCCAACAACCCTCGGGCTGGTTTTTCCAAATCCTTCTAAGACTTCCCAGCTAAAATTTGAGAGAGGAAGGCCCGCATATCTTATATCTTCTTTACACTCCAGGCTGTCTCCATCAGAACCCCTTAAACAGTGTCATCTTCCCACCAAAGGCTTGCTTCCCCAGCATAATCCTTCCTAAGCCAAAATCCAGTCTTTGGGGGGAAGCAGGGGGAGTCGGCGGGTAATTATTAATACATTTTAAGCAGCGAGCCTCCGTGGCAACGTGAAAGGAAAGCACCAAACGCCTGAATAGCAAAAATGCAGTTTCAGCAACACTTTTTGAAAAGCGGCAGACACGACCTGGGAGGAGAGGAAAAGAAGGGACAGGACGGCGTCTAGGGCGTGAGGGGAACAGGGGACTGCAGGCCTGCGATCACGCTTCAGGGGAACCTCCTTCGTCACCCTGGCCCACGGGTGCTCGGCTCAGTCACACAGGGAAAAGTCCAGCTTGTGACTCAGTGGGACAACGAGTCCTGGGGCCCCGCAAACTGGAAATGGGGTGGGGACGGAGAAGGGAGGAAAGGGGATGTCCGCGCGCAGCCCACTCGGCCCACGGGCCCCTCGAGCCTCTATCCCAGTTCCCACCACGCACCCGCCCCGCAAATCCTGCCCAAGGTGAGGGCTGGTCCTAGGTCCTCCGGCTGCCGCATCAGCGAGTGCAGGAGCGAGGGGGAAGCCTCCAAGGGGGCGATGCGGGCTCAAGGATGCAACTCGGCCAGGAGTGAACTGAGGCCCGGAGGGAGGTGTCCGGGCCGCTTCTCGAGCCCAGCCCGGGTCCCCGACCCCCTTACCTCCAGGGTCCGGATCTCCTGCTGGGTAAGGTCGTTGGACACAGCGCACTTGGTGCGCAGCCCGCGCAGGCTGCCGATAGAGATGTCGATGAGCTTCTGGAGCTGCCCGCACTGCTGCAGCGCCCGGCTGGCCGCGGCCCCTGCGCCTCCCTCCGCGGCCGCCGCATCCCCCCCGCCACCGCCCTCCTTCTTCTCTCCCATCGCCGCCGCGCGCAGCGCCGCTCTATCCATGCCTCGGCATCGGGGCCGCGGCGGCCGAGGCGGGGAGCCCGGGGCCGCGGCCCGCCTCGGCCAAGGAACCCCTGAGCGGAGAGATTGGACAGGAGCGCCCTCGGCGCCTGCCGGCCGGGACGCCGGTTAGAGCCGCGCGAGCGCTCCCGCCCTCCCACCCACGGCAGCAAAGCGAAAGCCGCGGCGATCCGACGGCTGCGGCTCCCGGAGCCTTTAAGCGGCGGCGGGGGCCGGGTCAGGACGGCCGGGCATGCTGGGACTTGTAGTCCACGCCGCGCACCTGCTGCCGGCCCCCGCCCTCGGGGCCCCGGACAGCGCCCGCGCAGCCTTCCCAGCCTTTCTCTCCCCTCCCCTCCCGGCGGCCGCGGCTGTTCAGGCGGTGAGGGCGGGCCCCGACTGGGAGCCCCGGGTGGGGCTGCTCCGCGCCGGCTCCTCCCCTGGGCGCCGAGAGTCGAGGGAGCAGCCTCTCCCGGTCCACCTCCGCCCTCCACCCGGCCTAAGAGCTTCCCGCGACCCCCGGATGGGGCGGCGCCCTCTGGACGCCCGGCGGGTGTACGTCCCGCAGTTCCTCAGCCGCAGCCCAGCCCTGGAAGATGGGGACCAGGGAGGTTCCAGGATTTGTATGTGGGTTTAGGGGCTGCCATCTAGTGGGAAGGGGCTTACAGCACTTCTCCTGTAACTGGCTCACAAAGCGCTCTGCTCTGGACTGCCTGCGCCAGAAGGATTGCTCAGGCTTGGAGAAAGACGAAGGGCTTTCTTCTGAACCACATTTACCTACCAAAATAAGTGTCCCATTCCTCCGCCATTCCCAACCCACCAAGTCAGCGCAGACACTGGGGACAGCACACTGAATTGTCGGTGGCTTCGCAAGTGGCCAGGACTCAAATTCTGACTCCACCACTGTCTAGGGTGAAACCTTGGGCACGTTCGATTTCCTGTGAATGCCCGAGTCTCCTCGTCAAATAACACTTTCATAGGTTTCCTATGAAGAAGGGTTAATACATGTACAGCACCTAGATTGATTACTGGCACATGTGGTCGCTGGATAAATGTTAGCAATTCTTACTATCTAACCTCAGATCTGAATGTAGCCCTGGACCCAAGTAGTGGCCATGGAGCAGTACAGTACTGCCAAGGACTGGTAGTCCTCTGTCCTCTGTGCCTTTCTGTGCCTCCTAACCCAGCAATCAAGCCTCGCCCATCTGTTCACCCTCCTGTCTCATTAGTTCACCTCGTGTGTTCTATTATCTGGCAAAACTGAAAAACCAAGTCTCTGATCAAAGCTCCCACACCTTCATACTTTCAACATCTGTCAACCAGAAAAAATGTCTCCCCCCTGAATTTTCTCTTGTAAGCTGCTTGATTGCAGAAGCCACTAGCTAGTGTATCATTGTACCCTCTTCATAGTGCCAGATACAGTGATGACACACAATAAAGGCTCCAACGTGCCTCAGGAGCTCTTTCCGCAGGTCCTGTGGGATGTTTCTTTTACCTCTCAGGCCAGCCGAGGGTGTGTGTGTGTGTGTGTGTGTGTGTGTGTAGATAGTTGTTTTTTGGGTTTTGTTTTTGTGTTAGAGGATGAGAATTGGACAGGAGGTGGGATCCAAACATTATAGACACTAAAACAATCAATACTGGGTGGCAGTTTATATTACACCTTCCTTTAATGTTTATATTACACCAGCCTTCAAAATAAATTAAGGGCTGAGCACCGTGGCTCAAGCCTGTAATCCCAGCACTTTGAGAGGCCAAGAGGGAAGGATCACTTGAACCCAGGAGTTCGAGACCAGGCTGGGCAATATGGCAAGACCCTGTCTCTAAAATAATAATAATAAATTTTTAAAAATCAGGTCTAGAAAGCAAAACTATAACTTTAAAATGTGTTTTTGCAAATTAACCACTCCTTTGGAGATTTTCCAAATGCAAGGAGGTTCCTCCCTAACCTGGCCTTTCCCATTGAGAGTCATTGGTCCAGTCCTCACTCAACTTGTAAAAAGACCCCTGCACGGTATTATGAATTTCTCAACCTGTTACCTTAACCCCACCCAACTCCTTGCAAAGTAGTAACTATTATGAAGGGGAAACTAGTTGTGGTTCTCAAACTTGAACATGCATCAGAATCTCAAACAGAACATGCATCAGAGGACTTGTTAATTCCCAGAACCATGGACCCCACCTCTATAGTTTCTAATTTTATTGATCAGAGGACAGGGCAGGAGAATTTGCATTTCTATCAAGTTCTCAGGTGGTACTGATGTGGTTAGTCTGAACCCAGTCTCAAGTCTATGCTTTGAGAAGCCTAGGTACAGAGGAAGGTCAGTGGGCAGAGAACTATCTTAAGGGACTATCCACAATCCAGCCTGGCTGGTTCAGAGCCTCTGTCCAGCAGCCAGAGCTGCCAGGCTTGAATGACTCACTCATTCTAACGCAATTCACAAAAGATTTTTTTTTTTTTTTTTGAAATGGAGTCTTGCTCTGTCACTCAGGCTGGAGTACAGTAGCATGATCATGGCTCAGTGTAGCCTCGACCTCCCAGACTCAGGCGATCCTCCCACACCAGCTTCCCAGGTAGCTGGGACTATAGGAGTGTGCCACCATGCCTAGCTAACTTTAACTTTTTTTTTTTTTTAATGGAGTCTCTCTACGTTGCCCAGGCTGCTGGTCTCAAACTCCTGGGCTCAAGCAATCCTTTCCCTTCAGCCTCCTGAGGTGCTGGGATTATAGGCATGAACTACCATGCCTGGCTCACAAGAAATTTTCTGGTAAGTGCCTATTTATGCACTTACATTGAACTTGTTATTGCCAATGGGGCCTGGTCATTATATTCTCCCTCTAGGGCCACTTTATGTGGGAAGCCACATCCTGAGAAGAGCCACTGCCAGCTGTGGCATTCATGCCCACCCATGCCACCACAGGGGTGATGTCAGAGCCTGAGACTGGACATATGCCAGCTCCCTGGTTACTCTCCCGCCAGGTTCCATGCAGTGAGTCTCTCCTCTGTGGATACAGTCTTCCCTCTGACTATCGAAAGCATTCAGCAGGCTACAGCTTTCCTTCCTCACAGATGGCCTCTAGCCTTCTTGCCTGGATTTGAGTCATCTGTCAGCCACAGGTTTACAGAACTGCCCCTTAGAGATGGAGAAACTTTTTTGTTTTTGTTTTTTGTTTTTTGTTTTTAAGAGACAGGGTCTTGCTCTGAGGTTGGAGTGCAGTGGCACGAGAAAGCTCACTGCAGCCTCAAACTCCTGGGCTCAAGCCATCCTCCTGCCTCAGTCTCCTGAGTAGCTGCGACTACAGGTGCCTGCCACCACATCTGACTAATTTGTAAATTTTTTGTAGTGATAGGGTCTTGCTGTGTTGTCTAGACTGGTCTCAAACTCCTGTTCTTGGCCTCACTCTCCCAAAAGCGCTAGGATTACGGGCATGAGCCATGGCACCTGGCCGAAATAAAGATTTTTAAATAATCCCTTCATTCATCCTTTTAACATTCAGTAAGCATTCATGAAGTGCCCCTTACATGGCAGGCCCTGTTCTGGGCTCTGGAAAAGACTAGCAAACAAAACGAAGATTCTTACCCTTAGGGAATTTATGCTGTGGTGAGAGGAAACAGACAAGCAGATAAATGCACAGTGTGTCTGTCACTGGTAACAGGTGGTATGGCACTGCAGGGAAGGGGACAGGGAATATGGCCTTTACACCTTTAAATAGAGCTGTTTTAGAGAGTAGGGTAGTCAGCTCTGTCTCTGAATTGCTGTATGACCTTGGGCAAATCTCCTAATCTGGTAGCATGGCTTCTTATTTGCAAGATGGTGATAATGTTTTATGAGGATGAACAGATTATATAACATAGAGTGATGGTCATAAAATAAGTGTTCAGCATGTTTATTTATTTGATAAATATTTCCTATAGGTCTACTGAAACTGTTCCAAGTGCTTAACTCATTGAACTATGCTTTACTTTCTTCCCCACTTTCCAGAATGAATCTCTTCTAGTTAGATGAATTCATCTATTATGTGTTGATTCAGGGTTTCAGCATCATCTCCAGGTCCTTGAGACTTTTTCTGAGGCACCTCAGTAGAGAAAGTTTGCTTATTCCCTCCTTCCTCTCCTCTGTCTCAGGTCCCTCCATTGCTTTTCCCAGCTTGTCTGCATCCAAACACCAACAACAGCAGTGGGAGCATTTTTGTGCACAGGCCTAAGAAGCATGAAGAGGACACTTACCATGTGCCAGTCTCTGGGGTAGGCTCAGAGTGAAGGAAGCCGAGTCCTTATCCCTGTGGAACATATATGAAGGGAAGGACAGGAAATGAAAGTGAACAAATATATTATCAAAATAAACTGAGACTCATAAGTGCTATGCAGAAAAAGAGAAAAGCAAATAGCCGAGAGTCTCTGGTGGCTAAGGTACTTCACTAGATGGAGTGGACAGAGAATGACTATCTGACCATTGAACTAAGATGGAAATAAAGAAAGACAAGTCATGTGGAATATTCCAGGAAAGGAGCACTCCAGGCAGTGGGAACATAGCATGCAGAGGCTCTGAGGCAGGAGCAGCTTGGCATACTCCAGGAACAGAGTGAAGGCCAGAGGAGCCATAGCAAGATGAGGGAGAGGAGCAAGGACTGGAGATGACGTGGGAGAGCTATGCAGGGGCCAGATAAAGTGGGACATGGGAAGGAAGTTTGGATTTTTCTCCAAGCCTTTGTTACTCCTAATGCGGTCCAGGAGCAGCAGCAACTGCATGACCTGCGAGCTTATTAGAAACACAATCTTGAGCCCAACCCCGAATAACTAATCACAAACTGCATCTTAGCAAAATTCCCACATGATCCAAAAATATATTAAATTTTTAGAAGCACAGTACTCTAAGAAAGCCACGTTCTTTGCAGGTGAAGAGTTTTAAAGATCCCTTGGGCTGTCACCTGGAGAGCAGATGGTAGGGAGGCAAGGGCACAGCCATGGCTCTGGTTTTAAGATAGCTGCGGTGGCCCAAGCCAGGTGGGGAGCAGGAACTGGGTGAGAGTGGGGGATATAGAGGAAAGAGAGGGGATAGAGGACATGTTTTGGAGACAGAGTCAACAGGACAAGCTGATGGATTGAATGTCAAAGGAGGAAAAGAAGAATTCCGGCCATCCTGACCGTGTAGTCTCCACTCCTCCAGAGACGCCACAGGGCACTGTGGGAAGAGCCCTATCCTACAGCCAGGTGTGGCCACACCCTCAGGTACCAAACCCACTCACCCCTACCCACCCCTGTCCCCTCACTCCTAGCGTCATCTCAGAACTCGGTAGGTTTCTGTTAGAGCCTGAAGCTGTACATGGGGAGCTAGAGGTTTATGGATTTCACCTTCAGTTAAATCAGTCAAGAAATGTACGGAGCCACTCTGAAGATGTACATTCTTTTTATTGCTATGATGTACACCTGTGCACATTTATTCATTCATTCATTCGTTCAACAGATATCTACTGAACCCCGGGTATGTGCTCAGCACTGTGCTCGACTCTAGGGATATGGCAGTAAACAGTAGATCATGTTATAGTTTCTAAAAGGACTTCCCATCTATTTCAGCTCACAGTAAACCTGTGTCATCTTCCTAAAGCTAGAAAGGGTGCTTAAGCTGGGTGCTTTCTCCCAGCTAGAAAACACCGTGGGTTCCCTGTTGGCCTCAGAGTGAAGTATGAATTCTTGAACCAGGGCTACAAGGTCCTGTGTTCCCGAGCCCTGCTGATGTCTCCAAGCTTATCTGCTACCCAAGGCTGTTTTGAGTGAATGTCCTGGTTTGAAGAATTGATGAAAATAAAAAGCCTGTCTCTAGGAAAAAAAAAGACACCCACAACTGAGACCAAATGTCTGGGGGTTTGTGAGCCACCACCTTGAGGCTGTCTATGAACCCTAGGCCTATAGACAATCTTGTCTCTGTCTTTAACTCAACAATCGTGGTCACACCATGGAGTTTCATGTCACGATGTCTTTGCTCAGGCTATCACTTCTACCTGCAGTCCTTCCTCTCCAGCTCCCTATGTAAATTTCTACGAATCCTAGAAGTCTAACTCACATGCAGCCTGCCTCTTCTCCCATAACAGGAGTAATCTTTCTAACTTCCATGTTCCCTTAAAACTTTGCACACCAACTTATCTTTTATTATTTCCCTACCTGATTCTTTCCCTATCTGGATAGTGAGTCTCCTTGGACTCAGATAGACCCTATATGACCTTGGCAAAGTTTTTCAGCTCTCTGAGCTTTTATTTCCTCATTTGTAAAAATGAGCGTAATAATCCCTCCCCCCATTACTTGAGCCCAGGAGTTCGAGACAACCCTGGATAACATGGTGAGACCCTGTCTCTACAAAATAAAAATGAAAATAAATAAAAAATAATCCCTCCCCTCAGGGTGGCTGAGAGAGGTAAAGAAAATAAAGCAAATAGGCCTGGCATGCAGTAGTGCTTAACACATGTTTGAATAAACAAATGAGGGAGGGAATGCAGTTTACAGGAGAAGAAACCAGGCCTTCTGTCTAGGGATCTGACTCCTGTGTGCCCCTAGGTGCTTGTTCTAGAAGACACATTACTACCATTTGTGCAGTGCAGTCAGACCCAGGCTGTGGATCAGGCTGTAAGGAGAAACAAAGTTGAAAAATGGCCTGATTCGTCCAAAAACTGAAGCCACCCAAGTTGTCGGGGCTTTTCAGGCAACCTGGCAAGAGACAGGACTGCTCTGGGAGATGTAGGGAGAAACATCCTGGGAAAGCCAGGAGGGGATGTGGGTGCCCTCTTTTCATTCAGTTACCTTCTGAGCCATTTCTCTTCCTCCACTTTCTAAACCCTTGCCCGGCTGATGCTATCAGGCTGAGGCCAAGGAGGGTGAATCACCCGAGGTCAGGAGTTCAAGACCAGCCTGACCAACATGGAGAAACCCCATCTCTACTAAAAATACAAAAATTAGCTGGACATGGTAGCAGATATCTGAAATCCCAGCTACTGAGGAGGCTGAGACAGGAGAATCATTTGAACCTGGGAGACAGAGGTTGCAGTGAGCTGAGACTGTGCCACTGCACTCCAGCCTAGGCAACAAGAGTGAGACTCTGTCTCAAAAAATAATAATAATAAAATAAAAATAAATAAATGAATTCATGACCACAAACCTCAGATTGGCACTCCTCATACCTGGCAATCCTACCAACCTTTCCTAGAAAGTTCGTTTTCCTGTTCCCTGAGATGGCTATTTCATACTGTCTTCTATCTGCACAAACTCCCCTGCACTCCTCAGCTGATGGGCGTGGCTCGCCCTCCTTTGAGAAACTGGAAGCCCTCAGGCCAGATCTACCAACCCTCCTGCCCCTGCGCGCAGGCGTCCTGCCTCTCCTCCTGCAACCACAGAAGAGGTATCCTGCTGGAGTCTAAGGCAGTGATTGTCTCCTGGGACTCTGGATCCCAGGCCCTCAAGCAGGCTCAAGGCCTTTGATCCAGTGAGTATCCTGCTTTTCTCTGCATCATCATTTTCTCCTTTTCTGCTCTGTTATTCTTTTCTTTTCTTTCTTTCTTTCTTTCTTTCTTTCTTTCTTTCTTTCTTTCTTTCTTTCTTTTTTTTTTTTTTTTTTTTGACAGTCTTGCTGTGTCACCCAGGCTGGAGCGCAGTGCAGTGGTGCTATCTCAGCTCACTGCAACCTCCGCCTCCCAGACTCAAGCAATTCTCCTTCCTCAGCCTCTCAAGTAGGTGGAATTACAAGCATGTTGCCCTCACACCTGGCTAATTTTATTTTTAGTAGAGGTGGGATGTCACCACGTCGGCCAGGCTGGTCTCAAACTCCCAGCCTCAAGCGATCTGCCCACCTCAGGCTCCCAAAGTGCTGGGATTACAGGCATAAACCACTGTGCCCAGCCATCTGCCCTGTTATTCCGATTTGCACACAAACATATTCTAGTATCTCCCTTAAGGGAAGGAAGGAAGGAAGGAAGGGAGGAAGGGAGGAAAAGAGGAAGGGAGGAAGGGAGGAAAAGAGGAAGGGAGGAAGGGAGGGAGGGAGGGAGGGAACACTCTATCAGTTAGAGTCCTGGCAGAAATCAGGATTCTCTCAGATGGTTCAACTGTTTCAAAGAGGCTACTAACAAAGTTAAGGGAACAAACAAGGATATTGCAGCACCCAGAGACAAATGAAGGTTTGTAGGGTGACAACTCCTGGCCCGGAAAGGACCAAGGAAAGAAATATCCCAGGAGCCATTGAGAAAAAGGGCAGTCTGGAAGGAACTGCAGGCATGGAGGGGGACACAACTCCTGCCAGAAACAGGGCACTGAAGCAGAGAGGGATGGGCAGAACACCTGCTCTCTCTTTCCTCCAGCCTTCAGTTCTCCTGCCTTTGCCTCCCCTTGGCTGAACCCATATGGAAGTGTTCTACCAGAAGAGCCCCGGTAATGCAGTGCAAAAGGATGTCTCTCCCGGGGCCCAGAGTGGGACACAAATGGACAGTGAATTGATCTTGGATGGGAGAATGGCCAGTGCACCTTTCCTCATCCCCAAATCCCCTTCCAGCTTCTGCCCTTTCTCTGCTTACATTTATAGCAAAACTTCTTAGAAGAGTTGTCTGTGCTTGGCTGGGCACGGTCGCTCACATCTGTAATCCCAACTCTTTGGGAGACCAAGGCAGGAGGATCTCTTGAGCCCAGGAGTTCAAGATCAGCCTGGTCAACATAGCAAAACCCCATCTCTATAAAAAAAATGCAAAAATTAGCTGGGCATGGTGGCATATGCCTGTGGTCCCAGCTACTTGGGGGACTGAGGCAGCAGATCACTCGAGCCTGGTAAGTTGAGGCTGCAGTGAGCCACGTTCACGCCACTGCACTCCAGCCCAGGTGACAGAGTGAGACCCTGTCTCAAAACAAACAAAAAAAGAACCAACACAAAAAAAGTTCCACTGTTTTACTTTTGCAAGACTGAATTTCCTCATAGGCACCTAAATATTCTACTGGGTCTTTTAAAGGAAACTTCCTTTCCTATTGAATTTGTAGTCACATATATTACACATATATGTGAAATATGAACAGAGAATCTGGCAACCTGGATTTGGGAGTAGATGAGGTCTCATATTATTGACATATAATTCCATAAAGTGAAGACTCAGAATGAGGTCATCTCTTTGCCCCCTCTGGTTCCAGCCTCCATGAGGCAGCAGCATGAGGAATGGCTTAAAGACGAGGGCTGCAGTTCAGGAAATTGTTTAAATTTCATTTCTAACCCTCCTTTGCAATGTGACCTTAACCAAGTCACTTTATCTTAGCCTCAGGGTTCTTATCTGAAAATTGCCCGAGTAGGGTTGCCACAGAGATTAAGTGAGCAATACACATAAAGCTCCCAGCCTCTGAGCCCTGCATGAGTAAGCACACTGGAACAGTGCCAATTATTTCCATAGCTAGGATATTATTTTCTAGAAGCTTCCCAATGATCACAAGCTACAGAAAGAGGCGATGCACATGGATTGGGGCAGTGAGTTGAAGGCTGGCAGCTGTTTCTGGCAGGTTGTTTGGAAGAGGATGAGGAGTGACTAGAAATGAAGGATGACGTAATGTCCTTTCCAGGGTCAAAGCATTGAAGGGATTATGGCATCCATTCCCACAAATATGAGTCAAAATAAAAATAACACTAAAAACCACAAAACACAAAATCTGAATGTATGGTGAAATGAAAACAGTCTCTTTCTAGATGTTCTGATTGCACCATTCTAGAAAAGTTCGTTGAAGCTGAATTCATATTTTCAATGCCCTTGCTCTGTTGCCTGCCTGCAGGAAATGCAGCAGGTGTCTGAGTCCACGGACAAAAATTTCTGGGATCTGAATGCCATGAGATACTTTCACACCTGTGATATAAGTCATGATAATGATCATGCATTGATTGAGTTGGTTTCCTGTTGTACCATTGTTTTTTAAACTCTTGAAAGTCCTTTCACCTATATCAGGTTGCTTGAACTCCACAGTGGTAGTCAAAAGGGAATCAGTATTAGCTCAGTGGGTTTTATTCATAGAATAACCAGAAACATAGCCTAGACCTCTCTAACATCAGTTGAACCATCTGAGCTGATTATGATTCCTGCCAGGACCCTAACTGATAGAGAGGTCCGCCCCCCCTCCCTCCCTCCCTGCCTCGCTCCCTCCCTCTCTCTCTCTCCCTGCCTCTCTTTCCTTCCTTCCTTCCTTCCTCCCATCCTTCCTCCCTTCCTCCCTCTCTCCTTCCTTCCTTGTTTCTTTCTTGCAGGGAGATACTAGAACATATTTGTGTGCAAATGAGAATAAAAGGGATAAAATGGTGATGCAGAGAAAAGCAGGATACTCGCTGAAATGGAGGCCTTGAACCTGCTCAAGTCGTGGGATCCAGAGTCCCAGCAGAAGGTCCTCGAATTACAAGCCAATCGACCTTGAAATTGCTCTTTGCCTGGAGACCACCACCACTTTCACTCCTACATAGCAATGTACCACTCAGGACTCAGAAGTCATCTTTTCTTGAAAACCCTCCCTCACCTCCGGGCTGGCCCAGCTCACTTCTTCCAAGCCACCAACATCTCCCGTGCTTGTCCTCAGTGTCAGGGGACACTCCTGCCTCAAAACTCTCTGCTTTCTTACTCTTGCACTGGCCTGTGAACTCTTTGCAGGAAGGGCCCCACTCACATATCACAGTGCTCCAGAACGCTTGTGGTTCATCGTTGAATTGAGTGGGTCAATTTAACACAGAGATCTTTCACAAGCTGGATTTAATGTCCTGGGAGGATCCATTTTATGGTAAGTAGAGGCGACACTAATCTCATCCCAGGTAGGAGACAAAGCCCCTCTACCGCCATCACACACCCATGAACACAACACATATTATGATAACCATGGTGCCTGAAATTCCACCATTCAAGAATTGTTTCTTGTCTTCTGACGTTCTTGTTCCCCTGGACAGGTGGGACTGGAGTGATGTGGTGGGTGGTTGAGTGCCTAGGCGGGGAGGGGTCTACTAAAGACACTAGGGCTTATGATGATTATCCTTCCTGCAGCTATGCTCCCCATTTGATGGAGACTGAAATGCCTCATCTGTTCCCTGTGCCCTGGGCATCTGAGAGGAATGCTCAGGTGCTCAGTATCTAGGTTCCTTGTGCCAAAGTTTTGGTGACACCAGTCTCATTATTTTTTTCTTTAAAATTGTTGCCCAGACACAGTGGCTCATGCCTGTAATCCCAGCACTTTGAGATGCCTAGGTGGGAGGATTACTGGAGCCCAGGAGTTCGAGACCCTTAGGCAACATGGTGAAACACCATCTCTACTAAAAATACAAAAAATTAGCCGGGCATGGTGGTGCATGCCTATGGTCCCCATAACTCAGGAGGCTGAGGTGGCAGGATGCCTTGAGCTGGGAGGTAGAGGTTGCAGTGAGCCAAGATCATGCCACTGCACTCTAGCCTGGGCAACAAGAGTGAAACTCCATCTCAAAAAAGAAAAAAAAAGTTGTATTTGCCAGTCGCAGTGTCGCTAACCTGTAATGCCAACACTTTGGGAGGCCAAGGCGGCGAATCACTTGAGCTCAGGAGTTCAAGACCAGCCTGAGTACCATGATGAAACCCCATCTCTACCAAAAATATAAAAAATTAGCCAGACGCGGTGGTGTCTGCCTGTGGTCTCAGCTACTCGGGAGGCTGAGGCAGGAGGCGGAGGTTGCAGTGAGCAGAGATCACACCACTGTACTACAGCCTGAGCAACACAGTGAGACTCTATCTGAAAAATATAAATAAATAAATAAATAAGAGAGAGGTTGTCTAAACATTTTTTTTTAAGTTCTATTGTTCAATCCTTGTCTCATGAACATTAAATTAAATTAAGAAATAAAGTCATATTGTACTTTTTCAGCCTTTGAATGTCATGACATTCAAAGGATGCCAGTGAGAGACTGGGTATGAAGTGACTCAACAGGACATCCCAAGCCGAGTTTCCCGAAGGGATAGCGATGGTGCCACGAGGGAGGGGTTGTGGTGTCTACGTTTCTGTCAACGGGGAGAATCTGTTCTCAGCCCCCACACCAGTGGGGAAGGTTCCCTCCCTGCCAAAGGGAGTAGAATAAAAGAACATGCCGGGCATGGTGGCTCATGTCTGTAATCCCAGCACTTTGGAAAGCCAAGGAGGGTGGATCACTTGAGATCAGGAGTTTGAGAGCGACCTGACCAACATGGTGAAACCCCATCTCTACTAAAAATACAAAATTAGCCGAGCATGGTCGCACATGCCTGTGATCCCAGCTACTCTGGAGGCTGAAGCAGGAGAATCACCTGAACGCAGGAGGTGGAGGTTGAAGTGAGCCGAGATCATGCCATTACACTCCAGCCTGGGTGACAAGAGTGAAACTCTGTCTCAAAAAAAAAAAAATAAAAATACACATCTCCGAGTGGCAGTCCCAGGAGAATTCCCAAGGAGAAGGCAGAAAAACTGAACAGGAAACAGGGAGGGCCAGAAAGCTGCAGGGCAACCTCCCCAGAGAGAGGGTCCCGCTCCTCTCCCGTCCCTTCCCCACCCATCTGGGCAGACCTTATCCCATCTCAGCATGAAGCTCCAACAGCCCCAAGCATCACTGCTCACCGTGACCCACTCTTCACGCTGCAGCCAGAGCAGTCTCTCTACCCACAAGTGTCTAGTGCCTCCCTCTTCAACCTTACAGACTCTCTCCTCCTTCATCATTGTGGATGGAAACCAGGCAGGACCAGACAGGGCCAGCTTCATGGGCCTATGATCTGTGCAGTCACAGAGGGCCCTGGTGCTAAGGGCCCCACACTTGGTTTAATGCTCTGCTATAACTGCCTTGACATCCCTCATGACACATGACCAAAAGATCCACATTTCCATTTTCAGTGGGCTCTGCAAAGTACGTAGTCAGTCCTGGTCCCCATCCTCACCCACTGGGGATTAATCTTTAAGTCCAGGCTTTGAGGCTCAGGAGTATAAATGAAGTCACATTTCTGTTTAATAGCAAAATTACCAGACTGGAAACTCTCACCTCCTTAATCAAAGTCTTCAACCAGGCACTATCCCTGAGGGTGTCTGGGCCTTCTGGGTCTCCCTTTTGGAAGCCAAGTCTGTTGCACAAACCTGCTGGCTTGGCGATGTGCCTCGGCCAGCCTGATGGTGCCAGGCTGTGGGCAGCAGTCTTCCCCCTGAGGAGCTGGCATCCTACAGTGCTCAGGCCACCTGGCTGAGGTGGGCTCCAAGTCCCTCTGTAGATGCTCTCCCCTGATATAGCTAAGGCCAGCAGGCAAGGTTTCACAATTCTTTAGAAGATTTATAGAGAAGATTCCCATTTTTAGCTAACACTTGCTGAGCAGCTGCTACGTGCAAGGCACTGCTCTAAGCACTTTTAATGTACATTCCAGGAATCTCACCATCATGCTATGAGGGAAGTACTATTAATGACTACTGCCTAGTTATTACAAGGAAACTGACGTTCAGGAAAATTAACTGCACCTCACTGGCCAATCCTTCTTGTCTTCCTGCTGGATTTACCTCATTGTCCAACCTCTAAGTGCAGACGCCCTGGGCAGGCCTCGATTCTCTCCCTTCAGTCCACCCTCTCGCCCCTGTTGGTCTTCTGCAACCTCACTCATCCACCTAATCTATCAAATGACTCTGAACTCCACATTCCACCTGCCTCTCAGCATCTCTGCGTGGATTTCTAACAGACAAGATCAAACTCTGTATCCACAACAGAGCTCCTGATCCTCCATCCCCAACTTCCTGCTTCTATAGCCTTCCCCCATCTTAGACACTTGCTTGACCAAAACCACTGGAATCATTCTTATTTCTTCTCTACCCGAAATCTAATTCATTAGCAAATCCTGTCAGCTAGACTTTAAAAATATATGCACACACACAAAATTATATGCAGATGCTCCTCATCGTAGGCTGAAAATATCAGGTTAAAAATACATTTAGTGCACAACCTATGAAACATCATAGCTTAGCCTAGCCTACTTTACACGTGCTCAGAACACATACATTAGTCTACAGTTGGGCCACATCATCTAACACATAGCTTATCTTATAATAAAGTGGTGAATATCTCGCATAATTTATAGAATATTGTACTGAAAGTGAAAAACAGAATGTTTGTTTGTTTGTTTGTTTTTTGAGATGGAGTCTCACTCTGTTGCCCAGGCTGGAGTGCAGTGGCATAATCTCAGTTCATTGCAACCTCCCAACCTCTGCCTCATGGGTTCAAGTGATTATCCCGCCTCAGCCTCCTAAGTAGCTAGGATTACAGGCATGCACTACCACGCCCAGCTTATTTTGTATTTTTGATAGAGATGGGGTTTCTCCATGTTGGTCAGGCTGGTCTTGAATTCCTGACCTCAGGTGATCTACCCGCTTCCGGCCTCCCAAAGTGCTGGGATTACAGGTGCGAGCCACCACACCCGGCCAACAGAATGGTTTTATGGTTATTTGATATGATTTCTACTGCATGTATATGTCTTTCATATCATGGTAAAGTCAAAAAATTGTTAGGTTGAACCATTGCAAATCAGGAAGTGTCTGTATGTATAGATCTATAGATAGATAGAACACAATAAAATTGATAAATTAGACTTCTTCAAAGTTCAAAACATTTGCACTTCCAAAGACACTATTAAGAAAGTGAAAATAGGCCGGGCACGGTGGCTCACGCCTGTAATCCCAACACTTTGGGAGGCTGAGGCGGGTGAATCACCTGAGGTCAGGAGTTCAAAACCAACATGGCCAATATGGTGACATCCCGTCTCTACTAAAAATACAAAATTAGCCTGGCGTGGTGGCAGGCGCCTGTGATCCCAGCTACTTGGGAGGCTGAGGCAGGAGAATTGCTTGAATCTGGGAGGTGGAGGTTGCAGTGAGCCAAGGTCTCACCACTGTACTCCAGCCTGAGCAACAGAGTGAGACACCGTCTCAAAAAAAAAAAAAAAAGAAAGAAAGAAAGAAAGTGAAAATAGGGCCAGGCGTGGTGGCTCACGCCTGTAATCCCAGCACTTTGGAAGGCCAAGGTGGGCAGATCACTTGAGGTCGGGAGTTCGAGACCAGCCTGACCAACATGGAGAAACCCCATCTCTACTAAAAATACAAAATTAGCCGGGCATGGTGGCGCATGCCTGTAATCCCAGCTACTCAGGAGGCTGAGGCTGGAGAATCGCATGAACCCGTGAGGCAGAGGTTGCGTCGAGCTGAGATGGCACCATTGCACTCCAGCCCAGGAGACAAGAGCAAAACTCTGAAAAAGAAGGAGAAGGAAGGAAAGGGAGGGGGAGGGGAGGGGAGGAGGGAAGGGAGGGGAGGGGGAGGAAGGGGAAGGGAAAATAGGCAGGGCGAGGTGGCTGACATCTGTAATCTCAACACTATGGGAGGCCGAAGAGGGTGGATTGCTTGAACCCAGGAGTTTGAGACCAGCCTGGGCAATATGGCGAAACCTCATCTCTACAAAAAATAAACACAATTAGCTGAGCATGGTGGTGCAGGCCTGTAGTCCCAGCTACTCGGGAGACTGAGGTAGGAGAATGGCTTGAGCCTGGGAGGTAGGCAGAGGTTGCAGTGAGCTGTGTTTGTGCCACTGCACTCCATCCTGAGCAACAGAGCCAGGCCTTGTCAAGAAAAAAAGAAAATAAAGGAAAAGAAAAGAAAAGAAGGAAGAAGGAGAGAGAAAGAAAGAAAGAAAGAAAAAGAAAGAGAGGGAGAGAAAGAAAGAAAAAGAAAAAAGAGAAAGAAAGAAGAGAAAAAAGAGGAAGAAAGAGAAAAAGAAAGAAAGAAGAAAGAAAGAAAGATACAAAGAAAGAAAGAGAGAGAGAGAGAGAGAAAGAACGAAAGAAAAGAAAGAAAAGCTTTCCCTCACTTCGCCCTACCCTTGAGGCTCTGCCAAATGCAGGTGATGGTTGCTGACCCCCTTCTATGGCAAACTCTGAGTAAGTAACTTTGCTTGTTCTCATTTGAGTGGTCTTTGTTTATTTCTGCTCTCTGGACTATGAGTGACAAGAGTCATGGGAACAAGGGGACAAGTTGAGATCTATTTTGGAGATAAAACAGGCAAAACTCGATAATGGATTGTAAGGAGGAGCAGGAGGCAGGGAAGAAAAGAGGGACATCAAGAAGACTCCTAGAGGCTGGGCAGAGTGGATCATGCCTGGAATCCCAACATGTTGAGGGGCTGAGGTGGGTGGATCTCTTCAGGCCGGGAATTTGAGACCAGCCACGGCCGACGTGGCAAACCCTGTCTCTACTAAAAATTCAAAAATTAGTCAGGTGTGGCGGCACACGCCTGTAATCAAGAGGCTGAGGCATGAGAATTGCTTGAACCCAGGAAGTGGAGGTTGCAGTGAGCCGAGATCGCACCATGGCACTTCAGCCTGGGTAACAGAATGAGACTTTGCCCCAAAAAAACAAAAATTAAAATTAAATTAAAAAAAGAAGACTCCTAGGTGTCTGGCCTGGGCAACTGGGTAGATGGTGGCACTGTTTACTGAGATGAAGATTAGAACAAAAGCAGGTTGGCAGAGTGGCTAAAAGCCAGAGTTGAGTCTTTGACGTGAGATGCCTACCAGATGAAGGGGCCAAGGAGGCAGTTATATCCCCGAGTCTGTGTTCACAGGGAGACGAAGCAGGAGAGAGGACATGGGAGGGGCACATGAAGATGCTTTATACAGCCAGGAACATGGATGATGTCACAGGAGACTGTGTAGACAGAGAAGGGACGAGGAAGCAGGACTGACCCTCATCAGGACTGAACCTGTGGGAATCCAGTTTCTCTTGTATTTATTCTTTTATTTATTTTTTTGAGACAAGGTCTTGCTGTGTTGCCCAGGGTGGAGTGCAGTGGCAAGATCTCAGCTCACTGCAGCCTCGACCTCGCAGGCTCAAGTGATCCTCCCACCTCAGCCTCTGGAGTAGCTGGGACCACAGGTGCATGCCACCACGCCTGACTAATTTTTTATTTTTTGTAGAGATGGAGCCTTGCTATGTTGCCCAGGCTGCTCTCCAACTCCTAGATGCAAGTGATCTGCCTGCCTTGGCCTCCCAAAGTGCTAGGGTTACAGGTGTGAGCCACCATGCTAGGCTTGTAAATACTTATTGAGTGAATGAGACATTCTTCAGCACTAAGTAAAGTTGATGGCCTCCTAAGAGATTAGATTAGAAACTCCCACAGTCAGATGTGGGCAGAAGACGAGGAGGCAGCCTCAGAGACTGAGAGGAGCTGCCAGTGAGGACAAAGAAAACCTGCTGCACCGGGATGAACCCCACACTCCTCAGCAGAGCGTGGGCTACCCTGGGCCATCTGCCTGACGCCTTCCTCTCCACTCTCATCTCTTCCTGCCATCCTTTTTGGGCCAATTTTAGTATTTCCCCAAATGCATCCTATTGCTTCAGACCTTCACACATGCTGTGCCTTCTCTAGATTACAAAAGTCATGTGAACTCATTATCAGTAAATCGAACACAATGGAAACACAGGACAGAGTAGAAGCTGGCCAGCACCCCTGCTCTCCATTAGTAAGCATTTGCGCTATGCATTCACATATGTGTTTTCTGCGCATATTCTAATGCACTCTCTCTCACACACATGCACACCAGATTTTCCTCCCTGCCTCCAAAATGGGAAATACCTCCTTTACCACATGATTTTTCCTCTTAATGCATTACGGTCTCTTTCCACATACATAGAGAATACATGCTTGCTTATGCTTATATTTCAGTACAATTGTACGTGCAGTACATTTCAGCACACAGAGAGGTGCCTTGTTCTTTAAGATAGATCTTTAAAGTTTGATTGTATGGATTAATCATGATGTATTTAAACAATCTGCACTAATGAACCTTCCATCCCTTTTTTCTTTCTTTCTTTTCTTTTCTTTTTTTTTTTTTTTTTTTTTTGAGATGGGAGTCTTGCTCTGTTGCCCAGGCTGGTGTGCCATGGCACGATCTCAGCTCACTGTAAACTCCACCTCCCAAGTTCAAGTGACCCTCTCACCTAAGCTTCCCGAGTAGCTGGGATTACAGGTGCCCTCCACCACGCCTAGCTATTTTTGTCTGTGTGTATTTTTCTTTTTTAAATAGAGACAGGGTTTCACCATGTTGGTCAGGCTGTTCTCAAACTCTTAACCTCAGCTGATCCACTTTAGCTCCCTTGGCCTCCCCAAGTGCTGGGATTACAGGTATAAGCCATTGCACCTGGCCACCCTTTCTTTTTTCTTTTCTTTCTTCGTTTTTTTTTTTTTTTTTTTTGAGACAGAATCTCCCTCTGTCGCCCAGGCTAGAGTGCAGTGGTATGATGACAGTTCATTGCCACCTCAACCTCCTGGGCCCAAGTGATCCTTCTTCCTCAGCCTCCTGAATAGCTGGGATCACAGGTGAGCACCACCATGCCTGGCAATTTTTTTTTTTTTGTAGAGACAGAGCCTCACTATGTCACCGAGGCATCTTTTTTGCAATTATAAAAGTGGCAATGCTCTACGTTGTACAGACTGTACAAAAACATGACCTTATACAAATGAATTCCTAGAAGTAGGGTTGTTTGGTCAAAAACAGTGAATGCTTTAATTTCATACATATTGCCAAAATGCTCTCCAAAGAGTTCAGGACAACTTTTGCCAACAAGTGTGAATTAAATTTCTTGTTTATCTACACTCGTGCCAAGACTGGGTATTGTTAATCATTCAACTCAGTCAACTTTATAGAAAAAGTGATATTGTATTATTGTTTTAATTTGCATTTCATAGAATAGAAATAAGGTTTCCAATAGTTTTTCACATTCTTTGCCCATTTTTCTGTAGGCTTTTTAACCTTTTGATTTGCAAGGGTTCTTGGTATATCAGATGTCATATGCAGGTATTGCAAACACTCTTCATGTAAATTTTTTATTTTACTTTCTTTTTCTAGAGACAGGGTCTTGCTCTGTCACCTAGGCTGGAGTTCAGTGGCAGGACCACAGCTCACTGCAGCCTGGACCTCCAGGCTGAAGCGATTCTCCCTCCTCTGCCTCCTGAATAGCTGGGACTACAAGCACACACGGTCACACTTGGCTAATTTTTGCATTTTTTGTAGAACTGGGGTCTTGCTATCTTGCCTAAGCTGTTCTCAAACTCCTAGGCTCAAGCGATCCTCTTACTTCAGCCTCCTAAAGTGCTGAGATTACAGGCATGAGCTATTGTGCCTAGCTGGAAATATTCCTTATTGGCTGCTTTTTCTTTACTTGTCTTATTTTTTCAAATATAAATATAGTCGGGCTCTACGTTGCCCAGGCTGAAGTGCAGTGGCTATTTACAAGTGTAACCATGATTCACTGCAGCCTTGAACTCCTGGCTTCAAGTTATCCCCCTGCCTTAGCATCCCGAGTAGCTAGGACTACAGGTATGTACCACCATGACCTGCTAATTTTTGTGTTTGTGTCACTTTGTTGTCCTGTCTGGTCCCTCAAGCAATCCTCCTGCCTCGGTCTCCCAAAGTTCCAGCATTATAGGCATGAGTCACTATACCTGGCCAGCTTATTAATCTTTCTTTTTTTTTTTCTTTTTGAGATGGAGTTTCACTCTTGTTGCTCAAGCTAGAGTGCAATGGCACGATCTTGGCTCACCGCAACCTCCGCCTCCCGGGTTCAAGCGATTCTCCTGCCTCAGCCTCCCAAGTAGCTGGAATTACAGATATGTGTCATCACACCCAGCTAATTTTGCATTTTTAGTAAAGACAAGGTTTTTCCATGTTGGTCAGGCTGGTCTCGAACTCCTGACCTCAGGTGATCTGCTCGCCTCAGCCTCCCAAAGTGCTGGGATTACAAGCGTGACCCACTGTGCCTGGCCCAGCTTATTAATGTTTATTTTTGCTTTATAAAGGTTTAGAATTTTACGTGGTCATACTTATGAAGGCCTTTAATATTCCAAAAAAAATTTTTTTTTTTTTGAGATGAAGTCTTGCTCTGTCGCCCAGGCTGGAGTGCAGTGGCAGAATCTCGGCTCACTACAACCTCTGCCTCCCTGGTTCAAGCGATTCTCCTGCCTCAGCCTCCTGAGTAGCTGGGATTATAGACTTGCACAACCATGCCTGGCTAATTTTTGTATTCTTAATAGAGACAGAGTTTCACCATGTTGGCCAGGCTGGTCTCGAACTCTTGACCTCATGATCTGCCTGTCTCAGCCTCCCAAAGTGTTGGGACTATAGGCATGAGCCACCATACCCAGCCACCAATTTTTTTTTTCTAAAACTTACTCATCTTTATTCTAGAAAGTTATTGGTTTCATTTTCTTACATATAACCATCTTTGAACCATCTGGAATTATTTTGGTGTTGAGAGGTAGGAATCCAGCTTCTCCTTGTAAATATTTATTGAATGAATGAATGAGACATTCTGCAGCCCTAAGTAAAGCTGATGGCCTCCTAAGGGATTATATTAGATGGTTAATAAAATTGTTCACTCTACAAATATTTTTAAACTGCATGCCAGCATGGCATAATGCAACGGTGAATAAAATCAGATAGAGCTCCCACTCTGTGGCTATTACAGTTGATGGGACAGGCAGACATTAGCCAGATACTACAAATGGATGTAAAACTTACACAGGAGATATGTGCCCTGGAAGAGCATATAATTAAGGAATCTAGCCTAGCCTGGGAGGTCAAGAAGGTGTCACTGGTTAAGGAAGTTCGTTGGGAAGTGCCCTCAGGACCAGCACCTGTGAGAGGGTGAAGCTGGCGAGCCTGGCCAGACAGAGTGACTGCACTTCAGTTGCAACAGAGGTCTTAACCACTCCCGCAGGGAGCTCTGGAGGGTAGATGACCCTTCAAAGTTGCAGTGAATGGAGGCAAGCGGTATGGGCTTTTATTGCCCACCCCATCTCCCTGCTCCAATGAACTAGGCCATGGATGTAGACTGTCCCCAGGCAGCTCCGTTCAGCCAGGGCATTTCCCAGAGTAAGACTCATCTGCCAGCATCCACCTCCAAGTCTCCTAGCAGCCAGAAAATGAGGGCCCTGGTCCTGAAGTGGACGTCTGGGTGGCAGGTCACAGCATCCACTACAGAAGTCTTCCATAAAGTAGTTGGGGAGACCATGAGTATAGTACTGGTGGGTAAGTGGAAGTTAACTAGGCATAGAGAACGGAGACTTTTTCTAGGAGCAACCTGCTTTGTCTAGCACAATGCCAGGGAAGCCTTTGCATGGCAGGCAAAGGCAGGAATGGGGGCAGAGAGACTAATGAGGAGGCTGCTAAGGGAATTTAATAGAATACATTCAAATCTGAAGATGAGCATATACAAAATTAGACAGAAAAGCAAAGTTTCCTGATATCCCCAGCCCTCAGAGACCACAACTATTAAGGGTTTTTTTGTTTTTGTCTTTTGAGACGGAGTCTCGCTCTGTTGCCCAGGCTAGAATGCAGTGGTGCAGTCTTGGCTCACTGCAACCTCCACCTCCCAAGTTCAAGCAATTCTCCTGCCTTAGCCTCCAGAGTAGTTGGGATTATAGGTGCCCACCAACATGCCCTGCTAATTTTTTTTTCATTAGAGACGGGGTTTCACCACGTTGGCCATGTTGGTCTAATACTCCTGACCTCGAGTGATCCTCCTGCTATGGCCTCCCAAAGTGCTGGGATTACAGGCGTGAGCCACCATGCCCGACCCACTGCATTTCTTTTCCATCTTTTTTCTCTGCACATTTTATTTAAAAGCAAGGATTTTATTACAGATGTGATTGGTTTTACTGCTTTTTTCTACACATTTTTTTCTATACCTTTACTGTTTCTGATCACAAAGGCAACACCTGTCAATTACATAAACTCAGAAAGTACAAATTTTAATAAAGAAATAAACAGTACTTCCAACCAGGCACGGTGACTCATGCCTGTAACCTGGCACTCCACGGGCTCAGAGCTCCCATATCCATGGTCCAGCCCAGTGCCTGGCATGCCGAGAATACCTGGAAAATGCCAGCTACGCACTGTCACCTTGGGAGGGTCTCTTTTATTTCCAAAGCTATCTTCTGCTTAATGAAATGCACGCAGACACTAAGCAAGTATGTATTGAACTTCTCATCTTCCAGACACCAGAGACACATCTATAGACTGACTGAGTTCGCTGCCCTTGTGCTGCACTCCGCTTAAGGAGACAGATGATGGTGTCATGTAAGGAGCTAAAATGTCCTGAGCTGTGAAGGTGGCACGCAGAGGCTGAGGGATGGAGGGGGCAGGGTTGGGGCAGGTGGGGCTGACCGGGATGTCTAGAGACCAGGGCTGGGGCCAGACCCTGCACTGCTCTGCTTGGGGACCTTGCTGTGCTCTGAGTCACGAGGGCAGACAGTGGCCAGGGTGAGGCTGGCACAGTGCAGCCCCTTCCCCACTGCAGAAGCCTGCCTTCGTGGAGTGGGAGCACAGGCTACGGGGACTTGAGAGTCATCCTGACCCCAGGGGTGATTGTTTCTGGAAACAAAAATCCAGGGCTTATGCTACTGGGACAGGGAAGCCCTGGGGCCTTGCGTCCTCCCCATGGCCTTCGCATTGGGCAGTGAAGGTATCTTCCTGTTGAGTCTGAGGGAAGGAGAAGTGGTGTCTCTCAGGGAGTCAGCTTTCATCTCACTTAGTCCTCCCAGTGGCCCTGCGAGGTAAGGACCACCAGCAGCCCAGTTTACAGATGAGGACCCTGAGGCTCAGAGAAGTTACATGGTTTGCCCAAAGGGACACAGCTACTAAGTGGCTGAATGGGACTGAACCCAGGTCCTTCTGAGACAGCCCAAGCTGTGGATGGAACGCTCCAGCTCACGGATGAACAGGTGAAGTGGAACAAACATTTTAGAATGATTGGTAATATTCACCAAAGCTAAACATTTGCCTCCCATGAGCTAGCAATTTCCTTCCTGCATGTGTACCTTACACAGATGTGTCTATACCTTCACTAAAATGCAAAACAACCCTCATAGCAGCACAATTTGTAATAGCCTCACACTAGAAACTTCCCAAATACCCATCACAGAAGAATGAATAAAAAATCATGGGACATTCAAGACTAGAATACTACACAGCAAAGAAAATGAATAAATTGTGGCTACAACATGAATGAATCTCACACAGCTCATGTGTGAGTGACAGAAGTTAGACCTATAAGAATAGGTCTACAAGAAGAGATAATGTGTGATTCCATTTACATGAAGTTATCATCAGGCAAACTAATCTCCAGTAATAGAATTTCCCTCGGGACGGGGGTGCAGGGAATTGAGCATTCTATGGGGCCTGAAATGTTTACAGTTGCCCCTCAATGTATGTGGGGAATCAGTTTTCCCATCTCCCACAGATACCAAAGGCCTGATATAAACTGGTGCAGTATTTGCATATAACTTAAGTACATCTTCTTGTATGCTTAAAATTATCTCTAGATTACTTACGCAATGTCAGATAACGACATTTCAGTCCATGCCAGAATGCATATAGGATGGTGGTTCCCATAAGGTTATAATGGATCCACCCTATATAGGTGTACCATCTCTAAACATTGATATTTAAGAAGAGATGGGGCCTTCTTAAATATTATGTTATGTTGCCCAGACTAGTCTTGAACTCCTGGGCCCAAGTGATCCTCCCACCATGGCTTCCCAGAGTGCTGGGATTATAGACATGAACCACCATACCTGGACAGGTGTACCATTTTTTATTGTTTACACTGTATATTTATGATCCTTTTCTGTGTTTAGATACACAGATAGCCACCATTATGTTACCATTGCCTACAGTACTCAACATGGTAACATGCTGTAGAGGTTTGGAGCCCAGGAGCAATCAGCTCTACCATTCAGCCCAGGTGTGTGTTTGGCTGGACCACCTGGAAGAAGCTAAGGGGACACGAACTAAAGGCAGAGGGTGAGTCAGAGGTGGGATCCCTGGACAGGTATGAGAAGCTAGGCAAAAACGGGTGAAGTTTGAATAAATTTCACCCTATTCATATAATTACTGCATTAATAACTTTAGATAATAGTTCACATTACCATTTAGTTAATAGGATTGCACCAATGTTAAATTTCTTACTTTGTTTTTATAAGAGACAAAGTCTCACTCTGTCACTTAGGCTGGAGTGCAGTGCTCACTGCTTCCTGGAACTCAATTGCTCAAGCAATCTTCCCACCTCAGCCTCCTGAATAGGAGGGACTATAGGCACACGCCACCATGCCTGGCTAATTTCTTTTACTTTTCTGTAGAGAAAGGGTCTACTTATGTTTCCCAGGCTGATCTCAAACTCCTGGGCTCAAATGAACCTGAACCTCCCGCCGCGAACTCTCAAATTGCTGGGATTACAGGCATGAGCCACCACACCCAGCCTAAATTTCTTATGTGCCATGGTACTGCAAAACGTCCTTATTGAGGGCAGCTGGATGGAAGGTGTATGTGTAAAATCATTTCAACAGTAACATTTATTTTACAAATGAAGGTGGTTATCCTTCCATGAGTGTAAAGTACAAAGGCAGGCTCATGGTGTTGTCAGAGGTCAGAACACTGGTTTTGGGGCTGGGGGTGCTGGGAGGGGCTGGGCATGGTTGGCTTTGTGATCTGGGGGCTGGTGTGTTCCATCTCTGAATGTCTTTTGAGCTATGCACTTACCGGGGATGTAAGTCATATCTTAATACATTTTCATAAGTTTAACAAAAAATAAAACGAGGATGGGAAACTTGTTTGGGACTTCGGGTGCTTATCCAGCCATGAGCCCTGGCCCAGATGCTGCTAGAAGCCTGGAGGGAACTGAGAACATTCAAAGTACAGGTGGCAGAGCCAAGGCCCTGAGGTGGGAGCACTGCTGCTTGTCCCTAGCTGTGAATGGGGGGTCCTGCTCGGAGGCAGTGCTGTGTGCACTGCAGGGCCCACGAGTCCATGTCCACATTGTGGCTCAGTGCAGTGAAAGCCAATCTCAACCCCTCTGCGGTGTGGTCAGCCTGCCAGCAGGTGGCCAGCAGATCCTCCTGGGAAATTGTGCCATCCCAGGGACTAGGTGTAAGTCTCTCATCCACAAATGTGGTGCTGAGCAGTGGTGTCAGCCTGGTGAGCCTTGGTAAGGGCATGTGCAGGATGCTGAGCCTCTTCCATCCCCATGCCGGTCTCAAGGCCACCTGCTCTGTGGGCCCATCCAGCAAGTGCGGTGGCTTGGAAAGAAGCTGGCTCCATCCACAGGGCATACTGTTTTGCTCAACTCAGGACCAACGTCATCCTCCATAGTAATTCTCTTTGGTGGGAGTACTGGGAACATGAATAACAGATACCTTCAGAGTCTGAGCTGCTGAGGCCAGGGCTGCAGGGTGCCCTCCTGTCAGGAAAGCCTGCACTGGCAGCTGGAAAGCCTGAACTGGCAGCTGGAAGGCATCTGGTGGTGGCGCCTGCAGTGGCTGCAAGGATTTGCCCAGCTTCTGTGAGGTGAATTGTGACAGTGGCAGAGCTCTGCAGCGCCAGGGTCCCCTGCATGGCCATACTGACTGCAGCTGGGAGCCCACCACACCCCTGGTGCCCTTCTCTTCCCAGGGCTGGGGTCTAGGCCAGGCCCCTCTTGGCTTGGGAACTGTGCCCTGGGAGGGGGACACAGGCCCAAAGGTTGGGACAGAGGTCCCAGGGCGTGCTGCTGGTTGGCTGGGGCTGCCATGCTCACCTCTCTGTCTCTTGTGGCCTTGATGGGACCGGCCTCCCCATTGAATGGGATTTTCCAAGGTGTCTAGGGCTGCAGGGCAGCTGGCAGGGTGCCACCCTGGCTCCTTCCAGACGTGCCAGTCACTGGTCACCGAGGGGGCCAGATGCAGGTGCCCATGTTGCAGTGGGGTTATCTCCCGACCTCCCTCTTAGTCCTGATGGGCCTGGGCTGGGCCCAGTGTCAGGGTCCCCCGGGCTTCCTGGGCTAGGCCTGTCCCATGGTCCCGTGGCTGCCCAGGACATATTCAGAAGGGACATGGACCCAGCAGCTCTGTTTGAAATCCTCATGGGGGAACCAAGGGTCCCCCACATCCAGGTCCGTCGGGAGCTGGGACATCAAGTTCCACTCCAGGAATCTCCAGGAACGCCGAAGTCCTCCCTGAGCCAGGGCCAGGCTGGGCATGTCCTGACTCCTGGGTGCCCCCAGAGAGTGGTCTGCTGCCCTGGGCTCCCCAGAAGCCCCCTCGTGTTCCTGGGCCTTGGCCTCATGGACAGCCCCACTAGGAGAGGGTGTGGGACGAGGTAGGGAAGCTGACCAAATGGGCTGCTGGAACCGGGCTGGTGGGCCGGGAAGGGCCTGCCTGTCCCCCTTGCAGAGGGTCTTCCTGCCACGTGAAGCCAGCACAGACCTGGGTGCCGAGGACCCTTGCTCGGGTTTGGTTGAAAGGAAAACAGACATGGTCAGTGTCTCCAGTGAGCCCATGCAGGCCTTTCCAGGCAAGCCCCACCTACCTGGGTCTCTGGAGTCCTCAGGGTCTCTGTGTGGCCCCCGTGGTCTGACACTGAGGACACGCCTGTAGTCTGCTGATCCCAGAGGAAGGGGTGTGTGCCGCTTGGTGTGGGAAAGCTGTCAGGGCATGGCAGATGGCTCCTGGGACTGCCCCCAGGGTTCAGCCTGGTTGGGGGCTTCCTGCTACACAACCTTGTCCCAGGGCTGTTGGGCCTGGGATATGGCCCCCAGTCAGAACTCAGGTGAGAGGGGCCTTGGCTGTCACCCAGCCCCCTTGCCACCTTATGTGGGGACCAGTCTCCTCAGTGGGTGACTGGGCCTGGACGTGGGTCACCCTCTGCCCTCCTGGGCTGCCTCGTCCTGGGCTGACCATTCCCACACCTGGTTGAACTCTTGGCTCTGGCTCTGGGCCCAGGGTCCCACCTGTGCCCTCTCTCTGAATGCTCTGGAGGTCAGAGACACTGATTCCCTTGTCTCCCTGGCTCAAGGCTTGTTGTCCTGGCACCCGTGGAGGGGTCTGCAGGAGTAAGGGGCCTCTGCTGCTCTCTGAGGCTGTCAGCTCTTGCAGGGAGGGGCAGAGGCTCTCAGGAATGGGTCTGGCTCCTCTAGTGCCCTTGAGGGCCCTGTGAGGGGGAGAGCGGGCCACCGTGGAAAGTGGGAAGGGGCTTGTTGGAGGGTCTTGCCCACATCCCCGTCCTGCGTGCACAGCATGTCCAGTACATACGCACTGAGTGCCTGCCCTGAGGACTGGTGGGCCTCCTATACTTTCTTAGAGTCCAGGAGGAAGAGGAGGAAGAAAAGGTGAAGAGGAAGGCCCAGGTAGTAGGGTTGGGGGTCCTGGGCACTCCCCCAGTATTGACTGCCCCAGAGGGTGACTCAGGAGGGGACCTGGTACTGGAGCCCACCTGGGGGTAGCAGGTCCCCATCCTTCCTTGTTAGTTTCTTCATAGAGGCCCAAAGATGATTAAGAACAGTGTCATCATCCAGGGCCCAGGTATGGAAGAACTGGTCTCGAAAACGTGCCCACAGGCCAGACCTGGACGTCTTCATGTGGCGTTCTGGAGACAAGGTGGGCATAAGGCCAGGAGAGTCCCCTGGGAAGGGTCAGAGCCCACACCCCATGGCCACTTCAGTCTCCCACTAGGCAGTGCCAGATCCTTTTGTGACCACCCCAGGGGTCCAGATGTGCACAGGAGGCTGTGGTTGCGGGGGTGGCCTGGGTAGGGAAGTGCTCACCACACTCCTGACTTTCATCTGGGTTGTGTGAGGGATGGGCTCGGTGTCACTGTGCCCCGCCCAGCCCACCTGGCCGGACCTCCCTCTGGGCCAGAACAGAGGATCATGAGGACAGTGTGAGGAAGTTGCCCTTGGGCTAGTTGGAGTTTGACCCCAGTGCTCCCTAGACCCCATTGGGCACATGTGGACTTACTCCTCTGAACCTTAAAGGCAGTGCTTGTTATCGGCATCAACCTCTGTTCGCCTTCCAGCAAATACACGTCCCACAGGCGCAGGATGAGCCCGAGAAAGATCTGTGGGGAAAGTAGACACAGGAGGACCTGGCTCTTCCAGGCCAGGGCTGGTGGCTCAAGCTGCGCATTGGGGCACAGTGACCAGTGTCAGTGACCTTCCCCATGAGGGTCACCCGACCTCTCCAGGAGGCTAGGTCAAACAAGGTCTTGCAGCTCCTTATGTGAGGCACTCATTTCAGTGGAGAGAGGGGCTTCCCCAGGGCTTGAGGCTCCCCTGAGCCCTCCCAAGTCGGGCCCGGTCTGTCCATGAGGCTGGGCTTGAGCCCTGGCCTCTGCCCTGGGATGACCCCTCTTGGGCAGAGGGTCTTGCTTGTGTGTCCTGTGGGGATCCGCCTGAGCCTCCTGTGTGCTGGAGGTGAGCCAGACCCCCGGGCTGGGGAAGCAGGGCACTGCAGGGCAAGGAGGGTCCCTGAGCCAGGGTCCCCCTGTGCCTCCTTACCCCAGTATTCAGCATCCAGAGAAGTCAGCTGAATGAGGAACACTGTGCGCACAGACCTTCCTTGTCCTGATGGGAGGAACAGAGGTGCTCAGGGCCCCCTGGGCTGCCCTAAAAGCCTCCCTCTTCCAGGGGCCTCTGAAGATCCTTCCCCAAGTGCAGAACACTGGGTGGTGTCCCGGGCTCCCCCCAACATCTTCACCTTCTGGCACTCACAGTGGACACAATGCCCTTAGCCCTGCTCTGCGGGAGCTGGGCCCCTATCCCTGTGCCTCTGTCTCCTCCAGGGCTGGAAAGCAAACCAACTCCTAGCCCATGGAGAACCCGATGTCCCAAGTCAGATCCTGGCTGGGACTCAGGCAGTCACCAGCCCCATGAGGGGCTCCAGCCCCCGTTCCTCCAGCCCCACGGGAGGCAGGGCCTCTGGGGAAGAGCCGAGGGGACCATAAACTCACCAGATGCCACATGGTCTTGGCTTGTGATGTGGGGACCACATGCTCCTGATGGTCTTGGAGCCCCTGGACTGTCCCGCCATTTGGGCTGTGGAATCCTGAGAAGCCCCCAGCCCATCATGAAATCAGAGCCTTCTCCCAAGATGTGGAGCCATCAGCTGGAAGAGATGGGCAGCCGCAGAGCCCCCCAAACCCCGAGGCCTCTCACCCTCCCATCTGGTGACCCTACCATGCGGCCTTGGCCCTGGAGAGAAGAGGTGGGAACATCCCCTGGAGCCTGGCTGGAGGTGCTCCTGGAGGCCTCCTGGGCTAGGGTGCCCATAGGGCAAGCCTGACTTTGAGGCCACGACAGAGGGCGGCCAGAACAGGGTGGGTGCTGGGCTTCGTGGTCATCTCCTAGAAGTGGCGTTGGGCCAGGGGACATGGGATGGGGAGATGCTGCCATCTGGGCTTGGTTGGCCCATTTGTGGGTGCCAAGGGAAGCTGGAGCCTGGGCAGCTGAAGGGCAGGAGGACTCTCAGGGAGGGGAGAGTCAGCTGCACAGAATCAGAGCCGGAGGGCGTGGCTCCAGGACACAGAGGGCAGCCACAGGGAGGATGAGATGCCTTTTGCTGATGAGGATGAAAGGTGTCTGACTTGGGCTCTGGAGGTCAGCCCTGGGATCCTGAGGGACCCTCAGCAGAGACATCCTAAAGGCTCCCAACAAGCTGGTGACACAAGGAAGGTGTCTTCACTGAAAGCCGAGATCACCTGGCCAGGGTGGCCATTTCCGGGTCTGACTGCGTGACGCCCTGGGGGCAGCTGTCCACCTACCCTGCAGGGAGTGCCTCTCACTGGCAAGCAGCTGCACCAGTGTCCAGAATGCATCCTCCTCAGGCAGATAAAGGAGGAACAAGGCAGCGACGTGGCTCAGGTCCCTGCAGTAGCCCACCGCCCGCAAGAGCCAGTCACTGTGGAAGGACATCACCTGGGAGGGCTGAAGTCACCTGGGAGGACTGAGGTCACCTGGGAGGACTCATGTCATCAGAGAGGGCAGAGGTGACTGGGGAGGCTTCCTCTGAAGAAGAGGCTTCCTCAGGATGCAAATTCATTTTATGACAAGAGCTATGTCCATCAGGCCTTTCAGCACCTTGTCCAAAATGTCTCCTGATAGCACTGTCCTATGTGTGATACTGCCAAGCTCCTGGGCTTTGGGGCAGTCCCAGGAGGAGGGCATCATTTCTTGTTCCAAGAAGTGGTGGTCAGGCCCAGGTGACACCAGGAGTCCATGCCCGACTCCTTTGTGTCTCAGTGTGACCCCTTGAGACCACCCCCTTGCTTGGAGGTTTATGCCAGTGGTGAGCTGGAGTGCTACCTCCTATATCCTGGTGGGTCACAAATACTAACTTTGAAAGAAGCAATGACACCCCCACCAGACATCCACACCCAGGAATATGGAAATATGGTCTGGGAGTATAGCCGTGAATATGGGAATATGGTCACTGCCGGGAATACTCACCGGGTTATATTCTGAATATGCCAGGAGGATGTAGAACAGTTCCCGCTGCCTAAAAAACAGATAAAGGGGGCTTTTGTTTCTTTTGTGCAGATGTTAGTTTCACTTTGTCTACAAAGCCTAACAACAAATCCAATTTTAGGTTCAGGTGATTCACCAGATAAGCGGTGAGCTCTTCAAGGCCTTTGACTATTTAAGAAATGTTTCAGTAAAATCCACATCTGTGAAATGCTAATAGTCCAATTGTACAGTAAGTTGACTGATCATTTTCCCTCTGATTTTTTTTTTTTTTTTTTTGGTTTGTACGCATGCCAGTTCAGTCTTTGGGTGTACAGTTCCTCCGTGGTTCTAAACCAATGTGCAGAGTCTCCTGGCCACCGCTCCAGCCTCTCCTGGAGCGACTCTTTCATCCTCCAAGTCTCCAGGGTGGCCCCTATGCACCCAGCCTCTCCCCAGTCCGTCAGCCCCTGGCCACTCAGACCGGTTCTCAGTCCCTATGGTTTGGCCTTTTCCAGAATGGCCGATGTTTGGAATCCTACAGTGGTAGCTTATTGGGTCTGGCTTCTTTCCCTTAGCAAAATGCATCTAGGATTCACCCATGTTCGTGCAGGCATCACTGGCTCATTCCCTTTTCTCACTGAGTCTTCTACTGTTGAAAGGAGGACCAGCCTTCTTCTCTGCATTCCCATGTTGAAGGTCGTTCCCTAAGGCTCTGTGTATGAGTGATGATGAATCAAGCAGTGGAAGTGGCATGAAGGTTTCCTGTGGATGTCAGTTTTCAAATCAGTGGGTTCAATATCTGTGACACTTTGGGGATGCTTGGTTCAAGTCCATTGAGCTTTGTGAGCCACTGCCCAACTGGCTACCAAAGTGGCTGTGCCATGTCATGTTCCCAGCAGACCTGGATGAGAGTTTCCAGGAATCTGAATTCCCCCAGCACTTGGTGCTGTCAGTGTTGCCTGGGGAGGCTCATGGGGCCTTCATCCTGCCACCCTCCCGTGGGTCCTGCCATGGGTCCCCGTGGGTCAGGGAGAGCACCTTTCACCATTGTGCATGATTTTCTTTGCTGCCTTCTGTCTCTGCAGGATTCCCCTGGGTTCTGGCCCCACACGTTCCAGCCTGGCCCAGGTCTTGGAACCTGGGAGGTGCTCCATCCATGGTGCCAGCTGTTCCCTGGGCCATGAGAGCCCTTGAGAGCTCTGTCATCCCTCATGGGTGACCCTGGATTCTGCTTTGGGGAAGTCCCCATCCCTCTGGTTCACTCCGTCTCTGCTGGGACACTGTGGCTCCCATAGGCTTACTTGGCTCCATATCGATCCCTGAAGAAGATGTGGTTTCTTAGTGTCCAGCTCACGTCCAGGTGAATCTGGTGGATGTGTTCAGATGATCTGTTGCCCTTCTCCTTCATGACCTGTAGGGCAGGGCCAAGAGGAGTAGACAGTCTCAGAACAGATGGAAGACTCCCTGCCCCAAATGGCAGTCAGCCCACGGTCAGCACTTTTGGAAGGAAGGAAGGAAAGAAAGGTTTCCTTCTGCAGAAAGCTGCTTTTTGGCTTGTTTCTGAAGCTGGGGAGGTCTGTGGTTCCTATGTCACTGTCCGTGCTTAGGATGTGCATCTGACCACAGCACCCACTCCCCAAGCCTGGGCATGACATTCCCTGCAGTTGGAGAACTGGGTCCTGACCCAGCCTGGCCTGTTTGTTGTGCTCTGCCTTAGTGTACCTTGTATTTTTGGGGGTTTTCGTCTCGACTTCCTGGATGTTCAGGAGGACTGACCACACTTGACCCCGGACGTTCATGGGAATGCCCTTATACACTCGATCAATCAGCTGTGGGCAGAAAGTGATCTGGTGTCACAGGCCACGGGGCGACCCCAGCCAGGACCAAAGCCTGAGGATCCTGGAAATCTTTGGTTCTGGACCCATGATTCCTCGGTAGAGGTGAAATCAAGCTGGGACAGGGTCTCCCTTCCCAGGATTGGAAGAGCAAATGGACACTCAGAGTCCTGAACTCTGATCTGGACCTTTTCCTTCCTTCGGGTCACCAGGAGGCATCCATAGCCCTGAGCTAGGGGTGGCCCTAGCCCTAGATTCAGATTCCCTCTCAGCAAGATGACACTTGCACAAACAGGCCTGTGGTCCTCTGGGTGAAGACAGTGTGCCACCCGCCCTCTGAGAGGCTGATGGTGCCAGGCCACAGCCATGGGTGCCTGTCCCTGTCTCTGTAGAGAGTGGCTCCAGGGACCTGTCCCTTCACACATTACTTTTTTGCTGTTCTGATATGTCTCCCATTCTCCCAGCATTTCCATCCACTTGTTCTTTCATCTCATCTCCCACCGCATTTGCTGTCAAATGAGGAATGTTGGAGTTAGGGGAGCTGCCAGGCTTCCCAGAGTCGCCCGTGGATGCTGGGTCTTGGGCTCTGGAGCCCTGGTGGGACCCAGCTGGAGGGAGCCAGGGAAGGACAGACCCTAAGGACTGAGAGCCTTTGAGCAAATGAGCGCCAGTGGGCGGGCTTTGGGACCCTGGGACGTGCCATCCTCAGGCCACAGACACACCAGTCTTAGGTCAGGTCCCAGCCTCTAGGTGGGGTCCTAACACAAGTGGGCAGCCACCTTCAAGCCACAACTGTGGTTCTCACTTTGGAATTTCATCAAACTGCCAGAGATACGGCAACCTGGGGTCAGGTCCAGCAGGGACAGCTGCCCCTCCCAGTGACAGTGTGTTGCCCCCACCTGCTACTTCCCAGGTCCGCTGCTTCCTCTACCTCACTGACCACTTGCCAAGTCCCCCTGTCCCTGGACCAGCACCCCCAGGGATCAGGCTCTTACCTTTGCCTCCCGGGCACTGACAGGGCAGTTCCATCTCACTATATTGCAGTTTAGGCAGAGCTGAGGACCTGCACAGGGCCTGGAGCCATCCTGGTCTGGGAGCCAACCCCCAGAAAGGACTGGCTCTGTCCCCATCCAGCTCAGGGTTCAGCCCAGGAGAAGGCGCAGGGAAGGGAGGACAAGGGCCTTCCTGTGCGGCTGACTCCCAGGAGGGTCCAGGACCTGGGAAAACAGGGAGTGCAGGGCCAGCCTGGCCGAGGCTAATGGGGGCCCCTGGTGTGGGGGGCGGTCAGGGTGTAAAATGGGGGCTACCCCTCCTGGACTGGAAGTAATGCTTTGTGCTTGAGCTGAGAAAGGTCAGCCCTGAGATGGGATGGGGTGACCGGGCCCTGACAGGAGTCCCTCCGGGAGTGACCATGTGATGTGGACCTGCCGGAGTCCAGGGAGCCTGGCCTGTGACCTGCCCGCTGCACCCAGGATGCACCGAGGGCCCATCCCACCCGACACTCCCAAGGCCCTTGCAGGGTTTGACCTCCCAGCATCCACCTGCCTCTCCCTGCACCCAAGCCACACACACTGCGTTTCAGAAGTGGCATGGCTCATCAGCTCCCTCCCACCCTACCTTTCCTGGGATCCTCCGTCTTTCCATTCTATGATCCCTGAGGGATGGGCTTCAGCCTGGGCTCCTCTTACCTGGCCGCAGATCCCTTCCCAACACCAGACCCAGGGTCATTAACCTCAAGATCTGCTGCCTCCCTGGCCTCACTGTGAGATACCCAGAAAGGGGCCCTGCCCATCTTCTCCCCCATTCCCCTAAGGCCACAGCCCCCACTGTCCCCATGCCTTTCCCCCTTCCCCTTGGGGACAGTGAGGGCTGTAACTCTAGGGAAATGGGGGAGAACAGGAGCAGGTGGGCTCTCAGAGACCAGAGACCTGCTGGACAATAGCCCCGAGGCTGGGCCAGGCGTCCCCTCACCCTGTGGCCACAACCCTTGGATCTTACTGGGATTGTCTCCAAGTGGATAGGGCCAGACCCTCAGGCTGCCCCACTCCTCTTGTGCTAACTTGGGGCAGAACTGCTGAGAGTCCAGGGGCCTGACCTAGCCCCCTCTCCATTCCCACCTGCTCCCTAGATGGGCCCCGCACCTCTGGCCTAACAGCAACCTTGGGCTGGACCTGCAGGGGAGCCAGGGAGGAGTTCTGACCCTGAAAATGAGGTTGGCCCAACCTGGCGAGACATGTCCTGCCTCAGAAAGTCCTTTCTAAAAGCAAACCCCTGAGCTGAGATAGGTGCTTTAGGGGCTGAGGGGAGCACAGAGACTCACTGCAGAATCCTAAAGCAATCAGTGCTGCAGGAATTCCAACAGGCTCAGGCCCCATGTCTGCTGGCAGCCCAGTTGGGCGTCCCTGCAACCCAGAGGGAGCCTTGGTGAGGGGTTCAAGGTAAAGGGTGAAAGGGCCTTTGGGCACTGGCCACTCGTCCCCACCCTGTGCTCCTAGGGAGCCCAGGACCCTTTGACCAGGGCGCACTGGAAGAGGCCTTCCTCCAAGGAGCAGACAGACTTGTACCTTCTCATACTTCATAATGATGTCCTCTCGCTCCTGCAAAGTATCTGTATCCTCTGCCATGTCCATCCTGTGAGACAAAATCGTCTAAATGTTACACTGTACGTGAGACCTTCGGAGAACACCTGAACCACTCCCACCCGGCTCCCAGATGCTGCCTGGCTGCGTAACCCCCCATTCCACCACTGCCCTCAGGTGAAAAGGGGCCAGAGCTTTTACCCAGTGGCCCACACCTGCATGGGTCTCTGCAGTCTCAAGCCCCAAGCAGGGGTGGGAATCTTCCCAAGGACTTGAGAATAGTGGGACCTGGACAGAGAATTCTGTTGTCCCCAAATGCCATGAAACGGGTACACACCTGCCCCGCCAGATTGAATGGTGTCCACCCGCCAAGGCTGAAGGGCCCATGATGGGCTATTCCAGGGATGTGGAGGCAGACTGGGGACAGGGACCAGAGGTCTCTGTACAATTGACCTCCTGGGATGCTCAGGGACCACAGAGATGCCCAGTTTCCTACAGGGAACAAGATCTCTCCTGACTGCTCGGTTCTACTCCGCTCATCACTTGGGCTATCATGGCCCTTCAGTGTCACCAGTGAAGCCACTTTAGGAACAACACCAGTTGAGCAGGAGGGTGTTTGGTTTGGGGGATGAAAATAATATACTGTCTCCAAAGCAGCCTCTGTGCTCATGGAAGCCACATCTCTCGGGGAGGGACGGTGGATTCCACCATTGTGAGCTATCCATACAGGAGGGGCTTCATTTTCCTGGGTCACTGAGGAAGAACAGTGGGTCCTTGGTCCTGGAGAACACCTAGATGGACTGTCCCTCCTGGGAACACTCGGGACAAAAGGAGGGTGAGGCTCCAGAGGACCAGAGAAAGAAATACTTGGGGAGAGCCCCAGAACCTGGACCCCTTTGAACAGAAGGGAAGATAGTCTCCCTCCAGTCTTCTCCAGGGCTCCTTCATTTTTCACAGCTACTCAAAGGCAGAAGGCTCCCCATCCCACTCCCGGACAAGGGACCATATGTGCACCGTGGGTCCCACAGGGACCATCAGGACCCAGCTTAGGCCACAGATGTGTTCTGAAGACCCTCCCCTCTACCTCACCCACAGTGGATCCATCCCAGTGGCTCTGCCAGGGCGAGGCTCTGCCCCATCAGGATCAGAAACCCCGGACAGATTTCGGATCTAGGGCAGGGGGGCCACAGGGTTCAGGCCTGAAGTCCAGCATGGCACAGGGCAGGGCCAAGAGCAAAACCCAGGGTCATGTCGGGATTCCCAGGCTGGTTACCGCCTCTCTGACCCCAGACGTCTCGCCTTTCTAATGGTTACATCTGGGAGCCACCATGAGGACGAAAGAGACAATTGTCTACATGGGCAGCGTAGAACAGACACCTGGTGAGTGCTCAGGGATGACCCTCCTTGGCAGGTGCCCAGAGGCCAGCACCACCCACACCATAGCCACTGTCCCCAAGTCAGCATGGAGGGAAGAGAGCAGGTCACACTCACCTGATTCTGATGAATCAGCTGGCCTGTGTTATGCCTCTCAGGGAGAAAACCTTTGAGTCCACAGAGCTGCTCCAGATACCACTGTGTGTGTGTAGCTGCTGTAGGACACAGAGGCAGGCCGGAGATCGGACGTGTGTTAAGCACCAGTGACATTCTGAGGTAAAGGCATGCATCACAATGGGGCCTTGCCCAGGTCAGCAGGGCCCAGAGTCAGCATCCTCCACTGCCTGAGGCATCATCATGCTTGCGTGCCATGTGTTTGCGCACGTGTGTGCACACGTGTATGTAGGTAAACACGTCTGTGCATGCGTCTGTTGCTTCTCTGGCCAGGCCTGGCTGCCTTACTCATGTGTGCACCCCGTTCCTTGTCACTGTCACCCCTGGGGCTTAGGGCCAGCATGAGAGCATCCATGGGTGCTCCCTGACCTCAGCCCTCCCCGCCCAGGGTGGTCCTGGGATGCACATAGGGGTGGAGGGAAGTGACTGCTGCTGTTGAATCTCAAAATAAAAATGCTAATACTATTACCTAATGGTCTTTTTAGTATCTCTAATGGTCTTTTTAGCATCTCTAATGGTATCTCTTTTTTTATTTCTGATATTTTAACTGGGTATTTCTCTCCATGACCCTTGGTTATTCCAGCTAGAGGATCCTGTGGGGAAAGTGCCTGGCACATAGTAGGGGCTCACTCTTCTAGACATGTTATCTAAAATCTGGTTCATCTGTCATTCCACCCAAGGCATCCTAGGGGATGCCGAATTCCAGGGGCCAGAAAGAGCTTGGGATAAAAAGACAATCAAGGGGAGGGTTTTCACCTGGGCTGAGCCTGCCTGTGCCATCCAAACCTGGAGCCTCAAGTCCTGAGCTAGGACATCCAGATGACCCAATGCAGGGCCCTCCTGATTGACACTTACTCCCTTGTACTCATTAGCAACCTCACCCATTCTACTTTCAAAGCATACTTGGCCCTCATATCTGAGAACTCTGCCTCTGTGGATTCAGCCAACAGCAGATGGAAAATATTCAGAAAAGAAATTGGATGATTGTGTCTCTACTGAACATGTGTAGACTTTGTTCTTGTCATCATTCCCTAAAGAATACAGTATCCCAACCATTTACATAGCGTCTGTATTGTATTGTGTATCATAAGTAATCTAGAGATGGTCTAATGTATATGGGAGGATGTGCATAGGTTATATATAAACACTAGGCTGTGTTAGGCTGGCTGTGGTGGCTCATCCCTGTAATCCCAGAACTTCGGGAGGCCGAGGCAGGCGGATCACCTGAGGTCAGTAGTTAGAGACCAGCCTGACCAACATGGAGAAACCCCGTCTCTACTAAAAATACAAAATTAGCTGGGTGTGGTGGCACATACCTGTAATCCCAGCTACTCGGGAGGCTGAGGCAGGAGAATTGCTTGAACCCAGGAGGCGAAGGTTGCAGTGAGCCGAGATTGCACCATTGCACTCCAGCCTGGGCAACAAGGGTGAAACTCCATCTCAAATAATAAAAACAAGAAATACTAGGCCATGTTATGTCAGAGACTTGAGCATCCATGGCTATTGGCATCCCCGGGACCCTAGAACTAATCCTCCATGGATACCAAGGGATGGCTGTATAAACTCACTCAGGAAGGCTTCTCATTGGAGGAAGGGCCCAGTTCAGGACAGACAGGGACATACTCCCTGGACTACCGTCCATTCCTCCATCCATTCATCCATTGCCCCACCGCCCCACCCCCTGCCCCAGGACTGTCCCAGTGACAGCCCTAGCAAGTGGAGACAAGAAAAAAGACCGACTCACATTGTCCAGCTTTGAGGTCTTGGAAGAAGTTGCACCAGTATGAGGATAGGGGGTAAGTTTCCTCCAGGATCCACAGAGCATATCAGGCATCCTCTGGTTGAGGAAAGGAGCCTGGCCTCTCCAGCAGCCACACAGGCCTGCAGTAGGATGGGACTGGGACTGGCCATGTGGATCATTTGGGCCTAATGAGGGGGAAAGAAAGACTGGGAAGCAGCGGAGGAGCATCGAGGCAGCTGGTGGCCTTAGGAAGGCATTTCAGGGACGGGGTCTGGATTAATTTGTTTTCACACTGCTATAAATAAATACCTGAGACTGGGTAATTTACAAAGGAAAGAGACTTAATTGACTTGTAGTTCAGGAAACTTATAATCATGGCAGAAGGCAAAGGAGAAGCAGGCACCTTCTTCACAAGGCAGCAGGAGGGAGTGAGTGGAGAACAAGGAAGTGCCACACTTTGAAACCATCAGCTCTCCTGAGAACTCCCTCACTATCAGCGGACCAGCATGGGGGAAACTGTCCCCAGATCCAATCTCCTCCCACCAGGTTCCTCCCTTGACCCACGAGGATCACAATTCCAGATGAGATTTGGGTGGGGACGTAGAGCCAAACCTATCATGGTCTCAGTCTGTCTTGCAGCTCCCCGGGGCTGAGGCTGAGTGCAGATCTGCTGGCCCTGCCCTGCAGCACCGGGGGCTCTGCCTGTGTGCCCCCATCTGCTGCTTCCTGGGGGTGGTGGCTGCTTCCTCAAGAGGAAGGTGAACCTGCTCTCCTGCCAGCATCCCGCTCCCCCAACTCCAGGGCCTTGTGGAGCCCTGGCCACATCCTCCCAGGCTTGAGGGCATAAAACCAGGCTCCTTGCTCTTCTTGCTGCTTAGGTGACAAGCCCCCAGTCATCCCTAGGTCCCGCCACTGCCCCTGCTTCTAAATAAAGAGTGTTTTGCCAGATCTTCCTGGGAGAAACTGGGGCCTCATCCCTGTTACTGTTCTATCTTGCTAATGCCAGGTTAAGATATCTGGACAAGCAGGCAATAGAGTGATTCATTGCAATTTAACAAGTATTTGTGTTCCTCTTGTGTGCCACACAATTTGCTTAGGTACTGTAAGTGCAAAGATGAAACAGATATGTTTACTATTCTTATGGAGGCTCAGTCTAGTCACTGTTTTTTTTTAAACAGAATAGAACATATCAGAGTGGGACACTGTAAGGGTAACAATGATTTAATGAAGTTATTTCACATACTGTGTGTGTTTATACATATACAAAATGTTTCTTATTGCAAGTCTAGTTCCAAAAAGTTTGATAGCCATTACTCTAGTGCAGCAGTTTTCAATTGAGGTGATTTTGTCCTTCAGAGGACATTTGACAATCTCAGGAGATATTTTTGATTGTCACAGCTTGGAAGGTGCTACTGGCATCTAGTGGGTGGAGACTGAGGTGCTGCTAACCCTTCTACTATGCACAGGACAGTCTCCACAGCAAAGAATGATTCTGTCCAAAGTGTCATAGCGCTGCTGTTGAAAAACTGATTCCAATGGAGAGACAGGCACGTAAACACATGAAAGAGAACAGGGAAGGGAATTACAGGGCAGGTGGAAAGTGAGCTTGCTAGGGAGAGGGCAAGGTGGGGGAACCACAGTTACTGACTTGCCAGCTCTACTGGGCACTGTTCTGAATGGGGAAATAGCTTTATCATATGTATTTGTGCAAGGTATTATACGAAATCTTTAAAATGGCACTGGAAGGGGTAGGTATTATCCCAACCTATAAATGCACAAGTTGGGGTTTTGAGTGTTTAAGTAACATATCTGAGGTCACATAGAAAGTTGTGAGCTGCACTCATAGGTGGGAATTGAACAATGAGAACACTTGGACACAGGAAGGGGAACATCACTCATGGGGCCTGTCGTTGGGGTGTGGGGGGGCAGGAATAGCATTAGGAGATATACCTAATGTAAATGACGAGTTAATGGGTGCAGCACACCAACATGGCACATGTATATATATGTAACAAACCTGCACGTTGTGCACATGTGCCCTAGAACTTAAAGTATAAGAAAGAAGGAAGGAAAGAAAGAGAGAGAGAAAGGAAGGAAGGAAGGAAGGAAGGAAGGAAGGAAGGAAGGAAGGAAGGAAGGAAGGAAGGGAGAGAAAGTTGTGAGCTGGAGCCTTGCATGGTGACTCATGGCTTGTAATCCCAGCACTTGGGGAGATGGAGAAAAGGATCGCTTGAGCCCAGTAGTGGGAAAAAAAGTGAGACTCTGTCACCAAAAATAAAGTTGTAAGCTGAGACTGATGTTACCATTACCCTGAAATATGTTTGTTTGGTCAAAGAATTTGGATGATCAATAGACAAGTTTTGTATCCCAGAGGAATAAGGAAATGAGAAAGTTGAAAGTGCTGAAGAAAAAAGCTCATGCGCTCCATCATAGGATTTGGGCTCGCTAGGAAAGGGACGCAGGAAGCATAGAGAGCGGCTGATAAATTGGGAGGAGATGTGAGAAGTTCAAGAGTCTGGACATCTTAGATGAGATACATGCGTTAAAAGAAAAAAAAGAAAACAACGACAAAAAAGAGTCTGGATGTCTTGATGAGTTCCTAAGTAGAAATGACAGAGAAGAGGAACTGGAAAAGGAAGTCATGGGCCAAGAGTGGAGTACTACAATTTCAGACTTCTAGTATGGAGCAGCACAGTTATGGGTGTGGACAAGCGAATGTCTTGGAGTAGAGGGCAAAGAACATTTTTGTATAGAACATGGCCACACCGTACCTTGGTTTGATCTCAGGTATTGGATAGGTTGGCTGTAGATACTCAGTGAATGTGGAAGAAGGGCCTAGAGATCTATTGATGATAGAAACTGAGAAACAGAATGTAGAATATCGGCTTGTGAAGCAGAAGGGTTTGGAGCAACAGGAGAGCAGTCACTGAGTGTGTGAGGAACTAGGAGAACATGGGAATCTTCACACTCCTAGAGCAGTCTCTATTTGAAAAGCCGTCAGGGAGGTAGTTTATTTAGAAAATAGTTTTGCTTAGCTAAGGATGTGATTATGGAAGAAATGTGAGAGAATGTTTTATAGTAGCAGAAAGGAGGTTCCAGCGGAATGAGAGGAACCTAGAAAGGTTCAACAGTAGTGTCTGAGTTAATAGAAAACAGGGGCCGGGCGCGGTGGCTCAAGCCTGTAATCCCAGCACTTTGGGAGGCCGAGACGGGCGGATCACGAGGTCAGGAGATCGAGACCATCCTGGCTAACACGGTGAAACCCCGTTTCTACTAAAAAATACAAAAAACTAGCCGGGCGAGGTGGCGGGCGCCTGTAGTCCCAGCTACTCGGGAGGCTGAGGCAGGAGAATGGCCTGAACCGAGGAGGCGGAGCTTGCAGTGAGCTGAGATCCGGCCACAGCACTCCAGCCCGGGCGACAGAGTGAGACTCTGTCTCAAAAAAAAAAAAAAA
>NW_016813497.1:236054-272240 GCF_001698545.2 Rhinopithecus bieti
AAAAAAAAAAAAAAAAAAAAAACAATAATACTTCCATGGCTAAGACCATTGTCGGTATCTTGAGGCAACATCACTCAGATTCTTTGTCATGCATATCTGTCAGTATTTTTCTTTTCAAAGAACGGACCTTTAAGCATCACTTATAAGTTTCCTTAGAGATCCACGGGCTGGGAGTCAGGGGTCCCGGACTCCAGTGCGAGGTGGGACCTAGTAACTCTTCTCTCCTCTCCAGCCTGAGTGCTGAATTGTGGGTAATGGCTGAGTCCTCCAGCCTGGACATAGTAACATTAGGAAGCATGGGCAGCTAGTGCAGCCCAGGGCTGCAGAGAAACATCATGGGGGAAAGGGAAGGCCCAGAAATGAGGTCTGGTGCCTCCATAAGGAAGGCTTTTCTGTCCCTGGCCTGAGCTGCTTTTGTTACCTGGAGTCTCCCACAACTCCTTGCAATTCCCCAAATGCACCAGGTTCCCTCTGGCCCAAGCCAATTTTCCACCATCTGTTCCTTCCTACTGACCCAGTTTGTTTAATTCCTACTGAGCTTCTAGAACTCAGCTGAAGGGACACCTCTTCCAGGGAGCCTTCCCTGCTTCCCTAGGCTGAGTTAGCCTCCTCCTCCGGCCTCTCAGAAAACTTTCACCCTTACAGCACTTATCACAGGACACCATGGACATCTGTTTGATCATCTCCCACCTGGATTCCCCCCTAAACCGTGAGCACCTTGAGGGCAGGGACCCTGCCTCACTCATCTTGTATGCCAAGTGCCTGGAACAGGCCTGGCATGTAATGAGCTCTCTCGGTGAACATGCAATGAAATGGATGGAAGCTTCCATGAGAGCTGTTTTCCTCAGGAGCTGCTGCCTCCAAAGAAAACACTTCACTGAGCCTCAGAGAGAGCAAGAGTTCTCTGAGAGTTTCCCAAATTATTCGTCATTGGCAGTGCAGCCTCCACGGAAGGTGCAGGGGACCCCAGAGGCAAAAATGATGTGGAGCCAAGAGGCTGGCCCTTCTGTCACTCCAGGCAAGCAGGCAAGCCTCAAGCCCAGTCCCCAGATGCCCAAGTGCCCTACTGTGGGTCCCAAGAGTAGACTCCCTGCTGTCCTTAGAGAGTTCCTGATGGTCCCAGCAACTTCTGAGTCACTCCTTCTCCCGCATCACCTGCCTGTGTTTCCTGTTTCCTGGGTACAGGGGTCCATGGAGGCAGAGAAGGGACCAGGCTTCTCTGGGAGGAGGAACTGCCCATTTGTGCAGTGAAAGGTAAAGCCTCTTGCAGAGGGTGAAGGAGATGGCTGTGACTTTGGGAAGCTAAGCAGCTGCCTCTGGCCTGTTGTGTCTTGGAAGCACATCAAAAACATGAGCTTAGATGGCAAAGATGATATTTAGGTGAGCTAGCTAAAATAACTTCTAGACAGACACGTGGAGGGGCACTGTCCCCTCTCCTGTTCAAAAGCTTTGGATCCGGCCAGGCGCGGTGGCTCAAGCCTGTAATCCCAGCACTTTGGGAGGCCGAGACGGGCGGATCATGAGGTCAGGAGTTCGAGACCATCCTGGCTAACACGGTGAAACCCCGTCTCTACTAAAAAATACAAAAGCTAGCCGGGCGAGGTGGCTGGCGCCTGTAGTCCCAGCTACTCGGGTGGCTGAGGCAGGAGAATGGCGTAAACCCGGGAGGCGGAGCTTGCAGTGAGCTGAGATCCGGCCACTGCACTCCAGTCCGGGTGACAGAGCGAGACTCCGTCTCAAAAAAAAAAAAAAAAAAAAAAAAAAGCTTTGGATCAAACCCCAAACAAAAAAAAAGCAGGCAGCAAGCTCCCGGGAGTGGAGGCATTCAGAGGTTGGGTGGCCCCTTGGTAGGAATGCCTTTGGAGGATTTCCAGAAACAGCTGGACTAGATAGCCTTTGAGAGTCCTCTGACTCACAGATTGATGATTCTTGCAGGAGGAGTGTCTGGAACAAAGAGAGGCTTAAGAACATCAGTTCCTCGAGGTTCTAGCGGGTGAAGGGAGGGGACACAGAGGTCATTGTTAGAGGAACTTGACTCCTGCCCCAACAAAGCGGTGCAGAGCTTCAGGGAGAGGAGACCCATCTCCAAACCTCTTAGTGAGGTCCAAGGATATGGGGTGGACATGGGGGAGACAGAAAATAGCAGGCTGGAGCTGGGCAGGTGGGGCCCATCAGGGAGTTCAGCTGAGTAGGATGAGGGACGAGGAGGGACTATAGATCAGCTAGCCAGAGGTGGAGTCCAGGGAAAGTAGATAAAAGCACAGTGCACCCAGCACCCAGTCCATGAGCTTGCCACACTCTGCTCTGTGACTGCAAGAAATAGACAGTGTTTTATCCAGTTGGAAATTATAAGCAAAACCTCTAAGTGCCACCTCCTAGTGAGAGCTCCCACTTCCAATCAGTGTGCAGCCCTGAAACTATGTAAGTCCCATTGCTCTGGAATTAAGACCAATAGCCTTAGTGTGGCCTTTAGGTCCTATGTGATCTGGCCCCTGCCTGCCCCCAAGCCTCGTGTTGAGCAGCTCTCCCAAGTGCCTTGTTTCCTCCACACATGCTAGCCCTCTGTCTTGTTCTAGAAGGCACGGTGTCCCTTCCCTCTGGCCTCTCCTTTATACTGTTTTTGCAGCAGGAACACCCACCTTATTGAACTCTAAAACCAGTGGAGACCTCCACCTGTTCCCAAGTTTAGCTCAAAAGCCACTTCCTCCGGGAAGCTCTTCTGGATACCCCAGACCAGGCCAAATTTCTTTCTCCTAGCCCCGTGTGTTTCTCCTTTATAGCATTCACTACAATTGTAGTTAAATGACTGTCATTTAACATCTGAATCCCCTGCTAGATTGTAAGCTCTCTGGGGGCAGAGCTGTGTCCATCTTGTTCACCACCAGGCCAGCCCAGAGCTTGGCACAGAGTAAGTACTAGGGAATATTTATAGAGAGATAGAGAAAGAGAGAAAGCAAGAAGGAGGGAGAGAGGAAAGGAAGGAAGGAGGGAGAAAGGGAAGGAAGGAAGGAAGGAAGGAAGGAAGGAAGGAAGGAAGGAAGGAAGGAAGGAAGGAAGGGAGGGAGTCCCAGAGAAAAATATCATTCTTTGTAATAGAACGATGATGGAACATGAAACATGATTAATTAAATCATGCACATAAATAGAGGCCCATATGTCAAGGTTCTATTTGTTCTGTGACAGTGTAAAAACTGCACATTTTTTATTAAGATGGAAAAACAAACAAAACACCATGTGCACCATCTCCTGGTAATACCTCCTGCCGCTGCATCATAGTGAGCTCCACTGCATTCTCCTCCATGAGGAGGAGCAGATGGGCCTCCAAGTACAGATAGACCTGGGCCCAGTTTCAGAGCTGGGACCCAGAAGCCAAGCTGGAGGTCAGGGACCAAAGGCAAAGAGATCAGGTAGATGAATTCTCTCCTCCACACTGAGTCCTGAGCTTGGTGGTTGGCTTGTTTCATCTTCACAGTAAGTCTACTGAAGTAGGACTCATTATCCTCATTCCACAGGTGAGGAAATTGGGCTTCAGCAGGATAAGGAATTTGGTTAGTGTCATACAGCTTGACAAGTGGCAGAACTACAACTTGTCCCAGCTCCACTTGGCCTCAACAATCATGTTCTTTTCTTTCTGTAGCTTCTTTGAACAAGAGGCAGAGGCCCTGCTAACAGCTGTGGGTGTAGTATTGCGGCTGTGGAGGTCAGGGCAGTGCTGGGCAACACCTGCCGTTTTTATCTGTGCCATAGCCATCCCCATTTCTGGCAGCACATCCCTCTCTCTGAGGGGCAACTCATTCTATGTGGTTCTGGTGAGTTGACCCTGTCCTTTTTTCTCCCCAGATTCTAAAGGTAGATAGATGCCCCTGTTCTTAATTTTGTTAATTAAAAAAATTTCTTTTTAGATACAGAGTCTTGCTTTGTCACACAGGCTGGAGGACAGTGGTGCAATCTTGGCTCACTGCAGTCTCAAACTCCTGGGCTCAAGTAATCCTCTTGCTTCAGCCTCCTGAGTAGCTGGGACCCCAGGCACGTGCCACCATGCCTGGCTAATTTTTAAAATTTCTTTGTAGAGATGGGGGTCTCACTATATTGCCCAGGCTGGTCTTGAACCCCAAGGCCTCAAGTTATCCTCCCAGCTTGGCCTCCCAAAATGCTGAGATTACAGGTGTGAGCCATGGCAACTGGCCTAATCCATCTGTTACAATACCTATCCCTGGCCAGGTGCAGTGGCTCACACCTGTAATCCCAGCAATTTGGGAGGCTGAGGAGAGCAGATCATCTGAGGTCAGGAGTTTTAGACCAGCCTGGCCAATATGGTGAAACCCCATCTCTACTAAAAATACAAAATTAGCTAGGCATGATGACACATGCCTGTAATCCCAGCAGCTCAGGAGGCTGAGGTAGGAGAATTGTTTGACCCTGGGAGGTGGAGGTTGCAGCGAGCCAAGGTTGCACCATTGCAGTCCAGCATGGGTGACAGACAGAGACTCTGTCTCAAATAAATAAAATAAAATAAAATAAAATAAAATAAAATAAAATAAAATAAAGTAAAAAAGACCAAACAGGGCCAATCAGAGGCCTTCTCTGGATTTTTGTGCTGAATCTATTGGTCTTTTTCTCTGAGGTGCTAAGTGATTTGAAAACAGAATTGGGGCTGCCGTGGGACATCCTTCTTGCCATGTGCAGAAGGCCAGTTATGGACTCAAACCATCAGANTGTTTGACCCTGGGAGGTGGAGGTTGCAGCGAGCCAAGGTTGCACCATTGCAGTCCAGCATGGGTGACAGACAGAGACTCTGTCTCAAATAAATAAAATAAAATAAAATAAAATAAAATAAAATAAAATAAAATAAAGTAAAAAAGACCAAACAGGGCCAATCAGAGGCCTTCTCTGGATTTTGTGCTGAATCTATTGGTCTTTTCTCTGAGGTGCTAAGTGATTTGAAAACAGAATTGGGGCTGCCGTGGGACATCCTTCTTGCCATGTGCAGAAGGCCAGTTATGGACTCAAACCATCAGACAGAGGGAAGGAGAAAGGAGACATAAGATGAAGACCACCCTGAAGACCTTGTTTGAGCTCTGGATTCAATCATGTCTAAATTGCCCTTGCTTGAACTTCCCAGGTCCACGAGTTAATAAGTTCTTTTCTTTTCTTTTTGAGGCAGTCTTTCTGTTGCTCAGGCTGGACTACAGTGGCGTGATCTTGGCTCACTGGAACCTCCACCTCCTGGGTTCAAGTGATTCTCTTGCCTCAGCCTTCCAAAGAACTGGGATTACAGGTGCCCACCACCACACCCAGATAATTTTTGTATTTTTAGTAGAGACGGGGTCTCACCATGTTGGCCAAGCTGGTCTCAAACTCCTGGCCTCACATGATCTGCCTGTCTTGGTCTCCCAAAGTGCTGGGATTACAGGCATGAGCCACCGTGTCTGGCCAATAAGTTCTCTTTTTGCCTTGAGCAGATATAAGTTGGTGAAAAGTAAGTTCACCTGGATGGAGGAGATGAGAGGGTAGACCTGGAGCTCAGCGAGACCTAGAACTGCTCAAGTGACACCAAAGGGGACAGGAAGGGGAGGTGGTCCCCTTCGAAGGATTTGGAGGTCGGTTTGTCTGTGGCCTGACCCAAATCTCGGTTTGAATTTTAGTTCCCGTAATCCCTATATCTCATGGAAGGGACCTGGTGGGAGGTAATTGAATCATGGGGGTGCCCGTGATAGTGAGTTCTCGTGATAGTGAGTGAGTTCTCACACGATCTGACGGTTTTATAAGGGCCTTTTCCCCCTTTTGCTCGGCACTTCTCACTGCCGTCACGTGAAGAAGGATGTGTTTGCTTCCCTTTCTGCCATGATTGTAAGTTTCCTGAGGCTTCCCCCAGCCATCCTGAACTGTAAATCAATTAAACCTGTTTCCTTTAGAAGTTCCCCAGTCTTGGGTATTTCTTTATTAGCAGCGTAAGAATGGATTAATACAGGAGGGGAAGCAGAGTCTACTGACTTGACAAGGGCCATCTTGTCAACCACCCACCAGCCTGCTATGTGACTTTGTACCCATGGTGTATTTCTCTGGTCTCAGGCCTGCCATCTGCAGAGGGATGTACTAATTTGCAAAATACACCAGGGACTGCTTGTTCCTGGGAAACCACAGTGAAATGGGAAAGTTTCCAGTGAAATAAATATAAAGAGATCTTTCCTGGTCTGGAGAGGGAGGAGGGGCCACACATTTACTGAGCACCTAATGTGTGTCGGGAACATACACTAGGTGCCTTGCTGCTTCATTATAAGCCACTAAGCTGAAAACAGGGTATAATGCTTGGCACCCAATGAATCACTCTCTCCAAAAGGAAGTATTTTTGGGCTGAAAGAAACATCCCAAATAATCCTCACAAGAGTCCAATGAGAAGAGAGCCAGAGACAAGGAAACCGATATTCAGAGAGGACCAGAGACCCCCACAAAGCCATGGAGTTGGTAAGTGGCTAAGGCAGAATTCAATGCACATCTTTTAAAAAAAAATTTATTACACTTTAAGTTCTGGGATACATATGCAAAACATGCAGGTTTTTTACATAGGTAGACATGTGCCATGGTGGTTTGCTGCACCCATCAACCCATTATCTAGGTTTTAAGCCCCACATGCATTAGGTATTTGTCCTAATGCTCCCCCTGCCCTTGCCCTCTACTCCCCGACAGGCTCCGATGTGTGATGTTCCTCTCCCTGTGTCCATGTGTCAATGCACATCTTTCAGGCCCGAGAACTTACACATTTTGCCCTTGGCCTGGACTGACTGAAGCCAACACCTTAGCAAGAAATGCCCATGGTGGGAACCTCCTCTGGGCACCTGGGGCACAGGAGATAGAAAAAAACAGTTGAATTCTCTGACTTAGGAAAATAAGACTGAAAGCATTCGATGACGAGGGATGTGTAACTGCTGCAACACCAGTGATATCAGGAATGGCTTGCAATGAAGGTCTTATCTAAACCCTTGGCCTTGAGGGTGGGAGATCTTGCTTGTGTGAGGACAGCGAAGCTGAGAGATGGCCATGGCTGTGGTCAGGGGGGTCTGACACTGTCAGAGGAGGGGGTGTTTCTGCACGAGGCAAAGGAAACAAGGCAAGAGAGATAGCAAGAGAGTCTTAGGATAGATAAGGGAAACTTCCTTGGAGGCACCAGTAAGGAAGCTGTGGGCTGGTGGACTAGATGACTTTGCAGGCTCTGTGGAGAGCAATTCGTGGGGACTGCTAAGAGCTATCGCTCTGGGGTCAGCCGGCCTGGGTTGAAATCCCAGCTCAGCCTGTCACTGACTTTGTGACCCTGGGTTTCTTTGTTCAGAGCCTCCATCGACATTGGGAAATCAGCAGAGTCTTTCATCAGCGCCCAGCACAGTCTTCAGCATGTGGAGCACGGACAACAACAGAGATGCTCCAACCTTATGCTCTGGGGAAGTGGGAGGTCTCTTCCATTCCCTCACCTTCCCTTCATGCAAGGCTGGGTGGGGACGACTTTCTACTTGCAGAGGTCCCTAGAGTGGAAAGCGGGGTAAGCGGATGGGGGGTCCTGAGCCTGAGCCTTGTGGAAAACATTTATTAGGCAGGCGCGATGTCTCACACCTATAATCCCAACACTCTGAGAAGCCAAGGCAGGCAGTTCGCCTGACTCAGGAGTTTGAGAATAGCCTAGGCAACATGGTAAAATCATGTCTCTACAAAAAGTACAAAAATGAGCCAGGTGTGATGGCATATGCCTGTAGTTTCAGCTACTCCGGAGGCTGAGGTGGGAGGATTGCTTGAGCCCAGGAGGTCAAAGCTGCAGTGAGCGGTGTGATTGGGCCACTGCACTCCAGCAGCCTGGGTGACAGAGTGTCTCAAAAAAAGAAAAAAGAGAAAGAAAGAGACAAAGAAAACATTGATCTGAGACTTTGGAAACTTTTTTTCTTAGGGAAAAAATATACTCAGTTTATCGTTTCCCTGTTTTCTGTGTGAGGGAGAGGAAAAGTCTTAAATAAACCTCTGCGGCACAGGCCCGTCTTGTTTTGGGAGAAGCACTTCTTTGGGCTTTGGCTGACTGCGGGTTAGACCAGACCTTGTTCAGGAGCAGACCAGGCCCAGCAGGGGGCGGCCTCGAGTGTTCACGGGGGAAGTTGTGTTGCACAGTTTCCAAATCTTTGGGAGCACATTTTTTTCTGATTTTTTTTTTTGTAACAGGGTGTCCCTCTGTCACGCAGGCTAGAGTGTAGTGGCACAATCAAGCTCACAGCAGCCTCAACTTCTTGGACTTCAGCAATTCTCTCCCACCTCAGCCTTCCAAGTAGCTGGGACCACAGGTGTGCGCCACCACACCTGGCTAATTTTTGTATTTTTTGTAGAGATGGGGTTTCGCCATGTTGCCCAGGCTGCTCTCAAACTTCTGAGCTCAAGCAATCCAGCCACCTTGGCCTCCCAAAGTGCTGGGATTACAAGTGTGAGCCACCACACTAGGCCCCAACATTTTTCTTCCCCTTGGTGTAGAGATACGGACTGCACTGCTTTGAAAATTGTCTGGCAAGACACAGTGGCTCACGCCTGTAATCCCACCACATTGGAAGGCTGAGTTGGGAGAATCTCTGGAGCCCAGGAGTTTGAGACCAGCCTGGATAACATAGTGAGATGTGCTCTCTACAAAAGTGAACAAAATTAGCCAGATGTGATAGCACTCATCTGTGGTCATAGCTACTTGGGAGGCTGAGGCAGGAGAATTGATTGAGCTCAGGAGGTCAAGGCTACAGTGAGCCGGGATTATACCACTGTACTCCAGCCTGGGTGACAGAGGGAAGCCATGTCTCAAAAAAATTGAATAAATAAATAAATAATAATAATAATACTTTTTAAGCTGTCATGGCAGTTTTTTAAAAAGAAAAAAGAGAAAGAAAATGGTCTGTCCTTGGGAGAAAAGTGTGTGTGTGTGTGTGTGTGTGTGTGTGTGCATGTGAGTGTGTGGATGTGGCGTGGGGGTGGTACTAGCAACATGTACAAGTGTGTGTGTGTTAGGGGGCTGTTTTCTGCCCAGGAGGTCCCCCAGGAGATCAGGCTGGTGTTGCACGAAGACTGCTGAGTTTTGTCTTCATTTTCTGTTGTTGATGGGTGCCTTCAGGGCTTGTTGGGGACTGCCGAGTCCCCTGGGGTCATTCCAGAAGGAAACCCATAGGCTTTGGTTCCTGTGTGGTTGCAGACATCTGGATTGTCCTAGATTGTCATGGGAGAGGTAGAGCTTTGCTTGTTTGTTTCTTTTTTTAGACAGGGTTGGAGGGTTTAGCTCTGTTGCCCAGGCCAGAGTGCAGTGGCATGACCATAGTTCACTGCAGCCTCGAACTCCTGGGCTCAAGTGATCCGCCTGTCTCAGCCTCCCAAGTAGCTAGAACTTCAGGTCACCACACCCAGCAAATTAAAAAAAAAAAAAATTTGTAGAGATAGGGTCTTGCTATGTTGCCCAGGCTGGTCTCCAACTCCTGGCCTCAAGTGATTCTCTAGCCTGGACTTCTCAAAGTGCTGGGACTATAGGTATGAGTTACTGCACCCAACCTGGCTTCCAGTTTTAAATCTGTTTCTCCAGCCTCTGTTTCCTTCTGCTATGGTTGAGCTTTCTGTAATGCTGGGTTGACCATTGCAGCCCTGTCTTTGCTTTGGGGTGTTAAAAGGCAGCCAGAGTCCACACTTGGGGCAGACCCAATGGAGGAGCTGATGGTCTTCCCCCACACCTTCTTCTCCAGGGCCTCTAAGGTAGTGTAGCACCATTTCGTGAGAGACTAGCAGCAAAGTGGGAGAGGTCCCCGTGGAACCAAGTGACTTTAGGGAGCCCAGTACCGGCGTGGTTGCAGCCTCAAGCATTGACAGACGGGGAACCAGACAGAGCTAAACTCCCTCTGCTGCAGGGAACAAACCTGAAGGTTAGAGCCAGCATTGCATGGTAGAAAGGCAGACTAGTCACTTGTAAGCTATTTAGTATATTGATCAGGACTCCATCAATTGTGAGAGACCTAGTTTATACTAGCTTTAAACAAAAAAGAAATGCATTGGCTCATGTAGCCAAGAAATTCAAGGGACTCAGGCATGACTAGCTCTAGTAGTATTCTGGGACCCTAGGTTTGTCCACCTCTCAGATCCACTTGCCTCTGCTTTACTTCATTCCCCAACAGGATCTTACTCAGTAGCGCTAAGATGTCTCCCAGTAGCTCCAGGTCTACATGATCTTAGAAGTTATAATTCTAGAGAGAAACTTTGTTTCAGAGTCCATGATAAAACTTCCAAAAGGGTGTAAACTCATGGTGTTTAATATGGAGACAAAGATAGAGTGTGTTCCCCATATTCACAATGAGCTCACTAGGGGCACAGATCCTTTTTCATTTTTTTATTTTTAGTTTGATTTTTTGCCATCTGGCAGTGAGTTTGCATAAGGCATGGATCTTGACTTCTAAAAACAACTCTACGCTAAAAGGAATTAGAATGCCTTAGAGAAATGGCTAATTCCAAGGCCAAGCCTGGGAAAGTACCATATGAACCCGAAATATCTTATTAAAGCAGAAAGCAAGGAAGCACTTAAAGGAGGACACAGAAGCTGGCTTGAAGAAACCCCACTAGCCAAATCTGGGACATTTTGAGCATCAAAATAAATAATGAGAATAATGGATTATAAACCCTTGGATAAAATAGGAAGCAGTGAGTTCATACTAACATAAATAAATAAGCAAACAAATAAATGGAATGATTAAGGAGTAATGGGGCCAGGCACAGTGGCTCATGCCTGTAATCCCAGGACTTGGGAAGCCAAGGTGGGAAGATCACTTGAGCCCAGGAATTCAAAACCAGCCTAGGCAACATGGTGAACCCCATCTCCACAAAAATTACAAAAATTAGCCGTGCATAGTGGCAAGTGCCTGTAGTCCCAGATATTTAAGAGGCTGAGGTGGGAGGATTGTTTAAGCCCAGGAGGCAGAGGCTGAAATGAGCCATGATTGTCCCACTGCACTCCAGCCTGAGTGACAGAGCTAGACCCTGTCTCAAAAAAATTAAGGAAAAGTGGAATATTTACATTGTCTCAAAGTAACTGCCCCCAGATTTTATTTACAAAAGGGTAAAGAATAACTTTACAGTGGAGAAGGCTGGCCAACATTGCCTTAATCCAGTAACAAAGTGAGCATCACCAGCAATGGGGCAAACCAAAATGGCACCACCTGATAGGATGCAATGAAAAGAATACAGCTGCACTTCCGTGATATTCATGCCAAAGATGCATCATCTAAATCTGATCAAAAGGAAACAACAGACAAACTCAGGCTGAGGTGCATTCTACACAGTAACTGGCTGGTCATCTTTATAGGACCAAGGTCATGATAGTTAAGAAAAGATCAAGGAACTTTTTCAGACTGAAGGAGACTAAGAGTCTTGCCAAGTAAATGCAATGTGTGATTCTGAATGGATCCCTTTGCTATAAAGAATGTTTTTGGGCCGGGCGTGGTGGCTCACACCTGTAAACCCAGCACTTTGTGAGGCCAAGGCAGGAGGATTACTTGAGCCCAGGAGGTCGAGGCTGCAGTAAGCTGTGATGGTGCCACTGGAAAAAAAGAAAGAAAGAAAGAAAAAAGAATATTTCGGAACAGTTGGTGAAACCTGAATGAAATCTGAGGATTTAATGATAGTAATATATCAGCATGAATTTCCTGATTTTAATAGTTGATGTAGTAGAAAGTCCCTGTTTTTAGGAAACACACACTAAAGTATATTTGGAGGTAATGGGCACCATATCAGCAAATGTATTCTCACATGGTTTAGCAAAAAGGTTTTTTGTACTGTACTTACATTTTCTACAAACCTAAAGGTGTTTTAAAAAAATTTTAAATATAGCCCTCCAAAAATTCTGATTGGCCCTGCTGATGTCACATATTTACCCTAGGCCAATTGCTTTGCCCAAGGCTCTGAGGTTCTCTGAATGGCCATTTAGATATGTGCCCACTCCTGAGACAGGGAACCCTGGTTGGGGGTGGGAGTGGGAGTGACAGCTTACCAGGATCAGATGGACTGAAAAACAGCAGTTTCCTGACAAGGGGAATTCAGGACAGACCAAAAAAGGAGCAGCTGTGTACTCCACTTAGATTAGACTGTGATTATTAACTTTGGGAAAATGGTCATTTAAAAGCACATAACCTTTGACTGAATAATTCCACTTCCTGGTAACCTATTTTAAGAAAATAATCCCAACACAGAGGAAGGAAAGCTCTATATGCAAAGATGTTGGTTCCAGTGTTATCTATGGTAGTAAAAAACTAAAAGGCACTGATTAGTCCCCGTATGGAAGAAAGGCTGAGGAACGTGGCTGGAGGCTGACCAGCTCTGAGGACATTTGCACACAGCCGGTGGGCTTCTGGGCATCCTAACCATAGGCCTCCATTTTCCCCCATTCAAGTGAGACCATCTTGGTCCACCCGACTTGTCTGAGCCACCTCCTGGCATTAGATTCCTGCTCCTCATGCCACTGTCACCTTTCCCTCACCCAGGGCAGGTGTCTCTCTAGGTTAGAAAGAGGGCGAAGAGCCTTGGATGTGTACTCTTTGTGATCAGCCACTTGTGCTGGAGCCTAGCGTCTGTGGTCCCGACATGAAAGCAAGATACTATCACTATAATCATGATCATGACAATGATTATGATGATTTTAAAATTCATTGAGTGTGAAACATGCCAGGTACAGCTCTAAAGGCTTTTCCTGTGCTAACTCATTCAATCCTTACACCGTCTCTACAAAGTAGTTGCTAATTTCATCCCCTTTTTTCAGATGAGGAAACTGAGTACCACACAGCTAGAAAGGAGCACACATCTAGAACGTTACTTGAGCTCCTGCCCTCAGAAGTTCTCCTGAACTGACTCAGCAATTCTCTTCAATCTTCTGGCACCCCATCCTTTTTGTTTTTTGAGATGGAGTTTTGTTCTCATTGTTCAGGCTGAAGTGCAATAGTGCGATCTCAATCTTGGCTCACTGCAACCTCTGCTTCCCGGGTTTAAGCAATTCTCCTGCCTCAGCCTCCTGGGTAGCTGGGATTACAGGTATGTGCCACCACACCAAGCTAATTTTGTATTTGTAATAGAGATGGGGTTTCTCCATGTTGGTCAGGCTGGTCTCGAACTTCTGACCTCAGATATTCTGCCCACCTTGGCCTCCCAAAGTGCTGGGATTACAGGCATGAGCCACCCTGCCTGGCCTCCATCCTTTCAATACTTAACATTTATTGAGGCAAGTTAGAGAGATATTGTGACAGGTACTTGGGATACTAAAGTAAAAGATAACAGGTCCTGGCCTTGAGGTCTCGCAGTCTAACAGAGTATATGGACATGAAGGCAAACAATACAGTCCAGGAGATGTTGGAAATTGAGGTTTGGACAAAGGGCTGTGGTGGGGCATACAGGGACGTTCAGCCTACCTCAGGAGCCAAAGAGGCATCAAAGAGGAGAAGCTGACTTTGCCAGGCAGTTGAGAGTACTTGAGAGTAGCACCTGGCAAAGCCAGCTTTGAAGGAGGAGGCTCCACATAGACAAATGTATGGCACTGTGCAAAAAGCTTGGCTGTTCTTTATACAGTTTTGTACCATTCTTTTGTAGGTTGATTGAATCAATAAAGTCCGAAGGAATGTCCAAATGTTTTCATTTTGTTGAAATTCTTTGTACTAGATTGCATGCAACATAAGCAAATCCTTGCCTTGGGCCTGAAATGCTCTTTGTTTCATAGGAATTTTAGGCTATTTTGGGAAAATGTGGAATAGGAAGTGGCCCACATGCATCTCTTTTTGGCTTGCTTGCAAGTTTCTCAAGAGGGAAAGTCTGTGGTTATACAGTGGTCTGACTGGTTCAGTACCACGTGGTTTGGAAGGGCTGGATCACAGGGGAAATGAGAGGCAGTGGAGAGGAAAATGGAAAAGAGAATCCTAACTCACCACATGTAACTTATGGTGCTGGGAAGCATATTCAATCTCTTGGATCTTCAGTTGCCTCATCTATAAAAATGAAGTAATAAGCATTTTTCGTCTAAGGTGGCAGGGCAAATTGGATGAATAAGATACCATGAGCAAGCTTCTGGATCACTAGTTGTGTGCTGCAGAGAGCATTCTGGCCTTGTTGGAGGAGAGACTGGCCCACATCCCTCTTATCTGACTTGCGCTCTGAGACTTAATATTCCCAGTCTCCACAAATCCCAGGAGAGAGACATAGAGAAGCTGCACAGTTATATTCCTGCTGAGGACCTGTCTTACTCTGTGCTGCTATAACAAAATACCTGAGACTGGATAAGTTATAAAGAACAAAATTTACTTTTTCACTGTTTTGGAGGCTGGAAATACCAAGATCAAGGCACCAACATTTCGTGTCTGGTGAGGGCCTTCTTGTTGTGTCCACACATGATAGATGCGGAAGGGCAAAAAGAGTCTAGCTAGCTCCCTCCAGCCCTTTTAAAGGACACTAATCCCGTCCATGATGGTGGAGTCCTCAATGGCCTAATCACCTCCTAAAGGCCTCACCTCTCAATACTGTTGCACTGGGAATTTAAGTTTTAACATGAATTTTGGAGAGGACACAAGCATTCAAATTATAGTAGGGCCCCAAAGAACCAGCCAGCTTCCAGGCCAGCTTGGCTCAGCCCTGTAGGAACTTTCTCAATACTTGCTCCTACTTTTGCCTCATCCTGCTCCATGTTTTGCTTCCCCTTTCCCTCTGCCCTCCTTGGCTCTGGTCATGGGAAGGCAAATGCAGCCTAGGCAATGAGGGAGGCTAAAGGCTGGACAATATCACAAATGGGTCATTGGTGTTTCTGCTGTTGTTTCTTTACTCAGTTTAGGTGTTTTTTTTTTTTTTTTTTTTTTTGAGACAGAGTCTCGCTCTGTCGCCCAGGCTGGAGTGCAGTGGCCGGATCTCAGCTCACTGCAAGCTCCGCCTCCCGGGTTCATGCCATTCTCCTGCCTCAGCCTCCCGAGTAGCTGGGACTACAGGCGCCCGCCAGGTCGCCCGGCTAGTTTTTTGTACTTTTAGTAGAGACGGGGTTTCACCATGTTAGCCAGGATGGTCTTGATCTCCTGACCTCGTGATCCGCCCGTCTCAGCCTCCCAAAGTGCTGGGATTACAGGCTTGAGCCACCGCGCCCGGCCTAGGTGTTTGTTTTTTCACCATTATTATTTCATCTTCTAAGCTTATTCAGAGGCTATTAGAGGCACCTGGAAAATCAGTTCTGGGAGACAGACTCTTAAAACAGGCATAATTTACCAGGAGAATTTATGCATGAGATTCAGTCAAAAAGATTTCCATGTTCTACGAATGGATGTCTATATGGTGAAAAAAATGAACCTTCACTCCACCTTATATCATACACATTTTTTTTAAGAGACTGGGTCTTACTCTGTCCCTCAGCCTATAGTGCAGTGGCACAGTCATAGCTCGTTATAGCCTAGAACTCCTGGGCTCAAGCAATCCTCAGTCTCCCAAGTACCTGAGACTACAGGAGTGCACCATGCCCAGCTAATCTTTTTAAAAACTTTTGTAGAGACAGGATCTTGCTATGTTGCCCAGGCTGGTCTCAAACTTCTGGCGTCAGGTCATCCTCCTGCCTCGGCCTCCCAAAGTGCTGGGATTACAGACATGAGCCACCATACCTGGCCCATATATAAAAATTAATTCAAGATGAATCACAGATCTACATGTAAACGATAAAACCATAAGGCTTCTAGAAGAAAACACAGGAAAATACCTTCTTGACTTTGGGGTAGCCAACAATTTTCTTAGGACACTAAAGCATTACCCATTAAAAAGAAAGGATAAATTTGTCATCATTGAAAATAAAACCTTCAAAAGACACAATTAGTGAGCAAAAGACCCATCACTTTTACTGGGAGACTGAGAGAAAATATTCACAAGGGGTATATCTGACAAGGGACTCATATCCAGGACATATAGAGAACTCCTACAAATCCATAAGAAGAAGACAGACAATTCACATTCAAAATGGGCAAAGGACTTTACCAAACATTTCTCAAAAGGAGATATATAAATGGCCAATAAACAGATGAAAATGTGCTTGACATCATTAGTCGTCGGGGAAAAGCAAATTAGAACCACAGTGAGTTGCATTTCATATCCTTGCACATGACTAAAAGTAAAAGACTGACAATTTCGAGTGCTGGGTAGATGGAATACTGCTCTATAACAAAAAGAAAGGAATTACAGCTAAATGTGATGACATGGATGACTCTCCAAAGCATTCCATGCTGAGTGAAAGAAATCTTACACAAGAGGAGGTGGAGCAAGATGACCAAATAGATAGCTCCACCAATCATCCTCCCCATAAGAACACCAAATTTGAACAACTATCCACACAAGAAAGCACATTCATGAGAACCAGAAAAAAAACTCTCAAAAAATTTGGTATAGAAGGAACATACCTCAACACAATAAAAACCATATATGATTAAACTATCACTGGTATCACACTAAATGGGGTAAAACTGAAAACCTTTCCTGGAACACAACAAGGATGCCCAATTTCACCACTGTTATCCAATATAGCCAGTCCTAGCTAGAGCAATCAGACAAGAGAAAGAAATAAAGGGCAACCCAATTGGAAAAGAAGATTAACTATTATCCTTGTTTGCAGATGATATGATCTATTTGGAAAATCTAAAAGACTCCACAAAAACACGATTAGAACTGAAAAACAAATACAAATTCAGTAAAGTTGCAGGATACAAAAGTCACATATCATATGTAACATACAAAAGTCAGTAGCATTTCTAGATGCCAACAACAAACAATCTGAAAAAGAAATCAAGAAAGTGATTCCAATTATAATAGCTACAAATAAAATATGTAGGAATAAACTTAGCCAAAGAAGTGCGAGATCTCTACAATGAAAACTTTAAACTATTGATGCAAGAAATTGAAGAGGCCACAAAAAAGTGGAAAGATGTTCATGAATTGGAAGAATCAATATCTTTAAACTGTCTATACTGCCCAAAGCAATCTACAGATTGAATACAATCCCTACCAAAATACCAATGACATTTTTCACAGAAATAGAAAAAGCAATCGTAAAATTTATATGGAACCATAAAAGACCCTGAATACCCAAAGCTACCCTGAGCAAAAAGAACAAAACTGGATGAATCATGCTACCTGACCTCAAATTATATTACAGAGATATAGTAACCAAAATAGCATAGTGCTGGCATAAAAACAGATGCATAGACCAGTGGAACAGAATAGAGAACCTGAAAACAAATCCATTCACCTATAGTGAACCCATTTTTGACAAAGGTGCCAAGAACATACATTGGGGAAAAGACAGTCTTTTCAATAAAAGGTGCTGGGAAAAGTGGATATCCATAGACAGAAGAATGAAACTAGACCTCTGTCTCTTGCCATATTATGAAAGTACTAAAAGAAAACATTAGCCGGGCGCGGTGGCTCACGCCTGTAATCCCAGCACTTTGGGAGGCCGAGGCGGGCGGATCACGAGGTCAAGAGATCGAGACCATCCTGACTAACACTGAGAAACCCCGTCTCTACTAAAAATACAAAAAATTAGCCGGGCGTGGTGGTGCGCGCCTGTAGTCCCAGCTACTTGGAGGCTGAGCAGGAGAATGGCATGAACCCGGGAGGCGGAGCTTGCAGTGAGCCGAGATCACGCCACTGCACTCCAGCCTGGGCGACAAAGCGAGACTCCGTCTCAAAAAAGAAAAAAAAAGAAAGAAAACACTGGGGAAACTCTCCATGACATTGGACTGGGCAAAGATTTCTTGCCCACAAGCACAGGCAACCAAAGCTAAAATGGACAAATGGGATCATATCAAGTTAAAAAGTTTTTTGCAGCAAAGGATAGAATCAACAAAGTTGAAACAACCCACAGAATGGGAGAAAATATCTGCAAATTATCCATTTATCATGGGATTAATAACTAAGATCTCTACAGGAAAAAAAATCCAATAATCTGATTTTAAAAATGGGCAAAAAGTCCGAATAGACATTTCTCAGAAAAAAATACACAAATGGCAAACAGATATATGAAAAGGTGCTAAACATAATTGATAATCAGTGAAATGCAAATCAAAACCACAATGAGATATTATCTCACCCCAGTTAAAATGGCTTATATCCAAAATTCAGGCAATAACTAATTGTGAGGCTGTGGAGAAAATGGAACCCTCTTACACTGTTGGTCGGAATGTAAATTAGCACAAACACTGTGGAGAATAGTTTGGGGGTCCCTCAAAAACCCAAAACAGAACTACCATATGATCCAGCAATCCCACCGCAAGGCTTATATCCAAAAGAAAGGAAATCAGTATATCTGCACTCCCATGTTTACTGCAGCACTATTCACAATATCCAAGATTTGGAAGCAACCTGAGCGTCCATCAACAGATGAACGGATAAAGAAAATGTGGTCCATACACACAAAGGAGTACTATACAGTCATATAAAAGAATGAGATCCTATCATTTGCAACCGTATCAATGGAACTGGAGGACATTATGTTAAGTTAAGTAAGCCAGGCACAGAAAGACAAACTTTGTCTGTTCTTACTCATTTGTGGGAGCTAAAAATTAAAACAATTAAACTCATGGAGCTAGAGATTAGAATGATGGTTACCAAAGGCTGGAAAGGGTAGTGGGGTGGCAGGGAAGTGAGGATGGTTAATGAGTACAAAAGTATAGTTTAATAGAATGAATAAGGTCTAGAATTCACTACAATCACCAATAATTTATTACACATTTTAAAATGAAAAAGAATAACTGGATTGTTTCTAATACAAATAAAGGATAAATGCTTGAGGTGATGGATACCACATTTACCCTGATGTGACTATTATGCATGGTATACCTGTGTCAAAATATCTCATGTACCCCATAAATAAATACACCTACTATGTACCCACAAAATTAAAAATTAAAAAAACTAAGGAATAACATATAATAAACAAATGAAAAAAACCTTACACAAGAATATACACTGTATGATTCCATATATACAAAGTTCAAGAACAGGGAAATAAATTAACTCCAGTGACAGAAATCAGAACAATGGTTGCCTCTGGGGAGTGGGATTGGGATAGCCACTGGAAAAGGGCACCAGGGAAATTTCTGGGGCAATGGAAATGTTCTATATTTCAATTTAGCTGGTGGTTATATTGGATGATGTGTTAAAAATCCATAGCCTTTTACTATATATATCTTTATAAAGTATAATACGCTGGGCATGGTGGCTTACACCTGTAATCCCAGCACTGTCAGAGGCCAAGGCAGGAGGATCCCTTGAGCCCAGGAGTTTGAGACCAGCCTGGGCAACAAAGCAAGACCCTGTTTCTATTTTTAAAAAATAAAAATGAAAATGTATATGCTTAAAAAAAAATTAAGACTCTCAAGTCCTGAAAGACAAATGAATGGAGAGATGCATCTATCATGCATAGTGCTTAATACTTGTAATACATGTTTACATCCAGGGTCCTAGCAACCAAAGCCCTTAATTGGGTCTTATTTTGTCCTGAATTCCTACCATTCTCTCACCCAGTTTCCTCTGCCCCAGACCTACTGACCACTCATCGTAAGCCAGACACATTCCCATCTCAAAACTTGTGCTTGCAGTTTTCTCCCTGGAATTATCTTTTCCCAGAGGCTGGCTTGCTCCTTAACATCTTCAGTTTGCTGCTTAAATGTCACTCAGTCACAGAATAGCACACATATCCTGCCTTCTCTCATTTCTCTCTACTTTTCTTCATTCCCCTTACCCCACCCTTTGCCCTGACATTGTACATATCTATTTGCTTACTGTCTGTCTGCCCTGTTAGATTGTCAGCTCCACAAAGACAAGGATTTCGTCTGTTTTGCTCACTGCTGTATCCTCGGTACCTAGACAGTTGTTAAAGATTTGTTCTCAGTGAGCTCTTACAGCAAATCTTGGAGATTCTTAGAGCTTGTAAAGTTTGAAAAGGAAAGTGATTACAAACAGAAGGCTTGATATACATTAGATAGTCAATAAATGTTAGTTCTTTTTCTCTCCCAAACTCTTCTTTGGGTGTAGAGGCACAGATTTATTAATCTGGAAATTAAACAAAAATCAGTTGGGAAAATTAAGTCCCAAATGTTTTGATGACCTTCCCAAGGTCACACTACAAACGGTCAGTCTCAAATTTGAGTTCTGGGCTTTTTGATCCCAAATGTCCCTTAAGACAGGGCAGCCATCAGATCGATGGTCAGAGTATGCAATGGAAGGCAGAGGTGTTAGCACAGGGACTAATTTCCTGACCACTGTTGGACACTAGACAGGTAGACTCCCCCTCCCACAATTTCACACCCTATGGACTTACAGCAGGATACACAGAACCCCATTAACCTTTAGGATTAGGAGGGATGCATGTTGGTGTTGTAGATCCAGTAAAGGTTACAGGCATTTGACACCTGGACACATCACTTGTTTTTCTTTTGACAGTGAACTTACCTTCCCAATTATGTATAACCTTAGCTGCATTCACATTAGTCTTCATATCAAGACACCATGTGCTCTCCATTGTCTGCAGGACAGGGGAGATTGGGGTTGTGGGATGAGGGAGCAGGAAGGAGCTCAGTTGATTGAAGGCAGCCAACAGGAAAATAAACATGTGCCATAGAGTCTAAAGTGCATGTTCTCCAGGATGGAAAATAACCAATCACTGTGTGGAATAAATAAAGGTGAGTGGAGGGACCAGCACTCCTTAGTCCTTTAAACACTGCTCTTGGACCCATTTGGTGTCTGATTTAGCTGTTGGCACATCTCAGCTGGCCTCTCACTTCCTCTTCCAACCCTCTTTATCCTGCTTCACTGGCCCTGGCCCATCTGACCTATCCCTCACGTTCCACCGATGATGTCAGTACCTTCCGGGCAGATGGAATGCTCCAGGTCTCTCTCCCCAACTCGATCACCTCTGCCTGGGATTCTCCGCCAAGCAGTGCAGTGTCAGCACACCCAACTGGACCTTTTCCCCAAGGAAATGCACAGTCACACAAGAACTAAGGGGGTTTCTGCATTCCATGAAACCCATCCACAGAAACAGGGTTAAGAACATCTGCGTTAAGTCTTTAAAGCATCCCATGTTCAAACTCTTTGTTATATTCCTTAAAACGTTACAATAATCCAATGCCTTTCAACCTTGGGGGAGTTTCTCCTCTTAATTACAGAGGAGTTTGTGTTGGATGTAGGCAGATCTAGCGGTAAGTGAAGCTTAGGGCTTGTCTGGGAGAACGAAGACGAAAAGAATAGCTTGAGTCTCGTGTCTTGCCAGAAGGAGAAGGAACACAGCGTCCTCACGTTCAAGGCTTATTCTAAACTTAGCCAGCTCCCTTGGTTCCAGAGTTGGCAAAGTGAGCTCCTGCCGTCCTAATGAACATGCTGTTGCGCAGTGACTCACGGAGACAGCAGCCATGTGAGGGATGTGAGTGCTTCTAGCCAGATGGGGACCATGGTGGGCTGAGACCCTTGACATATCAGGAAAGACCAAGGCAGGACGGGGGTGAGGATGGCCTGGGTGCCAGGCTGGAGATCTAAGGAGGTCCAACAGTGGCAGAACCCAACTTCTGGGAAACACAGGAAGGGACCGGAGGAGGCCACACAGTGAGGGAGAGATCAGTCTCGGAGATTTTGTCTGATAGGACTTCACACCCATCAGGGCATGGAACAAGAGAGGCAATAGTGCCACATAGGTACACCAGGCCACCTAAGAAGATGGCAGTCCAAGATGACAAGTGATTTCTCTCTCCATGACCTTAGACAGGTGGGCGTTAATAAAAGGTGGCTCCTAGAAGGAGAGAGAGGCAATACTCCCCTGTCCTGCCTGGCCCTGCTATAGTCAGGCTGCCCTGGTCAGGCTGTGCTGGGGCCTATACGCAGCTTGAGGTGCTGCACTCATTGAGGATGTGGATGGACTTGGGGTTCACCATTATATGGGGACACAGAGAGGAATGGGTGCAGTCAGTGTCTCTAAGGAGCTGGTGGGCTGTCCAGGGTGCCACTCCCTCTGCAGAGGCTGGGACTACCCCAAAGGAATGTCAGCACAGTGGGGTGGGAAGGGGCCTCCTGGGGCCTGGTGGAGGCTGAGTTCCTTATGGAAGTCAGGGTAACTGTTCATTTGAGCAGCAAGTAGGAGTCACAACTGGGAAGTGAAGCAGCCTGGGGCATCATAGAGTAGCAGGCCTGAGAGGTGACGGGAGGCCGGGCAGATGTCCCAGGTCAGGGAGGTGAGGGACAGGCCAGGAGGCTGGAGGCTGGAATGCCACAGGACATTAACTCTGAACAAGGTAGGGATGTGCAATCTTGCTCTGAGTGTGCAGTGGCCTCCTGGCACCAGGAGAGTCAGAGGGCTGAGTGAAGTGGGCCCTGTAGGGCATCATGGCAGGGGGACTAGTCCCATTTCATGAGGTCCAAGGGGAGAATCAAGGCTATGGGAGGAGCTTACAGAAATCAGAAATCAGTCCAATAGAAGGAAGGGCTTCCTGAGCGCCACATTGTCTAGTAATAAAATGGGAGGAAGTGGCCAGGCATGGTGACTCACACTTGTAATACCAGCACTTTGGGGGGCCGAGGCCAGTGGATCACTTGAGGTCAGGAGTTCAAGACCAACCTGGCCAACATGGTGAAATCCCGCCCCTACTAAAAATATAAAAATGAGCCAGGCGTGACAGCACACGCCGGTAGTCCCAGCTACTCGGGAGGCTGAGGAGGGAGAATCACTTGAACCCAGGAGGCAGAGGTTACAGTGAGCTGAGATTGTGCCACTTCACTCCAACTTGGGCAACAGAGTGAGACTCCAAAGAAGGAAGGAAGGAAGGAAGGAAGGAAGGAAGGAAGGAAGGAAGGAAGGAAGGAAGGAAGGAAGGGGAGAAAGGAAAAAAATACTAAGATGACTTGAAAGAAAGAAAAGAAAGAAAGAAAGAGAGAGAGAGAGAGGGAGGGAGGGAGGGAGGGAGGGAGGAAGGGGAGGTAGTACGCTCCCTGGCACTGGACAGCATCCCTCAGATCACCTAAGGAGAGTGAGAACAGATTCAACCATCAGAGTCCCTTCTAACCTTGCCAGTCTTCAGTTTGGATTTCTCCAGCAGCCTTGTTGAGGGAGAAGAGCAGGATTCACTTCTTTTCCACAGGGGGAAAGCTGAGGCCCGGAAAGACTGAACACTGTACCCAAGGTCACACAGAGAAGGAGTAGAATTGGGAACAAAACTCATGTCTGCTCTTCCCCAAGCTCCAGAGTTTCCCATCTGGTTTCCCAACTGGCTGTTTCTGACTTGCTCCCTTGGCCAGGACAGAGGGTAACTACAGGACGGGCACAGTACTGCCTGCTGGTTCCCAGGTGAGGCTGGTACGGGAGCACCAAAGGGCCTGTCCTCGCTGCCCAGGTGCTCAGCATGGCCATCAGGTCGTTGTCGGTCACATACACAGATAAATGGGGGTGAAGATTTGCTACACACTTACCCAGCCCTGGCGCTGTTCCTCTGCCTGTCAGGAGGGAATGTCATCATGCAGGACACTTACCCTGACTATGGCGCTCTTGGCAAAGAAAACCCCTTTAGCTTCACTGTTGCGGGGTAGTTCTTCAGGGACCACTGGAGAACCTTGTCCTCCGGGCCACCAGGGGGACCCAGTTGGCCTGGTTTGCATCTTTGTTTTCCAAAGTTTCTTAACACACCAATCCTTCCAAAAACTCCTTAAGGAGAGGCTTTTTTTTTGGTAACAGTTCTACTGAGATAAATTTACATACCATACAATTTACACATTTAAAGTGTGCAATTCAATGGTCTTTAGTATAGTTACAGAGTTACGCAACCATCAGCACAATCAATTTTAGAACCTTTTCATTCCCCACAAAAGCAGCCCATATCCTGTAGCTGTCATCCTCCAAAACCCTCTCACCCCCTCTTGCAGCCAGCCCCAGGCAACCACAGTTCTACTTTGTTTCTATAGATTTTTGTATTCTGTGCATTTCTTTTATTTGTTTATTTACTTTTTGAGACAGAGTCTCGCACTGTCACCCAGGATGAAGTGCAGTGGCGTGATCTTGGTTCACTGCAAGCTCTGCCTCGCGGGTTCACACCATTCTCCTGCCTCAGACTCCTGAGTAGCTGGGACTACAGGTGTCCACCACCATGCCTGGCTAATTTTTTGTATTTTTAGTAGAGACAGAGTTTCACCGTGGTAGCCAGGATGGTCTCGATCTCCTGATTTCGTGATCCACCGGCCTTGGCCTCCCAAAGTGCTGGGATTACAGGTGTGAGTCTCTGCACCCAGCTGTACATTTCATATCAATAGAATCCTATGTGATATTCTGCATGTGGCTTCTTCCCCTCAGGGTAATGTTTGCAGGGTTCACTCATATTGTAGCATGTGTCAGTACTTAATTCTTTTTTATAGTCAAAGACTATTTCAGGGCTGAGTACAGTGGCTCGCACCTGTAATCTCAGCACTTTGGGAGGCCAAAGCAGGCAGATCACTTGAGGCCAGAAGTTCGAGGTCAGCTTGGACAACATGGTGAAACCCCATCTCTACTAAAAATACACACACACACAAAAGTTAGCCTGGCGTAGTGGCACACACCTATAATTCCAGCTGCTCAGGAGTCTGAGGCGTGAGAATCACTTGAACCTGGGAGGCACAGATTGCAGTGAGCTGAGATTAGGCCACTGCACTCTAGTCAGGGCAACAGAGCAAGACTCTGTCTCCAAAAAAAAAAAAAAAAAAAAAAAAACAAAAAAAAAAAAAAAAAAAAAAAAAAAAAAGAAAGAAAGAAAAGAAAAGAAGCAAGACTGTCTCAAAAAAATAAATAAAATAAATAAAAAAATAAAAATAAATAAAGTGTTCAGGTTAGGCCAGGTGCAGTGGCTCATGCCTGTAATCCCAAATCTTTGGGAGGCGGAGGCAAGAGGATCACTTGAGTGCAGGAGTTTGAGAGCAACCTGGGCAACATAGTGAGACCTCATCTCTACAAAAAAATAAGAAAATTGGCTAGGCACGGTGGTGCTTGCTTGTAGTCCCAGATATTTGAGAGGATGAGGCAGGAGGATCGCTCAAGTCCAACAGTTGGTGGCTGCAGTGAGCCCTGATTGCACTATTGCACTCCAGCCTGGGTAACAGAGTGAAACCCTGTCTCAAAAATAAAATAAAATTAAAGTGTCCATGTTACACAACTAATAACAGGTTCAACCCAGGCTGGCTGACTGCAGAGTCATGCTCTAAACCCTGAGCTGGAGCACAAGGAACCCTCAGTAGAGTGGCCATGCCTCCTTGTCCCTGTTGCCCAGGCTGACTGCCCAAGTTGGCTGTAGTCAGAATCTGCTCCCAATCAGTCAACCTGTGCAAGAGCAGGGCCAGCAAACCTGGAGGGGTGATGTGGCCGATACGGGATGCCCTCGGTGGGTGACTGACAGTGGCCCACACCCTGCATCTCTTCTGAGTCGCCTCCCTACATCCCCTCTGCTTTGGCAGCACTAAGAGCTTTCAACCTCTTCTTCATAACTTGCTTCCTGTGGACAGGGACAGGCCAGATCACATGCCATCTGGCATCCAGGCTGCCAGAGCCAGAGAAGGCCTCCTCCATCCTCACCAGGCTGGAGGGTACACACAAAAACCTCCCTCCCACTCAGGGTCACTCTGGGGCTGTGCTTTCTATGGTGGCCAAGCCTGAGTCTAACTATTACTGGGACCAATCATTAATAGCAAACATTTAGTGGGACCTCACTGAGTGGCAGGCATCATGCTCAGTGGGCTCCACACAGCATGTCTGTTAGTCCTTACCACAGCGTGCTCACCACAGCGTGCTTACCACAGCATGTCTGCATTTGCAGACACAACACTGAGACTTGATGTGCCAAGCGAGTCACCCAAGATCACCTGTTAGCACCGAGCAAGAGCAGGCCCATCTCTTGACTATTGGGCCATTCCCTGGACTCCCCTTCAGGGGAACTTCCTGGCCATGAATCCCCAGGGGCTTAGGTAAGGATGGGAAGGGCTCTTCCCGCTGATGGGGGCACATCAAGAGAGACAGAGCCCAGCAGAGAATCTCAGGGCTCTTCTCATCCACAGGAACGGAAAGGACACTGTCTCTGTGCTTGGCAAGGTGGCAGGCACTTAATATATCTAACCCTACCATTCAATAGTAGCAATAACCCTGCTGGAAGGAATATAGACTTTGCTTGGGGTCCTGAGCAAATTGACCCAACATCCTCTGGCGAGATGGTGCTAACATGGTTGAAAGCCAGGTGGTGAGAGGCACAGCAACCGATGGAGTCAGAGTCAGGTGCAGCTCCAAGCACTGTTCTGTTTACCTATCCAGCATCCCTTTTCCCTTTCTCCTTCAACAGACCCGATCCTCTTGGCCACAAGGAGGTCATGTGACCCAAGTTTAGTCAATCAAAGGGTGTCATTTTCTAGCTTCTGTGTCGCCAAGGGAGGGGCACATGACCCAAGCTGGGCCAATCAGAGTTCTTCCCCATGAGTTTTCAAATTAAAGTAGGGGGAGACACTCCTTTTCCTCTTTGGTTATAAAGCTCTGAGAAAGTAAGCCCAGAGCTGCTGGAGACATATTTTCTTCCAGTGAAGAAGCCAGTCCCAAGGAATGAAGGTGTATCAGCTGGAAATTGAATTGAGCCATGAGTAACAGAAGCCTGACCACAGTGGCTTTTCACATGGAGAATTCCAGAAACAGGCAGTTGCTCGTGTTGGTTCAGTGTCAGGGCTAAGTTTTTGGGATTCTCTTAGCCCAAATTGATTCTCTTAGTCTCAAAATGGCTGCCCTAGGACCAGTCCTCAAGCCTACCTTCCAGGCAGAAAGATGAGGGAAGAGGCAGAGGTCAGTCCTTTAAAGAGCATCCTAGAAGCCCCACGCAAAGATTTCCATTTCTAGCTCACTGGCCATTCCCATGTGCAGGGAAATCTGTGAACCATACCTCACCACCCCTTAACAATAGAGGGGTTCTGTTGTTAAGGAGGAAGGGGAGAGTGGCTGCTGGATGGTGTTTAAATCTTGTATATTCTTCACAGTTCTGTGGGCCAACAAATGCATCTTTTTCCAAGCTGGCTTGAAATGGGTTTCTGTCACCTGCCACCAGGGAACCCCTGATCAGCAGCAGATAACCTATGTGAGAGACCACCCTGCCTCCTCTGGCTTTCAGCTCAGGATTTCTCTCACAAATCCCCTCGCTGCTTTGAGCAGAAACTTTTGGCATCAATTTCACCCTTACTCATGATTGGATTCACAGCAGTCTCTAATTTCCCAGCTGACTCATTTCCCACCCTGGTAGAAGGCCTAAACTGGGTCCTGTTCCCAGCAAGAGTGAGGCTGGGGGAACTGCACAATGTCACAGGCAGGTTCATTAGAGAAGAGCCCAGGAAACAGAGTGCAGACCTGGAGGGCCAGCTCACCCAATCCCCCATTTGGGAGATACATAAAAACTGAGACCCAGGGAAGGGACTTCAATTTGCCCAAGGTCATAAAACTGTCTCCACACCCTTATACTGACCCTGGGTGGAAGACCCAAGAGGCTTGCATAGGGAGGTCCAAGGTGCTTGACCAGCCTTGAGGCCCCAGGGGATACCTACTCACCCAGCAGGAACTCTGAGAGCCCTCCTGCTGGAAGGACTTAGAGAAAAAGGGAGAGAGAATGAAATGACTCCCCCGTGACTAGCTGGCAGTTGCCATTGATAGCTTGCCTGGGGATTGGCAGGACTCAGTGCTGGGCCTCCTGCCCGGCTCCCTGAAGGGTAGGAAATGAGTCGGCATGCAAATCGGGAGTCCATTGTTATCCCAGGCATGAGTAAGGGCAAAACAGCTGCCAAAACAAGGTTGCTTCTGCTCAAAGTAGCAAGGAGGTTTGTGAGGGAAGCCCACACTGAGAGACGAGAGCCGGGACTCCTTACTTAACTCACTGTTGTCTGGCTCTGTGACCTTCAACAACCTGCTTAACCTCCTGGGGCTTGGAAATTCCACATATCACCTGGGACAGCTGTGTTTCTTTGCTTGTTCATTCATTTATCCAATGAACATTTCTTAGCTTCTGCTTCCTTAGGAAGGGACATATCGTGGGAAGAGTTAAGGCTTTGGAGTCAGAGACCTGAATTCAAAGTTAAGTGATTTTGGGCAAGTCATTTAACCTCTGTGTGCCTCAGTTTCCTCATTTGCAAAATAGGGGTAAGAATACGTCCTTCACATGGTGGATTTGAGAATTAAGTTAAACTAGACAAGAGTCTCTAGTAAGTGCCAAACACAGCAGTTGTCAGTAGTCTGATGATGGTGATGATGAGGATGGTGAGGATGGTAATAATGATCCGTAAAGCCCAAGCCAGTGGCTAAAGCATAAAAGATGTTCAAGAAGTTGTAGCTACTAACTGGGCTTGGTGGCTCACACCTGTAACCCCAGCACTTTGAGAGGCTGAGGCAGGTGAATCACTTGAGGCCAAGAGTTTGAGACCAGCCTGGCTAAAATGGAGAAACCCTATCTCTACTGAAAATTTAAAAAATTAGCTGGGCACAGTGGTGCACACCTGTAATTTCAGCTGCTCCAGAGGCTGAGGCAGGAGAATCGCTTGAACCTGGAAGGTGGAGGTTGCAGTGAGCCGAGATTGTGGCACTGCATTCCAGCCAGGCCTGGGGCCCAACAAAGTAAGACCGGTGTCTTTATTTAAAAAAAAAAAAAAAAAAAAAAAAAAAAAAAAAAGGCAGGCACGGCGGCTCACGGCTCTAATCCCAGCCCACTTTGGGAGGCAAGCGGGCTGATCACCTGACGGTTGGGGGAGTTCGAGACCAGGCCTGGGGACCAACATGGGAACCCCCCATCTCTCATAAAAATACAAAAATAGCCTGGGGGTGCTGGTTGGTACTATGGGGCCTGTAATCCCAGCTACTCAGGAGGCTGAGGCAGGAGAATTGCTTAGACCTGGGAGGCGGAGGTTGTGGTGAGCTGAGATCGCACCATTGTACTCCAGCCTGAGCAACAAGAGTGAAACTCTGTCTCAAAAAAAAAAAAAAAAGAAAAGAAAAAGAAAAAGAAAGTAAGAAAAGAAAAGAAAGAAAAAAAAGTTGTAGCTATGGTTACTATGTTACTGTTGATGTTAACAACCATAACACAACAAAGTGCTTAACATGCTTCCTGATGTAGCAGATGCTCAAGACATGGTGGCTATTGATGCCTTTATTTCAGTGATGGCATCATGACCTGCCCAGTGCCCAACACCGAGTTGATGCTCAATGCATGTGAGTTTCCTTCCCTTCAGCAGAGGCCTCAGAGCACCCTAACCTTTGCAAAGGGTCCATTGACATCTAGAATGGAGTTAGATACCCTTGGGTACCCATAGCAGGGTGCGTGTGAATCCCAGGGTCCCATAGAGGCTTCCCCTCCAGGGTAGTTCACAACCCAGCTCTCTCTCACAGTTGTTGCTGGAGGAGACACATGTTTCCAGCAAACCATAAGCCTGGTACCAGACCAGCCACTATTCCCCCACCCCCACTCCATGTTTCCCAGCCCAGGATCAAGCTGGATTCTGCTCTCCCTGCCTAACTTTTGTATTCCCAGCTACCTATAACCCCGGCTGAAAGCAGCCTGTGTCTGAGGCTAAATGGGTGGTGAGAAATCTGGCCTCCCAATCACATGGGAAGCCCCAGTGACCCCTGGCACCCATCAGAGCAACTCATCCTCCAAAGCATCCCTCTAGCTTTTTTTCTCTGTGCCTGGCTCTCTCTTGAGCATCTGTAGCTCATCTCTGGTCTGGAGCTCGGGCCATGTGGTTCAGGGAGAGGTCATTTCATCTATCCAGATAGCTCTGTTTTGTAGTCGCCTGGACCATAGAGTCCTAGCCTGCTGGTGGCCCCAATGTGCTGTGCTTCTCTTTCAAACCCTCACTAGTACTAAGGGGGAAGGTGGCCCTAACTATCTGCAGGGAAGTGGAGGAGAAGTTGAGGAGGAATGTCCAATGGCATGGAGACAGGGAGGAGGAGGGTGCTGTGCTATCTGCAGAGTGCAGAGAGTGGGATGGGAGAACCAGAAGCCACTGCAATATGGTGAGGGGCAGGAGCTGATGCTGGAATCTCCCATCTGCCACTTCCTAGCTGTGTACCCTTGGGCAAGTTACTTAACCTCTCTGAGTTTTAATTTATTCCTCTGTAAAAGACAGAAAATAAGTCCCACTGTAGAGTCATTGTCAGGACTGAGAAACCGTTTAAGGAGCTCCAACAGCACAGTGCCTGGCATGCAATTGCTGTGTCTGTCTTCCTTTTACCTCCCCTAAACTCTGATCCCTGGACTGCAGAAGCCTAAAAGATCCAAATCCATTGCTCCCTTGCTTTCCCCAGGGTTTACCACTCAGAAAAGCGATCAACTTTAGGAAGACAGCCTTGGCTTCAAGTTCAGCTGACTGGCAGTTGACTCTCACCTAAACTGCCTGATTTTTTAAATGTTTCTATTTTTTGAGCTAGGATCTTGCTTTGTTGCCCAAGCTGGTGTGCAGCGGTACAATCCCGGCTAACTGCAGCCTCCATCCAACTCCCAGGCTCCAACAATCCTCCCATCTCAGCTTCCCGAGTAGCTGGAACTACAGGTGCTCGAAACCACGCCTGGCTAATATTTTTATTTTCATTTTTGTAGGACAAGGTCTCCCCATGTTGCCCAGGCTGGTTGAACTGCTGGGCTCTAGCAGTCCTCCTGACTGGGCCTCCCAAAGTGCTGGAACTACAGGGGCAGGCCACTACGCCTGGCTCTAAATTGCCTGATTTAGAGCTGGTCTCTGTCCAGGGCAGCGGCAGTCCCAGCTTGAGCATGCATGGCACAGAACCTCTGGCTCATCAGAAGGGGGGACAGGAGAGAGGCTGGCTGGAGGATCACAGGAGAGAATGTGTCTGAGGCCCAGGCCTGATGCGGGGACCTCCTGCCGGCTCTGGTGAGATACCGCCTCCAAGGCGCTTTGTGGCAACACCAGGGCATGGCCTAGGTGAAGGCCAACAGGCCCTCCCCCCAGGGCTGGAACAGGAGGGGAGAGAAGTGGTGACCCAAGAGGCCCCCGGGAGGCTCAACAATCACAGAAATTTCTGGGATTTCTGTGTCCCAGAAATCACAGAGGGGCGTGGTGAGCAGAGCAGGAGCCGCTGCCGCCACCAGGGGGCGAGAGCCTAGGGAATCCTGCTTGCTGCCCTCACAGCGCCCTCTTGCGGTCGGGTAGCTGCCAGTGCTGCTGGGCACCGCAGAGGGCTAGAAGTCCCCGTTCCCATGACGCTCAGAAGATGAAGGGACTGTTTGTGCGGGTGCGTGTGTGTGCGTGTAAATCGGGGAGGGGGACTGGATTTAACGTTTGCTCCCAATCCTCAGGTTTGATGTTCCCGGCTCTCCTTAGGGACCCCACTAGCCTCGAGCTCTTCACAGGAAGGGTGGTATCTAGCTTGTTCACTGTGGTCCCCCAGGGTTCAGCACGAAGCCTCGAATGCTCAGGAATGAATGGATGAATGACTGAATAAAAGATGAAAGAGGACAGCTTTCAGGGACAGCCTGCCAGGTGTGGGAAGAGAAATGAACCTGAGAATTCCGCCATCCCCCTGACTCCCCACGTCAGGGCAAGGCACAGCTTCTCAGGATGCTACAGGATGCTCCGTGTAGGGCGCCTCCCCGCTCTGCTGCCTACAAGCTGGGTGACCTCGGGCTCTTCATTTACCCTCTCTGAGCCTTGTGACACCATCTAAAAAAAAGAGACCATAAGACTATCTAGAAGGAGGTTGTTTTTCTGCCTTTTTAATTAAACACGTGAGGCGGGTGAAAGGGCATCACGTGGTCAGTGCTCACTACACGGACATTTCCTTGGCCAGGCGGGGTTGGGAGGGCAGCGGGTCCCCTCCCCCAGCACCCTAACCGGCGTCCTCTTTCTGTCGCAGCGCCCTGCCAGCTCTCCAAGCCCATTGTGCTGTGCTGGCTGCTGCCTGCTGGCCCACGGCCAGACCCAAACCAGAGACGCCAGCTCCGGCCAGCGGCAGCCACTCGCCTCTTCCTCTTTTGCATTCCCCACGCCGCCCCCTGCTCCCAGCCTCTACTCCTTTCTTTCTTTCTTCAGTGGCTTCTCCGCGTCTCTTTGTGTTCCTTCTAGAAACCGTTCCAGCCCACTGGAGAAAAATAAAACAGAAATCTCCTCCTCATCCACCTTCTGTGATGGCAGTACGCACAGCTCCTCCTCTTGGGCCCCCTGGACTCTCAGAGCCACCCACACCCACCCTGCGCCCAACCCCTGCATCCGAAGCTCCCCCGGTGAGGGGCATGGGCATTCAACAGAAGAAAAATATCACTGACTGAGGAAGCAGAACTCAGGGAAGCTGGGCTGCACTCCCAGCTCTGCACAGATCTCAGATGGGAGCTGACTCTCTCTAGGCTTGGGTTTCTTTCCCGGAAAACATGGACCTGTTCACACCACTCTAGGCTCCTGTGCTACTCCAGTTGACATGACAGCAGCCCAGCTTAATAGGGCTGACATCCCAAGAGGACCAGCTTCTCAAACAGTGTCCTGGGCTCAGGCCCCTGATGTACCCTCCTCTTGGAGAAATATCTGATGGAGCATCCCACTGTGAGCACCCCCCTACCTGAGAGTAGGAAAAACCCCATGAGGTCTCATTTAATGACTGCTTACTGTAGGTCAGTCACCGTTCTTTGAGCTTCATGTGAAATATCTCATTTAATCTTCACCACAACTGTTTGAGGTCAATATTATTGTTTCCCCATTTTACAGATAAGGAAACTGGAACGACCTGTCCAAGATCACATATATATCAGAGGCAGGATTTGAACACAGGTATTTCTAACTTCAAAGCCGAGGCACTTTGATCATCATCCTTTCACAGGAGAGAAAATGCACAAAAGGCAAGAAATAAAACCTCTTCCTAAATCTGATGGATTTTATGCAAAGGGAAAAGTCAGAGCCCTGGAAGGCCTACCACTGTCACTTGAAGAGTAAGTAGTTCTGGGACTTTTGACAAATAAGAGAGGGAAGACAGATTCACATAATAAAAAGTATGTGGGGTCAGTGGGGGGCGGAGGAGACTGGTGTTGCTTAGTCCTGGGTTTGAATACCTGTTCTGAAATTTGCTAGCTGAGTGGCCACAGGTCAGTGATGTTACCTTTCTATGACTTGGGTTGGGGGATTTCTCTTCCAGAAGAACTAAGATCCTACTGAATTGACCTTCCCACAGATAGCAACTGTTGACAAAATACAAAAACAAAAGAAAACAAAAAAGCAAAACAAACCCCAAAACCACTGCGAGGCACTGAAGACTGAATAAAAGCAAGTAGACCCTGGCTGAGAGTCAACACTTGGAAGAAGGGCATGACATGTGGTGAATTATCTGTTTTTCTGGCTTTGATCTTGAAGGTGAACTACAGTCAGCAGAGCACACTTAGGGAACCTACGGTCTTTCTGGCCTGAAGAATCAGAGCACAAAGTTTAGAGCAACCACAGCCACTGGAAAGTGAAGTGGGGAGTGCCATAAAGGAAAGGCTCAGAAAGGGGGTGGCTCCAGATCCCATCTGTAAACTCTGCCCAAATCTCTCACTGCTCCCTGAACCACACATGCATGAAAAATACTTTAGCAGAGGAAAATAACTGAACTGAGGTTTGAGCTGCCCCCAAAGAGCAGAGTTTGAAGTTAATTGCCTAATAATAATAATTAAAAAAAGAAATCAACATGTTTCGGAGGACTAACAGAAACCAGAGGCTCTACAGCGTAACATGCACAATGTCCAGGATAGAATCCTGTTCCTGTATAAATATTTTCTCAGAACACAAGGGAACTAAACTAGAAATTGGTAACACCAAGATAGCTGGAAAATCCCAAAATGTTTGGAGATTAAACAATACATTTCTAAGTAACACATAGGTCAAAGAAGTAGTCTCAGGAGAAAATTTTAAATATTCTTAATGTACGAAAATGAGGCTGGGCATGGTGCCTCACGCCTATAATCCCAGCAACTTGGGAGGCTGAGGAAGGTGAAGTACTTGAGCCCAGGAGTTTGACACCAGCCTGGGCAATAAAGTGAGACCTATCTCTACAGAAAAATAGAAAAAATTAGCCAAGTGTGGTGGTGCAAGCCTGTAGTCCCAGCTACTCGGGAGGCTGAGCTGGGAGGATCACTTGAGCCTGGGAGTTTGAGGTTACTACAGTGAGCCGTGATCGTACTGATGTACTCCAGCCTGTGTGACATAGCATGACATTTTCAAAAAAAAAAGAAAGAAAGAAAAAGAAAATGAAAATACAAATCTTCAAAATTTGTTGAATGCCATGAAAGCAGTGCTTCAAGGGAAATTTATATCATTAAATGCATATATTTTAAAAGAGAAAGATCTAAAATCAATAACCTAAGTTTTCCCCTTAAAAAACTAGAGAAAAGGGGCAATTTAATCTCGGAACAAGCAGAGGAAAAGGAATAATAAAATTAGAGCAGAAACCACAAAACTGTAAAAAGGAAGTAGAGAAAATAAATAAAATCTAAATCTTGTTCTTTTAAGAGATCAATAAAAATGATGAACCAACATCCAGGCTAACTAAGAAAGACAGAAGACACAAATTACAAATACAGTAGTCCCCTCTTAATGGTAAGGGATATGTTCCAAGATGCCTGAAGGATACCTAAAATAGGCAGTAGTATCAAACCCTACATATCCTATGTCTTTCCCTGTATGTACCTACTTATGACAAAGTTTCATTTATAAATTAGGCATAGTAAGAATAATATAATAATAATAAAACAGAACTAATAATAAAATAGGAAAATTATAATAATATACTGGAATAAAAATTTTGTGAATATGTTCTCTCTTTGTCTCTCTTTTCCTCTCAAAATATCTTATTGTACTGTGCCCATCCTTTTTCTTCTTGTGATGATGTGACATGATAAAATGCCTACACAACGAGATGAAGTGAGGCGAATGGCGAATGACGTAGGTATTGTAACTGCCCAGCAAGCTCACCTTACCTGCTGCCTATAGAGAGCCAATTTATCAAGACAGAGGAATTCCAATAGAGAAAGAGTAATTCACACAGAGCCAGCTGTGCTGGAAACTGGAGTTTTATTATTACTCTAATCAGCCTTCCTGAGCATTCAGGGATCAGAGTTTTTAAGGATAATTTGGTGGGTGGAGAACCAGTGAGTTGGGAGTACTGACTGGTTGAGTCGGAGATGAAATCATAGGGCCGGGCAGTGGTGGTTCATGCCTATAATCCCAGCACTTTTGAAGGCTGAGGCGGACTGATTGATTGAGCTCAGAAGTTTGAGACCAGCTTAGGTAACATGGCAAAACCGCATCTCTACAAACAATACAAAAATTAGCCAGGCATGTTGGTTCATACCTATAGTCCCAGCTACTCCAGAGGCTGAGGTGGGAGGATCCCTTTAGCCTGGGAGGTAGAGGTAGCAGTGAGCCGAGATCGTGTCACTGCACTCCAGCCTGGGTGACAGAGAGAGACCCTGTCTCAAACAAACAAACAAACAAAAAAAACAGAGCCAAAGCTATCCTCTTATGCTGAGTCAGTTCCTGGGTTGGGGCCGCAAGATCAGATGAGTCAGTTTATCCATCTGGGTGGTGCCAGCTGATCTGCAAAATATCTCAAGCACTGATCTTAGGTGATCTTAGGTCTTACAATGGTGATGATTTCCCCAGTAGTTCTTTGGGGAGGGTCAGAATCATGTAACCTCCAGCTGCATGACTCCTAAACCATAATCTCTAATCTTTTGGCTAATTTGTTAGTCCTACAAAGGCAGTCTAGTCCCCAGCCAAGAAGAGGTTTTGTTTTGGGAAAAGGCTGTTATCATCTTTGTTTTAAACTGTAAACTAAGTTCCTCCCAAAGTTATTAATAAAGTTATTAATAGTTCGCCCTATGGTCAGGAATGAACAAGGATAGCTTGGAGATTAAAAGTAAGTTGGAATTGGTTAGGTCAGATCTCTTTCTTTTTTTTTTTTTTTTTTGAGATGGAGTCTCACTTTGTCACCCAGGCTGGAGTGCAGTGGCAGGATCTCAGCTCACTGCAACTTCAGCCTTCTTGGTTCAAGCAATTCTCCTGCCTCAGTCTTCTGAGTAGGTGGGACTACCGGCGTGCACCACTATGCCTGGCTAGTTTTGTATTTTACTAGAGACGGGGTTTCACTAAGTTAGC
>NW_016813497.1:273079-275235 GCF_001698545.2 Rhinopithecus bieti
AAAAAAAAAAAAAAAAAAGAATCTATACACAAATCTTACTTCCACAAATACTAACTGAAAATGGATCATACATCTAAATGTACAATGCAAAAATTATAAAACTTCTAGAAGCTAACTGTATTAGTCCGTGTTAAGGCTGCTGATAAAGATAAAAACTGGGCAATTTACAAAAGAAAGAGGTTTAATTGGACTTACAGTTCCACATGGCTGGGGAAGCCTCACGATCATGGCAGAAGGCAAGGAGGAGCAAGTCACATGTTACGTGGATGGTGGCAGGCAAAGAGAGAGAGCTTGTGTGGGGAATTCTCTTTTAAAAACCATCAGATCTCATGAGACTTATTCACTATCACGAGAACAGCACGGGAAAGACTTGCCTCCATGATTCAATTACCTCTGATTGGGTCCTTCCCACAACACATGGGAATTCAATATGAGATTTGGGTGGGGACACAGCCAAACCATATCAGTCTGCCCCTGGCCCCTCCCAAATCTTGCATCCTCATATTTCTTTCTTTCTTTTTTTTTTTTTTTTTTGAGACAGCGTCTCGCTCTGTCGCCCAGGCTGGGGTGCAATGGCCAGATCTCAGCTCACTGCAAGTTCCACCTCCCAGGTTTCTGCCATTCTCCTGCCTCAGCCTCCCAAGTAGCTGGGACTACAGGCGCCCGCCACCTCGCCCGGCTAGTTTTTTTTATTTTTTAGTAGAGACGGGGTTCGTGATCCGCCCATCTCGGCCTCCCAAAGTGCTGGGATTACAGGCTTGAGCCACCGCGCCTGGCCGCATCCTCACATTTCAAAACCAATCATGCCTTCCCAACAGTCCCCCAAAGTCTTAACTCATTTCAGCATTAACTCAGAAGCCCAGAGTCCAAAGTTTATTGGAGACAAGTCCCTTCCATCTATAAGCCTGTAAAATCAAAAGCATGTTAGTTACTTCCTAGATACAATGGGGGTACCGGCATTGGGTAAATACAGCCATTCCATATGAAAGCAATTGGCCAAAACAAAGGTGCTACAGGCCGCCATGGAAGTCTGAAATCCAGCAGGGCAGTCAAATCTCAAAGCTCCAAAATGATCTCCTTTGACTCCATGTCTCACATCTGGGTCACGTTGATGCAAGAGGTGGGTTCCTATGGTCTTGGGCAGTTCTGCTCCTGTGGCTTTGCAGGGTATGGTCCCCCTCCTGGCTTCTTTCATGGGCTGGCATTGAGTGTCTGTGGCTCTTCCAGGTGCACAGTGAAAGCTGTCAGTGGATCTGTCATTCTGGGGTCTGGAGGATGGTGACCCTTTTCTCACAGCTCCACTATGCAGTGCCCCAGTAGGGACTCTGTGTGGGGGCTCTGACCCCACATTTCCCTTCTGCACTTCCCTAGCAGAGGTTCTCTATGAGGACCCTGCCCTTACAAACTTTTGCATAGACATCCAGGCGTTTCCATACATCCTCTGAAATCTAGGGGGAGGTTGATGATTTGCTTTAATGTGACCCCCATAGCAAATGTCGGAGAAAAGGCAAGTAGGCAAGGCAAAAAAACTTTATTTACAAGCCAATGTGAGGGAGGGGTGAGGTTCACTGGTCTCCGGCAGTGGAGGCCGACGAAGTCGCTCCGGCATTCTCGGGCGAGGTTCCTGGGTCCCGCGCACGAGGAGGGGCCGAGGAAGTTCGCTCCGACGTTCTCGGACGAGGTTTCTGGGTCCCGCGTAGGAGGAGGGGCCGAGGAAGTTCGCTCCGGCGTTCTTGGACAAGGTTCCTGGGTCCTGTGTACGAGGAGGGGCCAAGGAAGTTCGCACCGCGCACCCGCGGGGAGCGGCTTTTATGTCCTGGGCCCGGGAGTGGGAGGGCAGTGGGCGGGACATAGGCGGGTTGGGGGCGGGGCGGTAGGCGTGGCTAGGCGGGTTCCAGTTCCTCTCTGTCAGAGGTCGGGTTGCGCCTGCGCAGTCGACCCGTGTCTTTCCCGGGTGCGGGAAAGTTGACGGTGAAGAACCCGGAACTGCGCCATCTTGCCTCCGTTTGTCCAAACAGTCCAACCTTTTATTGATAATAGTGATAAGGGGCGCCGTGGTCTGTCTGGCTACTTCCTGCTGTTAAGGGACGTCGTTGAGGTTGGTTGGGGTCTACGGTTGGTATTTGGACACACGGATGAAGAAGCATCTGGTTGAA
>NW_016813498.1:0-3845 GCF_001698545.2 Rhinopithecus bieti
CTGCCTCAGCCTCACGAGTAGCTGGGACTACAGGCGCTGCCCCTCGCCCATCTAGTTTTTTGTATTTTAGTAGAGACGGGGTTTCACCGTGTTAGCCAGGATGGTCTCGATCTCCTGACCTCGTGATCCATCCGTCTCGGCCTCCCAAAGTGCCGGGATTACAGGCTTGAGCCACCGCGCCCAGCCTAATTTTATATTTTTAGTAGAGACGGGGTTTCTCCATGTTGGTCAGGCTGGTCTCGAACTCCTGACCTCTGGTGATCCTCCCACCTCGGCCTCCCAAAGTGTTGGGATTACAGGCGTGAGCCACCGCACCCGACTGGCAAGAGCTCTTTGAACATCCTGTGCCATGAAGGAGAGTTCATGGGCATTCTTGTTCAGAGTGCAACTCTGGATTGTATAAGGCCTTTCTTGTTTTTCTCATTTTAATCCAGGTCTTGGAGTTTTGGTTATTTTCTTTTGGGGGAAAGATTTTGCCACTTCCCTTCCTGTTCTTTTCGTTGCTAAGCAAACTGGTTTTGGAGATTCCGTTTGCTGACAGCCTTCATTAAGGCTCTGTGGTTTTTAGGTTGATGTTCCAGGAGAGGCTTGGTGCCACAAAGTAAGTCAATGTTACCTTTCACTGTGGCAGTTGCTCTCCCAGCCCCTGCCTCGTGGATACTCTTCTGAAATGTGTTTGGAAGGCTGCATCTCGCTTCCATTTCTTTCTCTTCCAGAGTCACCTTGCTTTGCAGGGCTGTGATTTTCTGCTCATGCTCTGCATGGCTGTGCAGATGCACGTTGATCTTTTCAGGAGAGTGTTGGCCTCATGCAGTGGATAGTCACCTTCTTTCAGCTGATTTACTGCAATGTGGTGCATGTTCCTAAAGCCTTCCAGACTTCCTGTAAGAAGTGTGGTAAGCACCAACCCCGCAAAGTGGCACAGGACAAGAAGGGCAAGGATGCTGTGTATGCGCGGGGAAAGTGGCGTCATGACAGGAAGCAGAGCGGCAATCTTGGGCTGAGTACTCAGGAGGCTGAGGCATGAGAATTGCTTAAGCCCAGCAGGTGGAGGTTGCAGCGAGCCGAGATCGCGCCACTGCACTCCAGCCTGGGTGACAGAGCGAGACTCCACCTCAATAAATAAAAAATATAAACTGTTCTTCCAGATGTTGCTTGTCTGACACAACTTCTTTCTGTGTTGCCTGGAAGTAGCCTGTGCTTTTCCCCATCGTGGTTAACGAAGACTGTCAAAGTCATCTTGTCTGAAACTGCGTCTCATCGCTTTACTGGCCTGCTGGCGCTTCTCATGGTGTAATGTGATCTTTTAGATGGGCGTTTTCTTGTGTCTGGCAAAAAAGGACTTGGAGGACTCTCTGAGATTGCTCATGGCATTTGATCAAGTCATTAAAGGCGGCACGTTGGTATCTCTGTGTCTCTTTTTCCTGTAGGAATTCTGAAGCCTCATATGTTCTCCCCAAGCAAGACAGAAGTTAGATCCATGTGTCTCCTTTGCATTTAAATTCTTTAAAGCTCTTCTTACCTTGGAAAGTGTTATTAAATCTCACATATGGTTTGGTAATATTTCACATTGTCTCTGTTTTCTCTTGTTATCCTGACTCCAAATTAACAAGCAGATTCCTCACTAGAACTTAATTTGATCTGTTGAAACCCAGACTCTTCCTCTGACTGATTTCTGTTTTGTACTCTGATGGCCTCAAAGAATGTCCCTGAACTTTTGATCTTTTTGTTCAGAGTCAAACAGTGTATTTAGAATGTCTCTCATTCCTTCAGATACATTTTTAGGAGTCAGTTGACAGTCTCTGGGGCAGGAAGGAAAATATACTCCTGGCCTCTCAGCTGAAGCCCAGGCACTAGGCTGGGTCTGCAAAAGCTGGGGGTGGGGTCTTTGGGGAAGCCTCTTAGATTGGTGAGGAGGATATGGTCCCCCTGTGTCTCAGGTTTGGATGGCCTCTGTTCTGGGTGCTCCCTTCCAAAAGAGAAGGCTATTCCTTGGCCTGGGGGGGCAGCAGCTGCAGGAGAGGAGTCTGAAGTGGGGGTCTCCTGTGTCCCTAGCCTTTTTCCTGGTGAGCTATAGCCTCCAGAGGGAAGTGGCAAAGGCTGTGGTCCCTGCAGCACTCCACTATGTATAGTAGCAACAAAGATGATTAAATACTTAGGGATAAACTTAGTAAGAAATGTGCAAAATCCATAAAGGGAAAATTTTTCAACACTTCTGGAAAACACAAAAGCACATGGAGTGGGAAGACATCCCTTGTTTTTGTCTATCACAACTCAACATCAAGATGCCCCTTTTCCCCCAAGTTGATTTATAAATTGAATACCATTGCTATAAAAATACCAACAAGCTTTGTTTCATGGAGTTGGTAAGTTGATACTACAGTTTCTATGGAAAATAAACATGCTGAAATAGCCAGGGAAAAATTGACACAAAATAGGGGCCTCGCCCTACGGGCTGTTAAAACAAACTATAAAGACTCTGTAATTAGAACAGTATGGCATTGATCACATGAACAGACAGACAGACCAATGGAATAGAATAGAAAGTACAGAATAGATCTAAGTACAAATGGGAATTTAGTATATGATAAAGGTGGCATGTCAAATCTCAGAGGCAATGATGGACTATTTATTTATTTACTTATTTATTTATTTATTGAGATGGAGTCTTGCTCTGTAGCCCATACTGGAATGCAGTGGCACGATCTCAGTTCACTGCAACTTCTGCCTCCTGGGCTTCAGCGATTCTTGTTCCACAGCCTCCCAAGTAGCTGGGATTATAGGTGTGCACCACCACCCCTGGCTAATGTTTGTATTTATTTATTTATTTATTTTGGTAGAGATGGGGTTTCCCCATGTTGGCCACGCTGGTCTCAAACTCCTGACCTCAAATGATTCACTCATCTTGGCCTCCCAGAGTGCTGGGATTACAGATATAAGCCACGTGTCTGGCCCAGACTTTTTAATAAATGGTACTGGGATAATGGGGTAGTCTTTTTTTTTTTTTTTTTTTTTAAAAAAGATAAAATTAGATCTATTGTTCAGAGAATATATAAGAATAAACTCAAATGGATCCTGAATTTAAATGTAAAAAATGAAAACATGTAAGTACTTGGGGGAAAAAGTCCATGGGTGAGTTCCTCTTAACCTCAGTGTAAGGAAAGGATTTGAAAGCATCACTCAGAATCCAGAAGCAATGACATAAAATTCTGGCAAATTGGACATGGCAATAAAATAAAATAAAATAAACCCAAACCACAGAACACCAAAGTAACTGAAAAATTGAGAGAAAATATTTGTAACACATACCACAGACAAAGGGCTAATGTCCCTAATATATACAGAACTCTTAAAAATTGAGGGACAGAGGATGAAATATTCAACAGAAAAATGAGAAAAGACTTGGACAATTCACACACACATTAAAATTGTCCTCAAACATATGCCAGTTACTGGGACAGTACTGTGGGGACAAAAATACGTAGACACAGTTCCCTCCCCCAAGGAGTTTCCAGTTCATTGGGAAAGTCACACACTGGAAACTAGCTTGAATAGGGGCAGAGTATGGTTAAGTTTCAAGGGGTAGGCTGGGCGCAGTGGCTCATGCCTATAATCCAAGCACTTTAGAAGCTGAACCAGGAAGATCGCTTGAGCCCAGGAGTTTGAGACCAGCCTGGGCAACATGATAAGACTGCATCTGTACAAAAAATTTAAAAACTAGCCAGGTGTGTGGTGCGCGTCTCTAGTTCCAGCTGCTTGGTGGGGGTGAGGTGGCAGGATCACTTGAGCCAGGGAGGTTGAGGCTGCGGCAAGCCATGATCATGCCACTGCACTCCAGCCTGGAT
>NW_016813499.1:0-2259 GCF_001698545.2 Rhinopithecus bieti
CATGATCTTGGCTCATTGCAACCTCCACCTCCCAGGTTCAAGCAATTCTCCTGCCTCAGTTTCCCAAGTAGCTGGGACTACAGGCACCCACTACCAGACCCAGCTAATTTTTGTAATTTTTAGTAGAGACAGGGTTTCCCCATGTTGGCCAGGCTGGTCTTGAACTCTCAGCCTCAGGTGATCCATCTGCCTTGGCCTCCCAAAGTGCTGGGATTACAGGCGTGAGCCATGGCACCCAGCCTAGAATGTAAATTCTGTATAGATCAGAGTACTCAACCCAAAGAACACTTGTCTTTATATCAAAAAGGATTTATCAGAAAAGACAGAAAGTCATTTATCAGTTGGGTGGCGTTGCTTATGCCTATAATCCCAACACTTTTGGAGGCCAAGGCAGGATAATTGTTTGAGCCCATGAGTTCAAGACCAGCCTGGGCAACATAGCAAGACCTCATCTCTACAAAAATAATAAAAAATACTGTCTGAATGTGGTGGCACACACCTGTAGTCCCAGCTACATGGGAGGCTGAGGCAGGAGGATCACTTGAGCCCAGGAGTTTAAGGCTGCAGTGAGCTGCAATCACACCATTGCATTTGGGCCTGGGCAACAGAGCAAGACTGTCTCAGAAAAAACAAAAATATTTTATCATCCCAGGAGAGATGTATATTCTTTTATTAAGGCAGTCTTATCCAAATCAGATCCCAAATAAAGTTATGAGCTTCTATCAAAAAGAGAGAGGTGGCCGGGTTTTGTAGCACACGTCTGTAATACCAGCACTTTGGGAGGCTGAGGCAGGTGGATCACAAAGTCAAGAGATCGACCTGGCTAACATGTTAGCCACCCTGGCTAACATGGTGAAACCCCGTCTCTACTAAAAATAACCCAGGAGGCGGAGCTTGCAGTGAGCTGAGATCGTGCCATTGCACTCCAGTCTGGGCGACAGAGCAAGACTCTGTCTCAAAAAAAAAAAAAAGTTTGCAAAATTTTTAACACTCCTCCTATTGAAAAGATTAAGTCTAATTCCCCTCCTCTTGAATATGGGTTGGCCTTAGTGACTGAATCCTTGAAAGCAGAATGCCTCGCAAGCAGAATGCATCAGGAGTGTCACACTATGACTTCCAAGGCTAGGTTGAAAATATAAAAGACGTAAAGCTCTCTTTCCTCTGTCTCTCTCTTTCTTTCTCTTTCTCTCTATCCCCACCCTTTTCCCTCTCCTCCCTGTACTCACACTTGGAACCCAGCCACCATGTTGTGAGGGAGCCCAACACACATAGAGGTGCCCTGGTTAAGGTCCTAGCTAGGGTCCCAAGTGACAGACAGCATCAACTATAACATGTAAAGGAGCCGATCTTCAGATCATTCCAGCCTCAGCCTTCAGGCCACTCAGCTGGTGCCAAACAGAGTAGGGACGAGCTGTCCCCACAGAGCCCTGCCCAGTGCAAATTGTGAGAAGGATAAGTATTGCTATCTGAGGTCATTAAGTTTGGAGGTGGTTTGTGGCATAGAAATTGGTAATTGGAGGACTCAACTTCAAGGGTTCTCACCGAGTGTGTGAGGGTGAGGGTGGCCCTGTGGAGTGGCCTGTGGGGGCTGGTCATATTTCATCCCTAGGCTCCCCCCACCCCGATCTGCCAGATTCTTACAAGGATGAGGGCATGGACTGGGGAGGAGGAGGGGGAGTGCAGCAGCAGCAAGGGCATGGAGTTGGCTGAGAAATTCCACAGGAGGCCAGTGCGGTGGCTCACACCTGTAATTCTAGCACTTTGGGAGGCTGAGGCAAGTGGATTTGAGGTCGGGAGTTTGAGACCAGCCTGGCCAACACGGCCAAACCCTGTCTGTACTGAAAATACAAAAAAGTCAGGTAGGTGGTGGGTGCCTATAATCCCAGCTACTCAGGAGGCTGAGGCAGGAGAACTGCTTGAACCTGGGGGGCGGAGATTGCAGTAACTGAGATTGCACCACTGCACTCCAGCCTGGGTGAAAGAGACAAACTCTGTCCCATTAAAAAAAAAAAAAAAAAAGAGGCTGGGCATGGTGGCTCATGTCTGTAATCCCAGCACTTTGGAAGGCCAAGTCGAGCAGATCACTTGAGGTCAGGAGTTCAAGACCAGCCTGGCCAACATGGTGAAACCCCCGTCTCTAATAAAAATACAAAAATTATCCGGGTGTGGTGGTGCTGGCCTGTAATCCCAGCTGCTCTGCAGACTGAGGCAGGAGAATCTCTTGAACCCAGGAGGCGGAGGTTGCAGCGAGCCGAGATA
>NW_016813500.1:0-1019 GCF_001698545.2 Rhinopithecus bieti
AGCCTAACTGGGAGACACTTCCCAGTAGGAGCTGACAGACACCTCATACAACCAGGTGCCCCTCTCAGACAAAGCTTACAGAGGAAGGATCAGGCAGCAATATTTGCTGTTCTTCAGCCTCCACGAGTGATACTCAGGCAAACAGGGTCTGGAATGGACCTCCAGCAAACTCCAGCAGACCTGCAGCAGAGGGACCTGACTGTTGGAAGGAAAACTAATAAACAGAAAGGAATAGCATCAACATCAACAAAAAGGTCATCCATACCAAAACCCTATCTGTAGGTCACCATCATCAAAGACCAAAGGTAGATACAACCACAAAGATGGGGAGAAATCAGAGCAGAAAAACTGAAAATTCTAAAAACCAGAGCGCCTCTTCTCCTCCAAAGAATAGCAGCTCCTTGGCAGCAACAGAAGAAAGTTGGACTGAGAATGACTTTGACAAGTTGACAGAAGTAGGCTTCAGAAGGTCGTAATAACAAACTTCTCTGAGCTAAAGGAAGATGTCCAAACCCATCGCAGGGAAGCTAAAAACCTTGAGAAAAGGTTAGACAATGGCTAACTAGAATAAACAGTGTACAGAAGACCTTAAATGACCAGATGGAACTGAAAACCATGGCACAAGAACTACACGATGCATACACAAGCTTCAGTAGCTGATTCAACCAAGTGGAAGAAAGGGTATGAATGACTGAAGATCAAATTAATGAAATGAAGTGAGAAGAGAAGTTTAGAGAAAAAAGAGTAAAAAGAAACGAACAAAACCTCCAAGAAATATGGGACTATGTGAAAAGAGCAAATCTACATTTGACTGGTGTACTGGAAAGTGACGGGGAGAATGGAACCAAGCTGGAAAACACTCTTCAGGATATTATCCAGGAGAACTTGCCCAACCTAGCAAGGCACGCCAACATTCACATTCAGGAAATACAGAGAATATCACAAAGATACTTCTCGAGAAGAGCAACCCCAAGACACCTAATTGTCAGATTCACCAAGGTTGCAACGAAGGAAAAAAT
>NW_016813501.1:0-2837 GCF_001698545.2 Rhinopithecus bieti
GTAAGAATGATAAACCTTGCTGAAAACAAAAGAGAGAGTGGTAGATTTTAACTGAATTATCATAGAACTGCATTGCCTAATTTTCCCATTTATTATAGGCAATGATATTTTGCCATTTGTCAACTCCCCCTCTAAATTTTTTTTCTTTCTGTAAGTCAAAAAGTCTTCTTCAGGGAATTTAGGATAAATTATAATAACACATTTGATAGCTCTAAATAATTCCCTTCTATCAATGTACACAGTGATTATTAATAATGGGAAACTCTTTGCATGGTCCCTGAAAATAGCCATAACTCAACTTGTCAGCATTTTGATAACTACAGGCTTCAATTCAGCATGAAGAAATATAGGATTCTATTTAGCATTTTCAAAAGCAATGAATACAGATGATGAACTTTCTCCTTTCAAGCAAAGAAATGCATATTATTATACTTAGACACTTATTTCTAATAATGTCATTTCAATTTACTTCTCAGTTACCTGATGTTAGAAGTATTTGTCTAGGTATTGGATCAGAATTTAATCACCATTTCAGAGTTCCAGGCCCAGTCTGAAGCACCAGCTGAAAATCTTATCAGCAACTGAGTGATAATGTTTCTCTTCCCTTCCCTAAACTCTCTTATCTCCTTTCTTTTCTACCTTTCAAGTTTATTTCTAAACATCCCAGAAATACCTCTTTGAATGAGGATTAATCATGAAATCAAGGTAGTTGTTACCTGGGCATGGCTTTTGTCTTGATCCTCCTTCTATCTTTACCTACTTCAAGACACAGATTACGCCTCCTTATTTTTTAATACACTTCCTTCCTCTTTGTCCAAACACTGTCAGTCTGGTTGAATGAAAAAGAACAGATATCCTCAGATAGCCTAGCATGAAGCTGCTCCCAGGAAGAACTGCACAGTGGCCAACTGAAATGTGCAAACTACCAATACCAGGATGCTTATCTCACTAGTAAGGTCGTTCCTCAGACTGCAAAGCCTCCCGGCTTCCATTGTCTTGTAATTGGTAGGTGCCACCTGTTCCTCTCAACTTCATCCAGCTGCAGAGGTATGGGAGTCCTTCTCCTAGAGTATAACCCAAACTTCTCCAAAGCATGTTAAGAGTTAAAGGACCATGCACATTTTAATGCTTTCTTTCTATAAGAGTCCCCATCCTGTTTTAGCTGGCACAAAATGTATTGTTTACGGTGTTAGTCCCACACCTGCCTCAACACTTAAGTTTGTCTTCTCCATGTTCCCATGCACCTGTGCTTCCCTCCTGTGTCAATCTGCACTGTACTCATCCATTACTCCTGGAGTGGGGTATTAGGCTCTAGGCTCCCTGAGGTCACGTACTGCATCGTATACTTCACTGTATCTAGAGAGTCTAGCATGGTGGTAGAACATGCTCAACAAACACTGTTGAATGAATGCTTGAACAGTCAAAAAAAACACAGACAGCAAAATGAGAGAAATGTTAGCTTGGGTATTTCTTTTATACTCATAGATTTCTCACATCTACTTTTAAATGGGATTTTATTTTGCCTTTAAAATCAACTCTAACATAAACAGTAGAACTATTCTTGAAGATGGCATGTTGTAACTAGCTCCAGTGATGCCCTGGCAAATTTTTATTGATATAGCTGATTTCATGCTATCAGCATGTTGTCATTGAGCACAGCATTGAAGAGAGATGTCCGGTAGCACATCATTCAATAGCATTTTTATCAGATAGCTACAATATGGGAAATTACATCAAGAGTATAGATAATAGTAAAATGTAGCAAAAATAAGAAGTGAAGGAATAAGAGTATTTATGACTTTTGTTTTAATATAATTTAATTGTAAATTTAATATATTTTTAAATAATAGATGTATGTAACAATTGGCTTGTGAAATTCCTGAGATTTTCGCTATTTCCTCTTATGATACTCTCCAGCACACCACTCAATAAAACTCTTCCAATCTGTATTCAGTACTCAAACCTTCCCCCTCTGGCCTAGACCCCATGCAGGACCACTTTAACCAGTTCTTTGCTAGCATTCTCCACCACAAACATGTGCCGTTTAATTAAAACAACTAGTCGTTTTGGTTAATAGCAGAGAAGTACAAAAGTTTGTAAGAAAGGGGAGTGAGATCAGAAAGAAGGTTGGGACATTCTTTCATTCTCTAAATCCTTACTACATATCTTGAGTTGCAGGTGAATAGCCTGTTTCAACTTGATATTTTGTATTTGGTACCATAGGCCACTTCTGTGCCTCACTACCTCCACAATCCAACTTGATTTCTGTCCCTCATTTTCTGTCTAACTGTATTTTCTGTTATGTGTGCCTCCTTTTTAACCTTCTCGATTGCAGAAAACTTTGAAATTACACTTCATTCCAAAATTGTCTCTTGACTTTGCATGAGAGGTGATGATTCCACCAACATTGCTCCACCACTACACCAAATTCGCTCTTGTTTTATAAACCACGCCAAAATATTTCCATGGTGCCTTGATTTTGTGGCTATATTACAAATGTATTGAATATTTTCATCACCCTTTTCTATATATGTTTCAGACTGTCTACTCTTCATGGGAAGTGCTTAGGAATCAGATCACGATGGTTTTTTGTTTTGCTTTGTTTGCATCTCACTCAGTAAAGAATCATGCCCAGAATCATGTTTTTACATAGATTTCAGAATGGTAATTTTCTTTCTTTTTTTAACTTTTAAATTCAGGGGTACATGCACAGGTTTGTTACATAGGTAAACTTGTGTCATGAAGGTTTGTTGTACAGATTATTTTGTCTCCCAGGTAATAAACCTGATCCTCTTCCTCCTCCACCCTCCATCTTCTTCTTCTTTTTTTTTTTTTTT
>NW_016813502.1:0-1678 GCF_001698545.2 Rhinopithecus bieti
ATTTTGGATCCATTTGGGGCCCATGGTGAAAAGGAAATATCCTCACATAATAACTAGAGAGAATCTTTCTGAGAGATTGCTTTCTGTTGAATGACTTAACCGCACAGAGTTCCACCTTTCCCTTCTTGGAAGAGTTTGCTAACACTGTTGTTGTGGATTCTCCAAAGTGATATTTGGGAGCTCATGGAGGGCTATGGGGAAAAAGGCAATGTCCTCTGATCAAAACTAGAAAGAAGCCTTCTGAGAAACTGCATTGCAATGTGTGAATGCAACTCACATAGTTACACGTTTCTCTTCAGTGATCAGTTTGCTAACACAGCTTTCTGGAAATCTGCAAGGGGATACTTGTTAGTGCAATGAAGCTTACGGTGACAAAAGGAAATATACTCAGATGAAAACTAGAAAGATACTTTCTTCGAAACTTCTTGATGATAGGTGAATTCATCTCACAGACTTACACTTATGTTTCATGGAGCAGTCCATTAACACTGTCTTTGACTAAACTGAGAGGGGCTTCTTTGGATCGCATTGCGGACTATGCTGAAAAAGGAAATATCATCAGTACAAAACGTTAAAGAAGCTTTCTGAGACACTTCTTTGTGATCTGTGAATTCATCTCACGGAGTTACAACTTAGACCTCAGGAAGCAGTTTTCTAACACTCTTTTCGTGGAGTTTGCAAAGTAATATTTGGGAGCCCATGGGGACCCATAGTGAAAACGGAAATATTCTCAGATAATAACTAGAGAGAAGGTTTCTGAGAGATTGCTTTCTGATGTGTGACGTCATCACACCGAATTCCTCCTTTCCCTTCTTGGAACAGTTTGTTAACCCTGTTGTCCTGGATTCTCCAAACTGATATTTGGGAGCTCATGGAGGGCTATGGGGAAAAAGGAAATATCCTCAGATCAAAACTGGAAAGAAGCTTTCTGAGAAACTGCGTTGCCATGTGTGAATGCAATTCACCCAGTTACACGTTTGTCTTCAATTATCAGGTTGCTAACACAGTTTTCTGGAAATCTGCAATGGGATACTTCTTAGTATAATAAAGGTTACGGTGACAAAGGAAATATCCTCAGATGAAACTAGGAATAATCTTTCTTAGAAACTTCTTGGTGATGTGTGAATTCATCTCACAGAGTTCACTTATATTTCATGGAGCAGTCCACTAACACTGTCTTTGAGGGAAGTGAGAAGGGATTCTTTGGATCGCATTGAGGCCTACGCTGATAAAGGAACTTCTCTGTGATGCATGAAATCATCCCTCCGAGTTAAAACTTTGTCTTCACGAAGCAGTTTGCTAACACTCTTGTCGTGGAATTTGTGAAGAGATATTTTGGAGTGCATTGAGGCCCATGGTGAAAACGGAAATATCCTCAAATAATAACTGGAAAGAAACTTTCTGAGAAATTTCTTTCGGATGTGTGAATTCATCGCACAGAGATTCAGCTTTCTCTTCTTGTAGCAGTTTGCTAACCCTGTTGTCGTGAAATCTGCAAAGTGATAATTGGGAGCTCATTGAGGACTATGGTGAAAAAGGAACTATCCTCCAAGAAAAACCAGAATGAAGGGTACTGAGCAACTGCTTTGTGAGGCGTCAATTCATTTCAAAGTGTTACTCCACTCTTTCATGGAGGAGTCTGCTAGCACTGACTTTGTGGAAGCTCAGAAGTGATATC
>NW_016813502.1:5445-8243 GCF_001698545.2 Rhinopithecus bieti
GGTGAAAAAGGAAATATCTTCAGATGAAAACTGGAAAGAAGCGTTCTGAGAAACTGCATTGTGACCTGTGAATTCAACTCACAGAGTTACATTTTCATTTTCATTCATTCATCCGTTTGCTAACACTGATTTCTTGAAATCTGCATCGGGATATTTCTTAACACAATGCAGCTTAGGGTGACAAAGGAAGTGTCCTAAAATAAAAACTAGGTAGTAACTTTCTGAAAAACTTCTCTGTGATTGTGAATTCCACTCTCCGAATTAAAACTTTGTCTTCACGAAGCAGTTTGCTAACACTCTTGTCGTGGAATCTGAGAAGTGATATTTTGGAGTGCATTGAGGCCCGTGGTGAAAACGGAAATATCCTCAGATAATAACTGGAAAGAAGCTTTCTGAGAAATTCCTCTCTGATGTGTGAATTCATCGCACAGAGATTCGCCTTTCCCTTGTTGTAGCAGTTTGCTACCCCTGTTGTCGTGAAATCTGCAAACTGATAATATGGAGCTCTTTGAGGGCTATGGTGAAAAAGGAACTATCCTCTGAGAAATACCGCAATGAAGCGTTCTGAGAAACCGCTTTGTGATGCGTGAATTCATTTCAAAGTGTTACACCACTCTTTCATGGAGCAGTCCTCTAGCACTGACTTTGTGGAAGATCAGAAGTGGTATCTTGGATATGGTTGAATCCCATGGTGAATAATGAACTACCCTCCGGCAAATCTATTTAGCAGCCTTCTCAGAGACTTCCTCTATGTGGCTGAATTCAGCTCACAGTGTTAGATCTTTGTTTTCATTCAGAAGCTTTTTAACAGTGCTGTGGCAGAATCTGCAAGAAGACACATGGTGGCGATCCGAGACCAAAATAACCTCAGCTCTGTCAAGACAGAAGTTTTCTGAGAAACTGCTTTGTGACGTGTGATTTCAACTCACTGAATTCCACCTGCCTTTCGTGGAGCCCATGGCTAGCCCTGTTTTTGTGGAATCTGAGAACTGATATTTCAGATACCTTGGAAGATTAGAGGGACAAAGGAAAGATCCTCCTATATAAATGAGAAACAAGCTTTCGGAGAAACCTCATTGTGATCTGTGAATTCGCCTCACAGAGTACAGTTTTCCGCTCATGAAGCCGTTCGCTGAGGCTGTTCTCTTGGAATTGGCAAAGCGATGTTTGGGATCCCATTGAGTGCTATGGTGAAAAAGGAAATATCTTCAGATGAAAACCGGAAAGAAGCGTTCTGAGAAACTGCATTGTGACCTGTGAATACAACTCACAGAGTTACACTTTCCTTTTCATTGATCCGTTTGCTAACACTGATTTCCTGAAATCGGCATCGGGATATTTCCTATCACAATGAAGCTTAGGGTGACAAAGGAAATGTTCTGAAATAAAAACTAGAAAGGAACTTTCTGAAAAACTTCTCTCTGATGTCTGAATTCATCTCTCCGAGTTACAACTTGGTCCTCACAAAGCAGTTTGCTAACAATGTTGTCGTGGAATCTGAGAAGTGATAGTTTAGAGTGCATTGAAGCCCATGGTGAAAACGGAAATATCCTCAGATAATAACTGGAAAGAAGATTTCTGAGAAATTCCATTCTGATGTGTGAATTCATCGCACAGAGATTCGCCTTTCTCTTCCTGCAGCAGATTACTAACCCTGTTGTCTTGAGATCTGCAAAGTGATAATTGGGCGCTCACTGAGGGCTATGGTGAAAAAGGAAATATCCTCCGAGAAAAATCGGAGTGAAGCGTCCTGAGAAACTGCTTTGTGATGCGTGAACTCATTTCAAAGTGTTACACCACTCTTTCTTGGAGGAGTCTGCTAGCACTGACTTTGTGGAAGCTCAAAAGTGATATCATGGATATGGTTGAATCCCATGGTCAATAATGAACTCCACTCAGACAAATCTGCGGAGCAGCCTTCTCAGAAACTTCCTCCTTGTGTCTAAATTCTGCTCACAGTGTTAGATCTTTGTTTTCATTAAGATGCTTGCTAACAGTGCTTTGGCAGAATCTGCAAAAAGACACACGGTGGCGCTCCGAGACCAAAAATAACCGCAGCTAGGTCAAGACAGAAGCTTTCTGAGAAACTGCTTTGTGACATGTCATTTCAACTCACTGAATTACACCTGCATTTCATGGATCCGATGTATAGCCCTGTCTTTGTGGAATCTGAGAACTGATATTTCAGATCCATTGGAAGACTACAGGGCTGAAGGAAAGATCCTCTGATACAAAGGAGAAACTAGCTTTCAGAGAAACCTCATTGTGATCTGTGAATTCGCCTCACAGAGTTACAGTTCTCCCTCACGAAGCCGTTCGCTGAGGCTGTTCTCGTGGAATTGGCAAAGCGATATTTGGGAGCCCATTGAGGTCTATGGTGAAAAAGGAAATATATTCAGATGAAAAATGGAAAGAAGCGTTCTGAGAAACTGCATTGTGACCTGTGAATACAACTCACAGACTTACCCTTTCCTTTTTATTGATCCGTTTGCTAACACTGATTTCTTGAAATCTGCATCGGGATATTTCTTAGCACAATGAAGCTTAGGGTGACAAAGGAAATGTCCTCAAATGAAAACTAGAAAGTAACTTTCTGATAAACTTCTCTGTGATGTGTGAATTCATCTCTCCGAGTTACAAGTTTGTCTTCATGAAACAGTTTGCTAACACTCTTGTCGTGAAATCTGAGAAGTGATACTTTGGAGATCATTGAGGCCCATGGTGAAAACGGAAATATCCTCAGATAATAACTGGAAAGAAGTTTTCTGAGAAATTCCTTTGTGATGTGTGAATTCATC
>NW_016813503.1:0-1649 GCF_001698545.2 Rhinopithecus bieti
GGTAGATTCTGCAGAAGGAGAGTTTCCAATCTGTTAAATCCAAAGAAAGTTTTAACTCTGTGAAATGAATCCACACATCACAAGCTATTTCACAGATAGCTTCTTTCTAGTTTTTATCTGGGGATATTTGTTTTTTCCTCATAGGCCACAAATGGTTCCCAAATGTCCATTTGCAGATTCTACAGAAAGAGTGTTTCCAACTTGTTGAATCAAAAGAAAAGTTTAACTCTGGGATGAATCCACATATCACCAAGCAGTTTCACAGACATCTTCTTTCTAGATTTATTTGTGGAAGTTAGGTTTTGCCCATAGGCATCAATTGGCTCCCAAATGTTTCTTTGTAGATTCTACAATAAGAGTGTTTTTAACCTGCTGAATAAAAAGAAACGTTTACCTCTGTGACATAAATATGCACATCCAAAGCATTTTCAAAGACAGCTTCTTTGTGGTTTTTATCTGGGTATATTTGGTTTTTCCCCATAGGCCTCAAAGGCTCTCAAGTGCCCCTTTGCATATTTCACAAAAAGCATGTTTCCAAACTTCTAAGTCTGTCAGATGAATCCACAGAACACAAAGCAGTTTCACAGAAAGGCTCTTTCTAGTTTTTACCTGGGGATATTCGGTGTTTCACTATTAGCCTCAATGGGCTCACAAATGTCCCCTCGCAGATTCTATGAAAAGAGTGTTTTTAACTTCATGAATTCAAAGAACGTTTTAACTCTGTGAAATGAATCCACGTATCATGATGCAGTTTCACATATTTAGTGTGCTTCTAGTTTCTATCTGGGAATGTTCTACTTTTAGCCATAGGCTGTAATGGACTCCTAAATGTCCCCTTGCAGATTTGACAAAAAGCATGTTTCCAACCTCCTGAATCAATGGAAAGGCTTATCTCTCTGTGATGAATGCACACATCACAAAGCACTTTCTCAGATAGCTTTCTAGTTTTATTTGGGGAATTCAGTTTTCCTCACAGGCCACAGTGGGCTCCCAAATGTCCATTCCCAGAGTCTACAAATAGAGTGTTAAGAACCTCCAGAATCAAAAGAATGGTTTAACTCTGTCAGGTGATTCCACACATCACAAAGCAGTTTCACATATAGATTCTTTCCAGTATTTATCTGACAATGTTCAGTTTTTCCCCATAGCATCTTTCTAGTTTTTATCTGGGGATATTCAGATTTTTCTTATAGGCCTCCATAGTCTTTCAAATGTCCCTTTGCAGATTCTACGAAAAGAGTGTTTCCAGTCTGCTGAATCATAAGAAAGTTTTACTCTGAGATGAATCCACCCCTCACAAAGCAATTTCACACATACTTTCTATCTAGTTTTTATCTGGGGATCTTTGGTTTTTCCCCATTGTCCTCAATGGGCTACCGAAAGTTCCTGTGCTGATTCTACAAAGAGTGTTTCCAACCTGCTGAATGAAAAGTATGTTTTAATTATATGAAGTGAGTCCACACATCACAAAGCAGTTTCACAGATAGCTTCCTTCTAGTTTTTATCTGGGGATATTTGGTATTTTTTCATAGTCCCCTTGGGTTCCCAACTGTCCCTTTGCAGATTCTACAAAAAGGGTGTTTCCAACCAACAGAATCAAATGACAGGCTTCACTCTATAAGATGAATCCTCACATCACAAGGCAGTTT
>NW_016813504.1:0-2841 GCF_001698545.2 Rhinopithecus bieti
AAATTCTTTATCCAGTGAATGAAAAATAAACCTTTTCAGACAAAGTAAAACAGAATTTATTGCAAGCAGTTCTACCCTGCAAAAAAATGTTAAAACAATTTCTTTAAGCAAAAGGAAAATTTTATAGATCAGAAACTTAGATTTAATAAAGAAAGGAAGAGCATTGGAAAAGGAATGAATGAAGGGTGTATGTGCACGAGTATTTTTTAATTCATCTAAGAGATAATTGTTTATTTAAAGTACTACTGGCAAAAATATATTGGGTGATCATAGCATACAATAAAAAAATGACAACAATGTCTCAAGGGATGGGAAGGGGTAATTGGGAACATTCTGTAATAAGATATGTGCATTATATGTGCAACTAAATAGTATTACTTCAAGTTAGACTAACATTATTTAAAAATTTATATTGTAAATTCTAAGGCAGCAACTAAAAATGTTTAAAGAAGTATAATTTAAAAACCGACAGAAGAGATGCAATAGAATCATATAAAATGCTGAGTTAAAACTAGAGAAAGCAGAAAAAGAAGCCTCTGTCAATGAATAGAAAACAACACTACTAAGTGAAAGAATCCAGTGCAAAAAAATGCTACATGTCGTGTTATTCCAATCATAAGACATTCTGGAAAAGGCAAAACTAAAGAGAGGGTAAAAAGATCAGTGGTTAGCAGGCTGTGTAGTAAACAAGGGTAGGTTTGGAAAAGTGAAACACAGGGGATTTTTTTTTAATGGTGAAACTATTGCATACCTTACTACAAAGGTGACTACAAGATGTTAAGCACTTGTCAAGACCCATAGAAGTTTACAGCACAAACAGTAAGCCTTAATGTATACAAATTGAAAAAAAAAAATCATTTAGCTATTTGGGCAATCCCAAGAAAGAATGCAGAATGTAACAACATAATTTAAAAGTCTCACATATGTATGAAACAATGTTTCTGGGGGTGGGAGATGACAAAGTAATAACCTAAGCAACTTTGGAATGAATGAATCTAAAAGACTAACTGAACTGTACACACATACTGTACTCTAGTAAAGTTCTTTTCCATGGAGTATAGGTTAACAATTCTGAAAACATTGTACCTATATATTGGAATGGAACAATGGCAGATGGATGCCAGGTTTCTCACTGCTGAATTGTGACCTTACAGATAAGCAGGAGAAGGAGGCTAGAATGATCCATGTGATAATTGATTCATATTGGGCACATCAGAATGTACTCATGTTTAGCTTAAAACAGAAATGACTACATGTTGAAATATTTATTGGTAAGTCTACATACACACAAATATTTTCTTGTTCTGTCAACCAAGAGAATCTAAAATAAAACCACCACTTCAGTAGCAAGAAGCACATGTAGGACATAGATCTTGGTTCTAACACCATTCTCCAGTAAAACAAAATGCGGATCCTTAGAGAAATAACTGTTTCCAGGACATTATTTAGAAAGGGCAATTTGTATTTCAGTTCACTAGTTCTTTGCTTTTGACACCTCCATTCTGCTTTTGAGCTTACTCATTGAGTTTTTATATTTTGGTTATTGCATTTTTCATTCTAAAACATCTTCTTGGTTTTCTTTATATATTTTCTTGCTGAGACTTTCTATTTATTTAGTATCGGTTTCTATTTTGTTTTCATTTATTTGAAGTGTGCTTGCAATTGCTTGTTGAAAATTTTTACTATGTCAGACAATTCTAACATTTCTGTCTTGTATGTGTTAGCATCTATTGATTAATTGTCTTTTCTCATTCTGCGTGAGATTTTTAGGGTTTTTTAAATATGATGTTTGACTTTTGCATTGAAACGTTTGCAGTTTAGGAATTACATCATGAGTCTCTGGATGTTATTTACACCAATATTTGAGCCAGTGTCCTTCAATGCTGCTGTAGCAGGGGAAGGAAAAGAGCTACCTCATTACTGCCAAGTAGGAGTGGACATGTAGATTAACCATTCAATTTCTGTTAGCACCTGAAGGGGATGTGATTGCTTGTTACTGTTGGCAGGTGTGTGATTTTTGGCTCTCCATTACAGCTCCACTGATAGTTTCTTGGATAATAGCAAGAAGAATGGCTCATTACTCCTCCCAGGTGGCTTTCATTGACACCATGGGGGCAAGAGGCAGAGGAGGTAAGCCCCCTTTGTGCTTAGTGGTGGTAAAAATCCTGACATTCCACTGGGCCTCCTCTGATATCCCTTCAGGAACATTTTGTTACTTGCAGGGATGTTTGATCTCCAGTGACACTGTATATTTGGTGAGACTCCCTTATTATCTGTTAGAATTGAACACCCTGGCTCTCTGCGCTGCTTTTCTGGCACCATCACAGTAGTGGGATAAGGGTGCCTCCTTATATCCTGGTAGCATGTAAGTCTATGCTCCCAGCTCAACTGGCGTGAACAGGAAAAGCACCAACGTGTTTCTGTGTTGTTTGATTGGAATAGAGCAGTTGACTAAAAGCTGTCTGTTTTGCCTGCCCCTTTCCTGATCCAATGGCTAGAGGGAGAGAGCACAGACTTTTGTTGGAGCTTTTCTTGCTTGTTCCAGTTGATGTTTCTGTGTTGTCTGCTTCTTCAGCTCTAGTTATGAGAAAAAAGAGAGAGGGAGAGAGAGAGGGACAGGGGATAGGGGGAGAGGGAGAGAGGGAGAAGAGAGAGGAAATCCCAGGGAACTCACCACTGTGTTGTTACTGGCACTTTAAGTTTCTTGACTAGTCTTCTTCATTCTCTCCACCGTTCAGTCGGTTCCACATATAAGGTCCAGGGATTGTAGTACTTACCTGGGGGAATTGGGAAAAGTGTATCTAATTCTTCCCAGAAGCCAAAGATTTCATTCCATCACTT
>NW_016813505.1:0-2101 GCF_001698545.2 Rhinopithecus bieti
CCAGTTTATCTCAGGATATTTCCTTTGTCACCTTAATCTTCAATGCACTCTAAAATATCCCATTGCAGATTCCAACAGAACACAGTTAGCAAACTGCTCAATGAAAAGAACAGTGTAACTCTGTGAGGGGAATTCACCCATCACAAAGCAGTTTCTCAGAAACATTCTTTCTAGTTTTCATCTAAGGATATTTTTCTATTTCACCGTCAGCCTCAAAGCGCTCCAAAATATCCCGTTGTGGATTCCACAAAAACAGTGTTATCAAACAGCACAATGAAAACAATGCTGTAACCCTGTGACATGAATTCATACATCACAAAGCAGTTTCTCATGAAGTTTTCTCTAATTTTTATCTTAGGATATTTCCTTTGTCACCATAGTCTTCAATGCAGTCCAAATATTATTTCTCAGTTTCACAAAACAGTGCAACCAAACTGCTCCATGAAAAGAATCGTGTAATTCTAAATTCACACATCACAAGGAAGTTTCTCAGAAAGCTTCTTTCTAGGTTTTGTCTGAGGATATCTCCTATGTCACCATAGGCTACCATGCAATCCACAATATCTATTCTCAGATTACCCCAAAACGGTGAGATCAAATTGCTCCATGGAAGGTATCATGTAATTCTGTGAGATGAATTCGCAAATCACAAAACAGTTTCTCATAAAGCTACTGTCTACTTTTTAACTGTGGATATTTCCTTTGTCAAAATAAGCTTCAATGTGCTCCAAAATATCACATTGCAGTTTCCGAGAAAACAGTGTTGGCAACCTGTTTATTGAAGAGGCGAGTGTAACTCTGTGAGATGAATTCACACATCACAAAGCAGTTTCTCAGAAAGCTTATTTCTAGTTTTTGTCGGAGGATATTTCCCTTGTCACCATAGGCTTCCATGCGCCCCCAAATATTCTACTGCACATTCAACAAATACAGTGTTTTCAAACTGCTCAATTAAAAGAATGGTGTAACTCTGTGAATGAACTCACAAATCATAAACCAGTTTCTCATAAAGTTTCTTTCTAGTTTATATGAAGGTATATTTCCTTTGTCACCATAAGCTTCAATGAGCTCTGAAATATCCAATTGCAGATTCCAAGAAAACAGTGTTAGCAAACTGCTCAATGAAAACAACATTGTAACACTCTGAGATGAATTCACAAATCACAAAGCAGTTTCTCAGAAAGATTCTTTCTAGTTTTTATGTGAGGATATTTACTTTTTCACCCTAGTACCCAATGTGCTACAAATATCCTTTCACAGATTCCACGATAGCAGTGTTGGCAATCTTCTTCATGAAAAGAAGTGTGTTACTCTGTGAGATGAATTCACACATCATGAAGAAGTTTCTGAGAAAGCTTCTTTCTAATTTTGATCTGAGGATATTTCCTTTGTTACCATAGGCTTCAGAATATCCCTTTTCAGAGTACCCAAAAACAGTGTTATCAAACTGATCCGTGAATAGAATCCTGTAACTCTGTGAGATAAATTAACCCACCGCAACGTGATTTCTCAGAAAGAATTTTCTAGTTTTTATATGAGGATATATCCTTTGTCATCATAAGCTCCAATGCACTCCCAAATATGTCATTGCAGATTCCAAGAAAACTGTGTTAGCAAACTCCTCAATGAAAAGGACAGTGTAACTCTGTGAGATGAATTCACACATCACAAAGCAATTTTTCAGAAAACTTCTTTCTAATTTTTGTCTGAGGATATTTCCTTTTTCACCACAGGCCTCACTGCACCAGTGAATATCTCTTTGCAGATTCCACGAAAATAGTGTTAGGAAACTACTCCATGAAAGGAACGGTGTAAATATGTGAGACGAATTCACACATCACAAAGCAGTTTCTCAGAAAATTTCTTTTTGGTTTTTGTCTGAAGATATTTCCTTTGTCACCATATTCTTCAGTGCACTCCCAAATATCCTATTGCAGATTCCATGAAAAGAGTTTCAGCAAAATGCTCCAAGAAAAGAATCATGCTACTGTATGAGTTGAATTCACACATCACAAAGCAGTTTCTCAGAAATCTTCTATCTAGTTTTCATCTAAGGATAGTTTCTTTTCAAAATAAGCTTCAGTGCGATCCAAAATATCCC
>NW_016813506.1:0-3789 GCF_001698545.2 Rhinopithecus bieti
TATAATAAATATTAAATATGTCTGCAATTAAACAAATAAATAAAGGCCTCAATCAATCCCCTTTAACATTGTAGTAAGTGAAAATACAGATTTTAAAATCAGGACATCATCAAATTGTATAATGTCCTTGCCTTTCCCTTTGAGAAATATAAACATATTACAAAGCCGCACAACCATTTAAATATTATGCAACTATTTCTACCCTTCTAACAGCTGTCCCAATGGTGGTTCCAACCAGTGTCCACACTCTTTCTTAGAGAATTTGAGTGAATGTGGAGGACTGGGCTGGGAGAATGGCTCCACAAGAAAACTTGAATGTCTTTCTCTCTCTCCTTCTCTTTGCCTCTCTCCTTTGTGCTTGGCTAACCTCACCCATCCTTTAAGGTCTAGCACCAGCCTTCCTTCATCTAAGATGTTGTCATGACTTTTTTCAAAATTTCTATGACATTTATAATCCCTACCACAATACAGCATCTTATAGTTCTTCTGTCGTTTGTGTATGTGTGTCTTCTCCTCCCTATTGTTTTATAGCATGATAATTATTATAAAATAGCCTGCTGAGATCCCAACCTACACAAATATCATGGTAAGGAAAAATAAATTTGTGCTTAGAGATAGAAGTTTTAATTTTAACGTCTCTGCTTTATTACTTACTATGAACGTGGCTCTGGAAAAAATACTAAACTTGTATGAACCTTAATTTCCTCATCTGCAAAATGAGAATGATGCTGGGTGATGACAAAGGAGGAAGAGGAAGAGAAGGGACAGGACGAGCAAAAAAAAAGTCATTGTCAGCACAGCATCGTGGAAATTACACTTTGGTATCAGATGGACCTGAGCTCTATTACTTACTTGATGAGACACCAAATATAAGTTACTTAGGATCTCTGAGTCTGTTTCTTCTTTGATGAAACTAGAATAACAGCTCCTAGCCTCATGTCTTTTCTTGTTAACAAATGTAAGGATGTAGTAAAAGACCTGACATATAACAATGCCTAGGACAAATGATAGCGATTACTGTTACACTAATGATCATGATAGTAAGTCATACTTGATCCCTGGCCTCAAGAGGTTCCCAGTCCACCAAAGAAATTAAGATAGAAAAGCATCTCCATCTCAATGTGCAGCCCCACGTGCTGATGGCCAAGTGGGCCGTACAGACGGTGAGAGCCTTAGGGGTTGAAAGGGAAGGGAGAGCTAGCTGAAGGCCGCAGCAACGTGGAAAGTCTCCATGGACAAGCAGGGTTTAGATGGGCTTGATTTAGTCAGCCATAAAACAGAAAGGCATTTCAAGGAGGAGAAACAGTCTAGACAAGACAATGAGAAACATATGTGAAGAATGATGCCTAGATCCATGTAAATATAATAGAGAGTTTGTGTTGAGGATCTTGGGAGATAAGGCAGGGTAAGGACAAGGGCTCAGTAAAGCACAGTTCCCTTGCCATTCCTTCCCCAGTGTAAGTCCTCACTCCAGGCCTTGTACTTTCCCGCAATAAAATCCAAACTCAAAAGTTTCAACAGTGTCGTAGAGGCAATGAGAAAGCAGTGATGAGAGCTGCACTTTCAGAAAATTAATCTGAGAGTGCTGTGCAGAATCTAGTTAAGAGGCTGGTTAGTTCGTAATGTCCAAAAGATGGAAACAACCCAAATGTCCATCAACTAATGGCTGGATAAACAAAATGTAGCATGTCCACACAATGGAATATTATTCAGTCATCAAACGGAATGAGGTACTGGCACATGCTATATGTGAGACTTAAAAACACTACTAAGGTCAAGTGAAAGAAGCCAATCACAAAAGGACATATATTATAAGTCCACCTATGTAAGTCCAGAATAAGCAAATTCATTCAAAAAGAAAGCAGATTAGCAGTTGCTTAGGGTTAGTGGGGAGGGAAGGCACAGTGAGCAGGGATAGTGGCATGATAGCTGAAGGGTTTGGACTTCTTTTTTGACATGTCAGTGTTCTAAAATGGACTGTGGTAATGGCGGCAAAATTCTGTGAATATACTAAAACCATTGTATTGTACACCTTAAATGGGTGAATTGTATGGTACTATATGTGAATTATATCTCATTACAGTTGTTTTTAAAAGAAACAGTTAAGAGCTACTGCAGCTGTCCAAGTGTGAATTACGATAGGACTGAGACTGAGAATTGAATAGCATGGGAGAGGGAGAAGTGAGAACACATTCTCAGACCTAGACTGAAAGGAAGGTGGAGATAATGTCTGCTTTAGAAAGGCAGGCTCCTTGTGCCTTCTGGAACCTTAAACAGGGATGAAAGTGTGGCAGAGTGGTAAACAGCAGACTTTATCATCACCCAGCATGAGCTTCAGATCTGCCTCAGCCACTCATTGACAGTGACCTGGAATAAGTCATTGAGCCTCTTTGAGCCTCAAGTTTCTCATCTGCAAAATGGCAGAAATGGTAGTATCTGCCTCATAGAGTTGTTCTAAGAATTGGATGATAAAAATGTATTAATGTTGGGTAAAGTGCCTGATACATAGGAGACCTTCAATAAATGTTATCCATCATCATCATCCTTATCATTACTCATAAATACTTTTGAACAAACATGGACAATAATAGGGAGGGTGAAGCTTTAAATTCAGAGGAGCAGTCTGTAGGACCTGGTATTTGATGAAACCTAGGCTGGGACTTCTTGTCATTGTCATTGGAATACATATTAGCTGATGTGACTTCACTGCCAAAAATACCTTTTAAGCTGGCTTTCCAAGCAGAAGAGTGAAACTTAATAGCCGGTCTATCAGTAAGAAATACCCTCAGAGAAATGCAGCCTTTGGCTACCCAAAGGTAACCAGGAATATTGGGCAGCACTGGACTATTCTGCCTTTACTCAGGCTTGGCCATTTCCTTCCTGCCAGATAAAAAGAGAATACATATCCCAAAGCAGTCATAAACACACTGTCTTAGTCTGTTCAGGTTGCTTTAACACAGTACCACAGACTAAGTGACTTATAAACACCATAAATGTATTTCGCACAGTTCTGGAGTCTTGAAGACCAAGAGCATGGTACCAGCATGATCAGATTCCGGTGAGGGCTCTCTTTTAAGTTGAAAACAGACAACTGCCCCTTGTATCCTCACATGAAGGAAAGACAGGGAGCTAGCTCTCTGCTCTATTCCTATAAGGGCACTTAATCCCATTCATGAGGGCTCAATCCTCATGACTCAATCACCTCCCAAATGCCTCACTTCCTAATAATTTTACATTGAGGGTTAGATTTTAACATATGAATTTGTAGGGGAGATAAACATTCAGTCAAACTCCACTCCTTTTACAGAGAAAGTTTGTCAACCCCCAATTTAAGTTATATTGAGCCTGCAACTGTGTCCTTTACAGTTTTCCATTTATTTCAAGATTTTTTTTTTTTTCATTTTAAAATTGCTATTCTTCTTCACTGTATTTTACCAAGACCATTGCTAATACCAACATTGCTTTTCAGTAGGACATAGGATCGATTCCCTATCTGGCCAACTCTCACCTCAGGTATAAAAAGTGGTGGAAGTCGGGGCTGCTGGATGCTTTGAAAGATAAGGTCTGTTTACAATTCATTCCATACCCTTAATGGCCATGCTACAATTGACATCTTTAGACCATGAGGTGCTGTGTGTAGTAGGCACAATGTGGTATGGAGGAACAGGTGCTGAGTGGGAACCCAGGCCTTTCCACTAACTTTTTTAATAACTCTGGGAATTTTTTTTTCTTTCTAGACCACGGAGTCCTCTTCTGGTTGCAACCTAAGATTCTTTTTTTTTTTTTTTT
>NW_016813506.1:7949-12985 GCF_001698545.2 Rhinopithecus bieti
TGGTCTCGATCTCCTGACCTCGTGATCCGCCCGTCTCGGCCTCCCAAAGTGCTGGGATTACAGGCTTGAGCCACCGCGCCCGGCCACAACCTAAGATTCTTTACGTTCTCGTCTGACCTCATGACGCGGGCTTCAAACTCTATAGAATATAAACTACTAGAATCTACCTTCATGCTCACGAACTCCTATCCTTAAGTCAGGCAGGCCTGGATATAACCATCACACTCATATTTGGCCTGCTCTCAAACATCAGATACACAACTTAACCTCTTAAAGACATAGTTTCTTCATCTGCTAAATAGTGAGGATCCAATAAGATGGGGCATATAAAGCAACTAGCACAGGTTGGGACACATAGTAAGCAAACAATAAACAAGTAATTATCAGCACTATTACTAAATATTCACTATTTATTTAGTAGATATCTAAATGACATCAGCATCTTTTTAGAATATGTTAGAATACATTATGTTACACTACAATACTTTAGAATGCATTCCTGGCTGGCATGACTAGAAAAAAATTACATAAAAGAACCTAAACTTACAGAACTGATAGATTAGAAGAGATTACAATAGGGCTTTTCTCTTACCAAATAATTCATCACAGGTTTCCTGCAAAAGTAAACTTCCCTCAAGAAAATATTATTCAATTCTTTAAGATCACTTCCATTGTGTAAAAACATATAGTATGCTTGATACAGATTGTGGAGAGGCATTTGGTTGACTTCTGTTGGCAAGAGCAGCATTCCAGAGATGGAGTGACACTGCATGGGGATGCTAATCCTGTACATTTGCAAACTGAGGCTAAAGCAAACCTGTGCTTCTAATGCAAAATCTCTGAGTAGCCATCCTAAGATGAGCCTCTCCCATGGGCATGACAGGCATCTTCCAGCTGACGGAGCACATTCCACACACACAGGCACCCTTAAGCCTCCTGGCAACTCCACAGAGGCAGTCAAGATTGATTATGCTCATCTGTCAAATGACTCAACAGAGCCACAGAAAAGTTGGGTGACTTACCCAAGGCCATCCAGCTGGGCAGCCACAGAGTTGGTGTTTAAAGTTCAGTGTTACTTCTCACTATACCTTCTGCATGGTTTTGTTCCATTCCAATGTCATGAATACCTGAAGAAAATTTGGGCTTTGCTTGCAGGAGTCCAGAGTTTTGTAATTTCTAGCTGACTATGGTCTTACTGACCCTGCATTTATAAATTTTTAGTGCTGGATAAAGTACCAGCCTTCACAGATGGAATTGGAGCACAGAATAATGGATTTGGGCCTCCGAGATGTTTATCCTCATTATTGTTTCTGGTAGCTGATTTAAATATTTTAATGAATCATTTTATTGTACTTAAGCTCAGAGAATATGTGAGCAAAGACAATGACTTCTAAGATCTAGCTAGGATTCCAAATTTCCTGATGAAAATACTACGTAAAGTTCAAATGTAGCTTTGACATTCTTTACAAAGGGGTTTTAAATTCTTCATTGCCAAGTGTGTAAGAGTCTGGATTTGCCCATGCAACCAGCGCCATGAAGGCCAGAGAGGAGACTAAGAAGTCTCTAAGAAACTAGGGCCAAGAAAGCAAGAGTGCCTGAGCAGCATCTCTGTAAGACCACTATTACCCCCACTGAACAGATGGGGAAAGCAAGCCTCAGGATATCTGCAGAAGGCTTCAGAAGCTTGTAATTATCCTTTGTGCCAAGGCTATGCTATTTATGCTAATTTTTTTTTCGTTGTTATTCCACTGTTAATATGTATGAGACCCTGGGGATATCAAAGTGATTAAGACACAGTCCTGTCCTTAAGGAGTACACAATAAAGTGGAGAGGAGGAGTGTGAAGAAGTAAATTGACAAGTATGATAAAGTGTGATAAAGAGTGGCAACATGCTAGGCACTATTATAAGAGGCATCTGGCCCCTGGTAATAATGCTTATAGAGTAAGTTAATGCCTAAAATTATGGTTGTGAGAGGAGAAGCATATTGTGACTTGCTCCTTTAAGATGGCTTTCCCTGAAACAAAAGCAACTGGTTATTTATGATGAATACACTACATGCAAGAAACCTTTTCAATAGCCCAGGGAACAAAATAAACTAGGCCCCACAGATGGAAAGTAATCAGAAAGCCTTAGGTCATTGATAAAATATGCTGATCCTGAAATATTTATCCTTCATTGCTGAAAAGAGAAGGATCAGGTTATGAAAGCTGGCCTCTCAGGCCATCTGCCAGGGCTAAGTGAATATTGTGAAGAACAGTTCAAAATAAATATTTATGGAAGTAACTGAAGAATGAGAGAAATATGGAGGAAAGGAGGGAAAGGAGAGAGGTAGGAAAGGGAGAGAAGAAGATGCAAGAGGGATGACTTTGACCCCTCTTGTTCTGTGGATTATGAGACTAGTTCATGAACGGATATTCAGACCCCCAAAATATACAATATTAACTGACAGAAGGATATTGAACAGAAGGAAAAGATGATGGTGACAATCACAATGATGAGAAGGAAGAGGAGAGGAAAGGCAGCAGTGGCGGTAGTGATGATTTTATTGAATATCTAGAATCATTTCAATTAATTCATGAAAATACTGTAGTGAAGCAGCGAAAGTAAAAAAAAAAACAACCAAAAATGTGTATTCAAGTCTTGGCTCTGCCACTCCCTAGTTGCCCACATGAGGCTTCAGTTTTCTCACCTCTAAAATGAAATAATCCTATGCTACCCACCAGGAAGACTGTGAAGGCCAAATGAGATGATGGAAGTAAACAGCCCATGTAAATTCTAAAAAGTACCATTCAGAAGCTAGTTATCATTTTTCATAATTGTATTTCCAATGATGGAACACTGCTTGCCTTTGACATAATGTGGTTTTCAAGTCCCTTGTGAGTTATAGATCTCAGTAAGGTACGGATTTCTTGTTGTTTCCACATCAAGTAAGACACAGAAACCTGTGTAAGAAAATATATTCCAAAGGTCAACAGTACCAAATTTAGAGGGTCCAGATCACTGAAGTTCTAAGCTATGGACAGTCTGATAAATGCCTGAGTCAGGCATCTGATGCCACCCTAATGTCTCGAAACCCCAGCTCTGCCCGGGCAGTTGACATAGAAGAGTGCTGTGTCTGATTGACTGGGAGGCAGAGGCACAGAGGAAAAAACATAACAGACTCAGCTATAAGAAGATACCAATTAAGGCCATGGTCAACATTTTACTTTATCATTCTTACAAAAGTCATACAAGCCCATGATAGAAAAATCTCAGAATATACATGAGAAAATAAAATCAACTAAAATATGTCATAGCTGTACTACCTATTGACAACCATGGTTAACACCCTTTAGTGTGTATTTTAAGTTCTCATTCTGTGTAGTATGCATGGATTTTTTTATATTTTGTCTGTTTTTTTTTTTAATTTTAACTTTTATTTTAAGTTCTGGGGTACATGAGCAGGATGTACAGATTTGTTACATACGTAAACGTGTGCCATGGTGGTTTGCTGCACCTATCAACCCATCACCAAGGTATTAAACCCCACATGCATTAGCTATTTTTCCTAATGCTCTCCCTCCCCAACCCCACCCCTGACACGGTCAGTGTGTGTTGTTCCCCTCCCTGTGTCCGTGTGTTCTCATTGTTCAGCTCTCACTTATCATGTGGTGTTTGGTTTTCTGTTCCTGTGTTAGTTTGCTGAGGGTAATGGCTTCCAGCTCCATCCATGTCCCTGCAAAGACGTGATCTCTCGTTCCTTTTTATGGCTGCAAAGTACATATGGATTTTAAAACAACAATGACATATAGTTATCTTTTTTAAAGAGTAAGAATATTTTATCACAAAATAAGTGAGTTTTATAAAATAAAAAGTATTAAATAATGAATGCAAGGAAGAACCAGGACAATATGGTGAGGGCACCACAATAAAGTTTTCTATTTTGTATTCTCTTGACAGGTATTAAAACCTGGTCCTGTGGTATCTGTCCTTGCTCTAGGAGATGCGACCAACTCATTAGTGTTTATTAACAACCAACTCAGCAACAAAAAATGCTCTCAGATGTCAACACATGTCACATGTAGAGTAAGCACTTTATTACCAACAAAGGGGATGAGAATCATAAAATGTATGCCAAAGTATCTGCAGTATGTTTTTGGATGATGACAAAATGAAAAAGAAGACATGGCAAGAGAAAAGGAAGGGAAAACAGATGCATGCCCTAGATGTCATTCTCTTTGAGAAAACTAGGGCTGTCTCAGCTATTAAGAGCATGGGCTTAAAGTCAGGCAGGCACAATTTGGCATTTGAGGTTGGCCACTCAACAGCGGAGAGACCGCAGACCAGCCACCACTTTTTTCTGAGCACGCATTTCTTCGCATCTGAAACATTTCTTCACTTCTTCACCTGGCTGTTGGGAGGCTCAAGTGAAACAATGCATGTTAAATGCTTAGAACAGAGCCTGGCACATAATTAGAGAACCATAACAGTAGCTCTTCTTTAGGCTGCCCTATACAAATCAACCTAAGGAACCCTTAGGGATATAAACTGGAAAGAATTTAGAGATCATTGAGTCCAAGCCCTTCATTTCTCAAAGGAAGACCCAGCCTCGAAGAGGAAAAGATCATTTACCAATGGCACACACCTATTTTCAATTAATTCACCAAATACTTACTAAGCATCTGGACAAAACACTGCTGGATGGAATAAAATGTGTCTCATAGAAGAAGATGCTTACAATCTGCACAGGTTACTTAATTTCTCTGTGCCTCAGTTTCCTCATCTAAAAAATTGGAGCAATTTTGTAGACCACTGCCTGGAACATAGTAAGCTATATATATATTTTTATGTAAATATATTTATATTTCAAATATTTATGTATTTTATATTTGTATACTATAGTTGTGTACATGCATTTTATATACATATAATGTATATATAAATGTATATAAAATGCATATATATATAAAATATAAAAAGATATATATATCTTTCATTTTTATATGCTGATATGGTTTGGCTGTGTCTCCACCCAAATCTCATCTTGAATTGTACT
>NW_016813506.1:13054-19167 GCF_001698545.2 Rhinopithecus bieti
ATATATAAAATATAAAAGATATATATATCTTTCATTTTTATATGCTGATATGGTTTGGCTGTGTCTCCACCCAAATCTCATCTTGAATTGTACTCCAATAATTCCCACGTGGTGTGGGAGGGACTCGGTAGAAGATAATTGAATCATGGGGGCGGTTTCCCTCATACTGTTCTCGTGGTAGTGAAGAAGTCTCACGAGATCTAATGGTTTTATAAGGGGTTTCCACTTTGTTTCTCCCTCATTCTCTCTTGCTGCTGCCATGTAAGAAGTGCCTTTTGCCTTCTGCCATGATTGTGATGCCTCCCCAGCCATGTGGAACTGTGAGTTCATTAAACCTATTTTTCTTCCCAGTCCCGGGTATGTCTTTATCAGCAGCATAAAAATGGACTAATACATGTGCCTATATATTTTATAAACTAGAGTAAGGCAAAGATTATCTTCCCACAGCTCCAGCTGTTTAGCTTTTTACTCCTGGTAAGCAAAGCTGTGGAGACATGGAGTATTCACAGCAATATTTGAGAATCCAGTGACTTGTTTTTCAGGTGTTGAGAGACAATTGCAGTAGCAGTGGTGGTGGCCTCTTTCCCTTGGACTGCGGCATCAGCTATGTGTGTCCTGAAATCTAGCGTTCCAGTGGTGGCTTCCCAATTCCCCACCTCTCTGCATGTAAAAGCAGTTGCAGCTCCCTTTGGTGGACCAGTTTTGTGGTGGTGGGGTCTAGGTTTCATTCCTGGAGACACAGCCTAAAGCCCCCACTTCCACCCACCCCATAGATTTCGTAAGTACCTAATTAACAGCACTGAAATACCTATTTTAGCTTATGTTACCTACAGATGAATGTTGACTGCTACAGATGGGTAAGATCTCAAAAGGCAGAGATGGAGTGGAGGGAGAGTAAATGCATCCCAGCTGGTGGGAACAGCCAGATCAGGTATATGCAGCATACTTTCAGGCGACCATGAGGAGAAGCGGCCTCTGGCCAATCACAGCACGTCTGGTAAAGGTTTTCAATAGGGACTGATGCACCAAAATGAACTTCATGATCATGTTATCAGACATTGAAGAGGACAGCATATGACTGCATACCACCCCAATGAGGCAAAGCTGGGAGATCCTCACGAGCATCAGAACTCCTAAGAGTTCTCTTTTAGAACTGGGGAAAGAAAATCTGGAGATAAATAGTTATGGTGTCAGACTCTAAAGATTAAGATGTTTTCAGCAGTAAGGATAAAGATAGAACCGAGGCTGCCTAATACTGAATAACTTTATTGTTTCTAAATAGAATTTTTTGATTAAAGCATATCAATATTAACTCTATTTTATAGGATTCCAGTATTTCTGCCAAGACAGTTCTTTTGCAGTGCCACAGAAAATGTCCCCAATGAAACTGTTTCAGTTTATGAATGCTATCTATTTCTAGAAAAAACACACGTTGCTGCTTCTCATAAATGGGGAAAGTTTACATAAGAGAAACAAAACAGAACACCCAAAATGAACAGTACATTTAAAATAAAATGCTTCTGTACTGCCGGAAAATGAGCATAACGAATAGCTAATATAGTTTCCCTATTCTAAATTCCTTATACATGAAGCATTTTTTATTCCTTAGTTTTTAACCAATAGATTAAAACTTCATCATTAAATTGCTGGATGAACAACCTCCTCCCCCAGCCTGGGCTGTTTCTATGTGGAAAATAAAACATGTGGGTAGGGATGTGACAGAAACATTGCAAAGTTTTATTCCATGACCATTTAGTAGTAGAAATGGTCATACATTCTAAGACCAATAAAAACCAGGGCCATATTTCTTTGATACCAAAAAGAAAATCAATCACTTTCTTATTTTACAAAGACAGAGAAAGCACAATCTTTAAAGTCTAACAAACATGAGTTTGAGTCCTGGCTCCCACACTTACTATGTACATGATCCTGGGCAAGTCCCTCAATCTTTCTGAGTCCTGATTTCCTCATCTGTAAAATGGGGGTTATGATACACTTATTTCACAGGGCTGTTGTGAGATGAAATAAAATAATATTTGTAAAACTCTTAGCACAGTGCACAACATAGAGTAAGCTCTCCATCATCATTAACCATCAAGTTACCCTGCTTTTTTTGTAATAACAACATTGAGATACCATTCATATACTATATAATTCACTCATTTAAAATATGCAATTCAATGATTTTTCATATTAAATAAAAAATCAAAATTGGGCAACCATCACCATAGTCTAACCTTAAGATATTATTGTCTCCCAGAAGCAAAACCTTGTACCCATTAGCAGTCCTTTCTAATCCCCAGAAAATGTTGCCAAGACCTTAGGCCCTGGAGCCAGTCACAACTGGGCTCAAATCCAAGCTCTACAACTTACTAGCTACATAACCCTCGGCAAGTTGCTTCACTTTACCAGCTCTCAGTTTCCTCACTGTAAGAGGGAGATGATAGTAATACCTGCCTTATAGGCCAGTTGTAAGAATCCAGTGAGACAATGTATACACGGTACTGGCTAATGTCTGGCCTATAGTGAGCACCAGATAAATGGCAAGCATCTTCATTGCTATCCTCCTCTTCATACATTCTGCTTATTTTCCTCTTCCTTTTCTTTACCTGTGTTTTACATTATTCCATTAGAATGCATCTGCAGGACCTGGAACAGTGCCTCACCCATAGTAAGCACAACACGTATTTAGTGAATTAATTACTTGATTACGTAGTGGGTGTTTGTGTGTGTGTGTGTGTGTGTGTGTGTGTGTGTGTGTGTGTGTGTTTTCATTTAGACCAGGTTCTATTCCAGAAAATAAAATTAAAGTGGCTTCTTGAGTAGTGCTAAGACACTAAGTCATGAAAACAAAAGGGTAAATGTTCACATCTAATGCCAGCTAGAGGCTGTGTCTATCAACACTGCTCCAAATTATCAAAATGCCTGTCTAGATTCATCCACAGAGACCTAGTGGGATTCAGTCACATTCAAGAGCTCCGGACCAACCCATCATCTCTCTCTCTCTCCACTAGCCCTTCTCATATTCTTCAAGTGTACGGACCTACACCTGCCAGGTTCTCCAATAGCTCCGAGAAGGTTCTTACCAAAGGCTCACAAGGCTAGTAGATTGTGAAGCCATGACTTAAAACAGGCCACCTGAAACCAAAGCCTATGATCTCTTGGCTACAGCACATTCCCACCTTACTAGAATTATTAATGTTTCTTCAGGAATTAAAAGAAAAGTATACTCCCTCTTTGTGCATTCTGCAATGGTAGCAGGTAACACAAAGATAGAAAACACCACTAAAATAATCATTCAATATTCAATCACAGATGTTATTTCAAACCAGGTGGGGGGTGGATTATTCTTGGCTTATCATTTAAAATACATGATTAAATTTTAACAAATCACCTCTTTACCCTTTAGTAAAAGTCCTTTCACAATTCCTTATACACGATGAGAATACCTTTTAAGTGCTGAATAAGTGGTAGCATGATAGAATAGAAAGAGCACTGGAGTGGGAGGCAGATGGTTAGGCCACTAAATGCTTGACTTGGCCAAGTGCCTGTTGCCACTCTGAATCTCTACTTCCTCTTCCGGAAAAGAGGAAGACTGAAACAAGGATGACTAAGCCCCTTCTGGTTCCCGTATTCTCAGATTCTCTGGTGTCTCTAGGCACAGCAAAAGTGACTTCGGATTCTCTTAACACCCACTTAATTTAAATAATTAATGTCTTTACAGCCTTGGATGGCAAGTCATCAAGTGACTTCATCATGAGCTACTCTGAGTAAAACAGAGAGCTCAGGTCTCCTTCTAAGGCCTCAGGGCCTGGTTAACTGGAAGCTGGTTTGCTAAAGGGAATGGGAAAATTCATGCTCATGAAAAAAGGCCCTTTGTATAGAATGATTTGCCTTGGAGGGTCTGAATCATTTTGCCTTAAAGTAAGCAAGCTCCATTATGCAAAAAAAGAGAACTGGTTCTGCTTTTGAAAATACAATTACCTAAAATCTAGATGTACAAAATAGATGAATCATGAGGCAACTGTTCAAACACACGGATAGAAGGTATGTAAACTAGGTAAGCCAGTCGTGTTCAACAACTGGACATTTACTGAGCATTGACTATATGCCAGGTTCCAGGTCAGGGGATAGGACTATCAAACTCTGTACAATCAGTAGCTGCCCATGAAGATCTCACTGGCTTGTGAGTGGAACAAACACTTAAATAGGAAGCTTTTCTGGAGGAGATAACACATGGGCAAGGCATTGGACTTACCCAACTTCTCTGAGCCTGTTTTCTCATCTGTTCAATGAGGAAAATGAAGTCTGCCTCGCAGGACTGATATGAGAGTTCAACGAGGACATCAGTGAAGAAACTGAACGCAATAAAATCCATAATGATAGTGCTCGTGATGTTTTCTCAATATTATAGAAATGATGACTTAACTAATCTATTTATTGTGATGTTAATTATTTCTTGTCTGTCTGCCTCACTAGAATGCTCTACATCAGGAAAGAGACCTTTATTTTGTTCTAAATATATATCCCCAAAACCTAAAACAGTGCTTTACTTATACTAAATGCTTATTAGACAGTTCTGGAAGAAAGAAGAAACTATAGAAAACTTTGAGATTTTTAGAAATACATAAAATACAATTTAAGATAAAAGTGTATGTATTATACAAATATATTTTCATATTAAGTCTCTGAGCTCTCCCTTTCAATCATAAGTCCTTCTTTTATGAAAACCTGGGTTTGACAGGAGAAGTAAAGTAGTGGTATGTCAACCTGAAAACTCAACTGGAAGTCTCACAGTCATCTCAAATTTAATGTGTCCTAAATGGAACTCTTGCCGTTCCTACAAACCCATTCCTCCCAGCCTTCCCCATCTCAGTAAATGTTACCATGCAGTTCTACTCCTCACATCCTTCCAGTCTGTTTCATTTCTGCTAGTTGATTATCCAACATCCATACCTGCCTTCTTTCTTACTAACAAAGCTCCCATTTTATTCAGTATGACTACTTATCTGGCTAAAAGATAGCATGTCCCAGCCTCCTTTGTAACTGATATGTAAAAGACAGTAACTAGGTGAGGCTTCCAAGTATTGCTCTTCAAAGGGACTGAATCATATGGTAAGCAAGCCATTTTGCATCCGCATTACCATCCTCCTCCTTCCTGACTGGAAGCCAGCAGGCATCTTGGACCAAAAAGTGACTTTACGGATGAGAGCCCCATTTTAACTCCGGAAAACAGAAAGCCAGAAGGAACCTGTGTCCTGATAATATTCTGGAACTACCGTATCTACCCTGGAATGCTCACCTCCAGACATCTTTCACTTGAAGGAAATATATTTAAGCTACTACTTTGAAAGATTTCTGTTATCTAGAGTTGAATGACTTTCTGATACAAATTCTCAGGTCAAATATTTGTTTTCTTCATAACATTTCTCAACAGCTTTCAATAATTGTTCTTTTTTTTTTTCATTGTTCTATTGTTTCGCTGTTTGTCTTCTCAACTAGAAACATGAACTCCATGACTACAGAGACTGTATGTTTGGTTCACCATCTGGTAGCATGTGCCTGACACATAATAGAAGCTTAGTAAATATTTTCACATGAGTGATTCAAGTATCTTGGATAATATCTGATATATAATGGGTGTACCAGGCCACTCCCATTTTTGGAATCATGAAGGGCTCTTCAGTTCAATGAGTAAATACGTAGATCTCCAAGATCACTTCTGTGAATACAGCTCAACAAATTTTATTGAGCACCTACTAGGTGCCAGGTCCTATGCAGGAGACTAAAGGGAAGTGTTCCCAAATGTTCAGTTCAAGCATGTCATACAAAACCTATGTCTTGATTTCAATAGAAAATTAACAAAAGCAACCCGACCCTTATCGTGGGCTACTTTGCAATCTTACCAAGAAATATACAATGAGTGATCATTGCTAATTTCATTAAAAATGTATCAATTCCACCATAGTGGAATGTTCATTTTATGACATCAGGTTTAGAATTCTTAATTTATTTTGCTCATTTCTGGCATACTTTATTTCCATTGGTATTTTTCCTTCTAAGTCCAAAAAAAAAAAGAAATGCCAGAGCAAATATTTCTAATTTATCCCAAA
>NW_016813506.1:19584-23012 GCF_001698545.2 Rhinopithecus bieti
GTGTTTGTGTGTGTGTGTGTGTGTGTGTGTGTGTGTGTGTGTGTGTGTGTTTTCATTTAGACCAGGTTCTATTCCAGAAAATAAAATTAAAGTGGCTTCTTGAGTAGTGCTAAGACACTAAGTCATGAAAACAAAAGGGTAAATGTTCACATCTAATGCCAGCTAGAGGCTGTGTCTATCAACACTGCTCCAAATTATCAAAATGCCTGTCTAGATTCATCCACAGAGACCTAGTGGGATTCAGTCACATTCAAGAGCTCCGGACCAACCCATCATCTCTCTCTCTCTCCACTAGCCCTTCTCATATTCTTCAAGTGTACGGACCTACACCTGCCAGGTTCTCCAATAGCTCCGAGAAGGTTCTTACCAAAGGCTCACAAGGCTAGTAGATTGTGAAGCCATGACTTAAAAACAGGCCACCTGAAACCAAAGCCTATGATCTCTTGGCTACAGCACATTCCCACCTTACTAGAATTATTAATGTTTCTTCAGGAATTAAAAAGAAAAGTATACTCCCTCTTTGTGCATTCTGCAATGGTAGCAGGTAACACAAAGATAGAAAAACACCACTAAAAATAATCATTCAATATTCAATCACAGATGTTATTTCAAACCAGGTGGGGGGTGGATTATTCTTGGCTTATCATTTAAAATACATGATTAAATTTTAACAAATCACCTCTTTACCCTTTAGTAAAAGTCCTTTCACAATTCCTTATACACGATGAGAATACCTTTTAAGTGCTGAATAAGTGGTAGCATGATAGAATAGAAAGAGCACTGGAGTGGGAGGCAGATGGTTAGGCCACTAAATGCTTGACTTGGCCAAGTGCCTGTTGCCACTCTGAATCTCTACTTCCTCTTCCGGAAAAAGAGGAAGACTGAAACAAGGATGACTAAGCCCCTTCTGGTTCCCGTATTCTCAGATTCTCTGGTGTCTCTAGGCACAGCAAAAGTGACTTCGGATTCTCTTAACACCCACTTAATTTAAATAATTAATGTCTTTACAGCCTTGGATGGCAAGTCATCAAGTGACTTCATCATGAGCTACTCTGAGTAAAACAGAGAGCTCAGGTCTCCTTCTAAGGCCTCAGGGCCTGGTTAACTGGAAGCTGGTTTGCTAAAGGGAATGGGAAAATTCATGCTCATGAAAAAAGGCCCTTTGTATAGAATGATTTGCCTTGGAGGGTCTGAATCATTTTGCCTTAAAGTAAGCAAGCTCCATTATGCAAAAAAAGAGAACTGGTTCTGCTTTTGAAAATACAATTACCTAAAATCTAGATGTACAAAATAGATGAATCATGAGGCAACTGTTCAAACACACGGATAGAAGGTATGTAAACTAGGTAAGCCAGTCGTGTTCAACAACTGGACATTTACTGAGCATTGACTATATGCCAGGTTCCAGGTCAGGGGATAGGACTATCAAACTCTGTACAATCAGTAGCTGCCCATGAAGATCTCACTGGCTTGTGAGTGGAACAAACACTTAAATAGGAAGCTTTTCTGGAGGAGATAACACATGGGCAAGGCATTGGACTTACCCAACTTCTCTGAGCCTGTTTTCTCATCTGTTCAATGAGGAAAATGAAGTCTGCCTCGCAGGACTGATATGAGAGTTCAACGAGGACATCAGTGAAGAAACTGAACGCAATAAAAATCCATAATGATAGTGCTCGTGATGTTTTCTCAATATTATAGAAATGATGACTTAACTAATCTATTTATTGTGATGTTAATTATTTCTTGTCTGTCTGCCTCACTAGAATGCTCTACATCAGGAAAGAGACCTTTATTTTGTTCTAAATATATATCCCCAAAACCTAAAACAGTGCTTTACTTATACTAAATGCTTATTAGACAGTTCTGGAAGAAAGAAGAAACTATAGAAAACTTTGAGATTTTTAGAAATACATAAAATACAATTTAAGATAAAAGTGTATGTATTATACAAATATATTTTCATATTAAGTCTCTGAGCTCTCCCTTTCAATCATAAGTCCTTCTTTTATGAAAACCTGGGTTTGACAGGAGAAGTAAAGTAGTGGTATGTCAACCTGAAAACTCAACTGGAAGTCTCACAGTCATCTCAAATTTAATGTGTCCTAAATGGAACTCTTGCCGTTCCTACAAACCCATTCCTCCCAGCCTTCCCCATCTCAGTAAATGTTACCATGCAGTTCTACTCCTCACATCCTTCCAGTCTGTTTCATTTCTGCTAGTTGATTATCCAACATCCATACCTGCCTTCTTTCTTACTAACAAAGCTCCCATTTTATTCAGTATGACTACTTATCTGGCTAAAAGATAGCATGTCCCAGCCTCCTTTGTAACTGATATGTAAAAGACAGTAACTAGGTGAGGCTTCCAAGTATTGCTCTTCAAAGGGACTGAATCATATGGTAAGCAAGCCATTTTGCATCCGCATTACCATCCTCCTCCTTCCTGACTGGAAGCCAGCAGGCATCTTGGACCAAAAGTGACTTTACGGATGAGAGCCCCATTTTAACTCCGGAAAACAGAAAGCCAGAAGGAACCTGTGTCCTGATAATATTCTGGAACTACCGTATCTACCCTGGAATGCTCACCTCCAGACATCTTTCACTTGAAGGAAATATATTTAAGCTACTACTTTGAAAGATTTCTGTTATCTAGAGTTGAATGACTTTCTGATACAAATTCTCAGGTCAAATATTTGTTTTCTTCATAACATTTCTCAACAGCTTTCAATAATTGTTCTTTTTTTTTTTCATTGTTCTATTGTTTCGCTGTTTGTCTTCTCAACTAGAAACATGAACTCCATGACTACAGAGACTGTATGTTTGGTTCACCATCTGGTAGCATGTGCCTGACACATAATAGAAGCTTAGTAAATATTTTCACATGAGTGATTCAAGTATCTTGGATAATATCTGATATATAATGGGTGTACCAGGCCACTCCCATTTTGGAATCATGAAGGGCTCTTCAGTTCAATGAGTAAATACGTAGATCTCCAAGATCACTTCTGTGAATACAGCTCAACAAATTTTATTGAGCACCTACTAGGTGCCAGGTCCTATGCAGGAGACTAAAGGGAAGTGTTCCCAAATGTTCAGTTCAAGCATGTCATACAAAACCTATGTCTTGATTTCAATAGAAAATTAACAAAAGCAACCCGACCCTTATCGTGGGCTACTTTGCAATCTTACCAAGAAATATACAATGAGTGATCATTGCTAATTTCATTAAAATGTATCAATTCCACCATAGTGGAATGTTCATTTTATGACATCAGGTTTAGAATTCTTAATTTATTTTGCTCATTTCTGGCATACTTTATTTCCATTGGTATTTTCCTTCTAAGTCCAAAAAAAAAAAGAAATGCCAGAGCAAATATTTCTAATTTATCCCAAAGACCAACTTGTTTTGGGTAATTAACACATGAC
>NW_016813507.1:0-749 GCF_001698545.2 Rhinopithecus bieti
TTCCCTTTATTTCTTTTGATTGCTAATAGATTTTATTTTTCTAGTGGTTGCCTTTATTTTAAATGTTATACTTTAATTTTTTAGTCTTTATTTACCAACTTTAGGTAACATCTGCTAATTCCCTATAATGAAAGATGAAGACAATAGAGCCTGTCTTCCTTCCTGGTTTTTGTTGAGTTATTATTACTGCATTATGTCGTATTCAAATGATAGAATTCTATGCAATTTTTTTTAAAGAGACAGGGTCTTGTTGCATTGCCTAGGCTGGAATACAGTGGCTATTCACAGGTGTGATCGTCGAACACTACAGTCTTGAATTCCTGGGCTCAAGCAAACCTCCCACCTCAGCCTTCTGAGTAGCTGGGACTACAGGTGTGTGCCACTGTGCCCAGCTCTATACAATTATTAAGAGCAATGTGGAGCTGTATAAATTGGTCTAGAAAGCTATCCACATGTTAGTGATAAATCAGGTCACAAACAGTGTGATTCCATTTTTTGGAAAAAATACCCAGGTGAGCATAAATATACACACAAATATTCATAGTGATTATCTTTGAGAGATTGATATACAGGATTTTCACTTTTTTCCCCAACATTTTTATGTTGTCCAAAGTCTTTACAGTGTGTACATACTAATTTATAGTTAGAAAAAGAATAGAAATTTAAAATTAATAAGTTACTGCTGTTTTAGAGGGCTTTTTCTTTTTAACTTTTCTGCTTCATTCACTGAATTTATTTTTTATGTTGCT
>NW_016813508.1:0-752 GCF_001698545.2 Rhinopithecus bieti
TCAAGGTCACCCTCCCACCTTTCATGCATAATAAACGGGCTGCAGACTTCCAGGGGAATGATTCTGATAATGACTGTAACCGTGGGAATCAGGCTGAGTAGATGGGAAGGGGCTGGAAAGGGTGGTCTCCTCTAGCCCAACTGCTTTTCAGCTCAGCTACCTGGGAAAGATCCTTTTCTTTTCTTTTCTTTTCTTTTTTATACAGTTTTGCTCTTATCGCCCAGTCTGCAGTGCTATAGGTCAATCTCAGCTCAAGGCAACCTTCACCTCCCAGATTCAAGCGATTCTTCTTGCTCAGTCTCCCATGTAGCTAGGCTTACAGGCACCTACTCCCATACCCAGCTAATTTTTGTATTTTTGGTAGAGATGGGGTTTCACCATGTTGGGCAGGCTGGTCTCAACCTTCCTGACCTCAGGTGATCCACCTGCCTCAGCCTCCCGAAGTGCTGGGATTAAAGGCATGAGCTCCCACTCCCTCCCTGTTTGTAATATTTCTAATATTCTCAATAAACAAATCAGTTCTAACATAGCTGTGGGGTAATGTTGAGATCTGACTGGACTCAATATTATTCCCCATACTTTTCTGTGTGTTTGAAATGTTTCTTTTTTAAACGACATGTTGTTCTTGCTAAGCACTGCTAATGAATCAAAGGACAGTTAAGAAAATGTTACAAGTGAAAGAAAATATTAAAATCACAGATCCGCAAAAAACTTCCAGAGTATGTTTCATTAACAGCATGTAGGTATTTCAT
>NW_016813509.1:0-1718 GCF_001698545.2 Rhinopithecus bieti
TATAGTGTTAATTTTGTAATAATTTATGTTTTACTATATTACAGAGCTAACTGACCAGAATAGTTTCAGAAACAATATGAAACTTAGGAAAGTTTAAGCAATGTTTATATTTTTAAACTGTTCTTTGAATTATGTTTTTATTGTACATTTCTTCAGACTGAAAAGTATGTACATATCTTTGTTATTTTTGCACAATTTTGTCCTGTTGGGTTTCAGAGGTCTGTTGTTTTTTATAATTTATTTTGAGTTGTAAAACTTGCAGGAGTAAAAACAAAACAAAATCTCCGCAACAAAATAACCCTCTGATTTATAAACTCTTATAGTCAAAGAGGGAAAACAAAGGTTGAGAGATTAAGTGGCTGCTTCTGAGAAATAATGTCTCAAGGACTAAAGGAGCAATTCAATAGGTTTAGACATTGTAGCTCTCTACATCTTGAATTGGAAGCTGGAATAAAGAGCCCCCCCACCCCCTACCCCCTCATCGAATGCTGCTTACTTTGTCAAAAGACTGGCTATGACCAAGGTGAGGACGTTTCTGGAAAACTGGGCAAAAAGGGAAAGCCCACGGTATTCTTCCTTTGCAACCAACCGCAGGTTTACTTTACAGTGATGTATTAAAACTTGCAGCTTGAAAACGGAATGCAAATAAAAGGTTCTTTTTGGGTTTGTCTTCATGGAGTTAAACTGGAGCAGCCTATAAAACATTTTTAGGGTGATGTCCTCTGGGTCCTTCTGTTCTGCACACCCACTCAGTCTTCTCTCCCAGCCCCTTGACTGCACACACCCCTCTTTGCCTGAAGATCTCCTGACTTGTCGCCAGCCATAGAGGCTCGAAAGCTCTGGTTGTTAAGCATAACGCAATGCATAGACCTGTCAGCCATAAAAAAAAAAAAAAGAAAGAAAAAAAGGAAAAAAAAAGCGACTTGGATAACTTGTATGCCTTCTTTTGTATCAATGTACCAATTGTAAATAACGCTGATCAATCTTTGTAGAGAATAGTTTATACAGCATATTCTATTATTGCTGATTCTCAGTGAACTCTTGTTTTAAAAAAGGAAAAAAAGAAATTTTCTATTTACACCTTATATTTTGTTATGCTGTCGGCCCATGGCACTTTAACAAAACTCTATGGGTTTTACGTAGCTGGTCAGTCATGGGGTATATTAAATAACTGTTGTTGCACAGACAAGAATTTGCACCTTCTCATTTGTCCTTTCCTACTACCGATTTTAGAACCTTTTCCAGAAAAATTTTGAAGAAAGCATGTCCAATCATTCTAAACAAATGCCACACTTGTGGAGTGGGTTTCTTTTCTACAATCCATATTTTGTAACACTAAGTATTTTCCTTCTTCATCCCGCACCTTTATGTATTAGCACTATCAGATAGAGTTCATTCCATGCCTGTGATATTGTAAGCAAAATAAATGTCTAAAGTAGGTGTAAATAGTAAATTCTATGGCTTACAGTTTTAAAAGGAAAGAACAAACATGTATCTATTGATACTGCCATGGTTCCTCACCAGGCCTGGAAATATTCTCCAGTAAGCAATTTGATTTTTTTTTTTTTTTGCTTTTTTTTTTTTTGTAACATGGCTTTGTAAAAAAAAAAATTTATATGTTTGTAAAACAAAGCCTTCGGGTTTTCAAAAAATTTAAATTTTGAATTTTTTTTTTTTCTTTTTTTTTTTTTTTTTTTATTTTGTTTTTTTTTTTTTTA
>NW_016813509.1:5888-8207 GCF_001698545.2 Rhinopithecus bieti
AAAAAAAAAAAAAAAAAAGAAAAGAAAACAGACTCATACAGGATGATTTAAAAGAGAGTTATCTGACTTAAAAAAAAAAAAAAAAAAAGTCCTTGAGATGGCAGGAGGGAGATGCTGGCCTTTGTAGAAAGAGGGACACCTCTAAGGTAATGACCTCTCAGGTAATGGGGAGGAAGTCAGCTCATAGATTTATTACTGGGAAGATGAGGGAATGCCTGGCTGATGGCTTCCATTTTCTGAGTGACCATGAGACAAGAAGAATGTATATGAGAGCTTGGGAGAAGTTTGAGAAAAGTAAAGAAATAATTAACGGCTGGGCTTAGTGGTTCACACCTGTAATCCTAGCACTTTGGGAGGCCAAGGCAGGTGGATTGCTTGAGTCCAGGAGTTCAAGACAGCAACATGGCGAAACCCCACCTCTATAAAAAAATAAAAAATACAAAAATTAGCCAGGGATAGTGGCGGGTGTCTGCAGTCCCAGTGGGAGGATTCTTTGAGCCCAAGAGTTCAAGGCTGCATTGGGCTATAATCAAGCCACAGCACTCCAGCCTGGGTGACAGAGTGAGACTCTGTCTCAAAAGAACTAAATTGCCAGACAGTGCTGAGAGCACATTTAAGATTCATAATCTAAGGTCCTGACATGGAGAAGATCATCTTGGGGAGTGGTTGGAGTGCCCGAAGAGCAGAGCAAGGCCACTTGGAGTCAAAGCTGTCAGGCAAACTAAGGCAGATTTTTTGCCATTTTGCCTCAGTCCCAAGTGAGTATTTTCACTATAGTGCAGAACAGAAAACCAGAGGAAGCAGAACTGAAACTTGACACATAGTAGGCACGTTGAATAAATGTTTATAAAATTGTATTGCCCACCATCACAAAATGGCAGTGTGGCACTTCCTGCACCAAGGAATTATTTTGCCCACCAGTTTGCTGAGAGCCTTGTCTGTGGCTGGCAGTCCGTCACTGTGCACTGGCCTGGGTAACATCAAGCTCTGTTGTGAAAGGGACCTATACGTTCTGTTTTTTCCAAAGCCAGAACTCTGCGAAGCCTCTTTCAAAACTAGTCATAGGTCTAGAAGAACCATAGGAAGCTGGAAGTGATCTTAACCGTAGAACCCTCTTCTACAGGTGAGACAGCTTCTTTTTGGTTTCGTAGGGGACTTTTTTTTGAGACAGTGTCTCACTCTGTCGCCCAGGCTAGCACAATCAGGGCTCACTGCAACCTCGACCTCCTAAGCTCAAGTGATGCTCCGGCCTCAGCTCACCGAGTAGCTGGCACCACAAGTGCATGCCACCACACCCAGCTAACTTTTGTATTTTTAGTAGAGATGGGGTTTCACCATGTTGCCCAGCCTGGTCTCAAACTCCTGTACTCGAGCTATCCACCCTTCTTGGCCTCCCAAAGGGCTGGGATTACAGGCATAAGCCACTATGCCTGGCCAAGACTGAGACCGTTCAAATGAGGTACTAAGACCTCACAGCTGGCTGTTGGTCAAGCCTAATTGTTCTTTCAACACAGTGCTCTTTCCACTGTACTTCATTTCCTCCTGTAGAAAGAAACTACCAGCCAGGCGCAGTGGCTCACACCTATAATCCCACCACTTTGGGAGGCTGAAGTGGGTGGATCACCTGAGGTCAGGAGTTCAAAACCAGCCTGGACAACATGGCGAAAACCCATCTCTACTAAAAACACAAAAATTACTTCGGCGTGGTGGCACATGCCTGTAATCCCAGCTACTTGGGAGGCTGAGGCAGGAGAATCGCTTGAATCCGGGAGGCGGAGGTTGCAGTGAGCCGAGATCTTGCCACTACACTCCAGTCTGGGTGACAGAGCAAGACTCTATCTCAAAAAAAAAAAAAAAAGAAAAGAAAACTCTACCCACAGACTGTTCTTCCTATACCACTGTATTTCCATAAAGGTGTTTAAAAATTCAATGTGTCAGCCAGGCATGGTGGCTCACGCCTGTAATCCCAGCACTTTGGGAGGCCAAGGTGGGTGGATCACCTGAGGTCAGGAGTTCAAGACCAGCCTGGCCAACATGGTGAAACCCCATCTCTACTAAAAACACAAAAACTAGTCAGATGTGGTGGCGGGCACCTGTAATCCCAGCCATTTGGGAGGCTGAGGCAGGAGAATTGCTTGAACCCAGTAGGCAGAGGTTACAGTGAGCTGAGATTACACCACTACACTCCAGCCTGGGTGACAGAGCAAGACTCCATCTCAAAAAAAAAAAAAAAAAAAAAATTAATGTGTCCTCTAGTTGGTTTACTTAGATTTTTATTTTACTATACTTAAATATTTTTCTCCTTTTTGTTTTTTTCCA
>NW_016813510.1:0-1315 GCF_001698545.2 Rhinopithecus bieti
AGAACCAAACCAAACCCATTCTCCCATTGCCACCCAGAGATACTGTCAACGTTTGAGCTCACAGGGGAAGTGTAGGCTTTTCACAAGGTCAATGTCTATGCAAAGGGAGTAAGGCAACCTGAAACCTGTTGCTCCTAAGTCCCATAGTCCCCATTCCCCTTCCAGCTGGAAATTTGTGCTGTGGCCAGAGGAACCAGAAATGGAGCGAGGATGCTTAGGGGACTGGGTTGTAAGATTATAGGCCAGTCTTGCAGCAGTAATGACATCCCTAGGGGGACTGTGACATCACTACATTCCACTCCTCCCGGGGTTGGGGGAAACCACATCAGTGCAATGGCTGAGTTGCTGATCCATGATGGGGGAGTGGGACGTAGGGCTGATGCCCAGGTCCTTGGAGATGCCAGTCCAAAGAGCCCAGGGAGGTCAGGCTTGGGTCAGCAGGAGGGGGGAGTACAGCAGGAAGCCCCAGGAGTCACCAGCCCAAAGTCACCCGGGGATGACTGGCGATTGTGGGGTCCTGGGGCTGGGGGACCCAGATCCTCGGACAGCTGAGCCCAAAGAACCCAGGGAGGTTGGGCTTGGGGCAGTAGGACGTGAGGGGCGAGTATGGAGCAGGGAGCCCCAGAAGTCACCTGCCAAAAGTCACCATGGGGTGACTGGTGAGGGCAGAGGCTGGGCTGCTTGCTGAGAGGGCAAGGCTGACTGATGAGACTTTGGTGGAGGGAGCCCAGAGGTGCCAGGGTTAGGGTGCCCAGCCCAGTGTGCCTCAGGAGTGGTATGTACTCTGGCAGTGGTCTTGTCATCGGACGGGATCTCTGGCTAGGTTGGATGGCCATGACCTGTTGTGTCTTACCTTTTTCTTGGCTGCTGCCAATTGACTCTGTTGCATCTCTTCTAACATCATGGGGTGGGGAGGGAGGCAAGGTTGGGGTCACATCAGCAAACACCTCCAGTCACCTACCAGGCGGCTGTGTGACTGAGCCAGAGGAGGCATAACCAGGGCCGCACTAGAATGCAGAATGGGGGCGTGGCCTTAATTCTCCAAGCCCATTGGTCAATGAGAAAGATGAAAGGGAAAGGAGGCGTGGCCAGGGAGCAGTGTGTCCAGAGGGACCTGTGGCATCACAAGGAAAGCTGCCCATGCAACTGCTGTCCCCGCCCAGTTGGGGAGAGGGGCGGGGCCTGCCTACTCCAGGGGGTGGGGGGCTGGCTTTTGCTTTAAAACGTTCAAAATAAACTTTAAAAGATATATGTGTTTATACTCTAAATATATGTGTGTCAGTGTGTGTGTGTGAATACATGTTCCTCCAGAGCT
>NW_016813511.1:0-1310 GCF_001698545.2 Rhinopithecus bieti
GGTCCCACAACTTCCAAGTGCACTCAAGGGGAGTACAGTGTACTGATGCTTTGGTGTCATACAGAAACACAGGGGAAACAAGACATCATTTGCATGGCTTCCTCCTTTTGGTGTTACCCAGGATAAACAGAAAGTATTAGGGTATCCTTTTCATCTTTTCTTCTGTGTCATCTGTGCCCCCCAAAACTGTCATAGCTGCCACTCACAAATGGAAACATAACATTTACTCACAAATCTGAAGGAGCCAGATGGCAGCACTAGCAACACTAACCTGTGCAAAGCCCTAGCTTTCTGCCCTGCTTTTGTCCTAGACCCATCAAGCTCCAAAGGCTTGCAGGTTATCCCAGAAGCCTTGCACATGCTATGTAGTAGTAAAATTTGTGCAGGACATTTTAATAGAGTAAGTGTCTTCATACTAACTTTGGTTTCCCTAACTATGTTCCCAGTGAAACATCAGAATCTCAGAGAACGAGATAGATTGACTTTCAAACATTTTAAATCCGAAGTTATTGAAATGCAGAACAGGTGGCTCAAAAGCATAGAAACTGAATGGCTGAATGGCCCTTCATTAGATGGGGAAAGCAAAGAGGCTAAAATCTGCCCTTTAACATTGTCTTTCTCCCAACAATTAATAGTGAAGGCTGCCTGTTTACAGATAGGAAATGGGGCCTAATCACTGATAGATGAAAATATATTGGAAAAGAATTTGAAAACTGTAAGTTTTGGACAATGGATTGACAAAGCTTCAGGTAGAAACGAAATCTCATTTCACTAGGATGTGCTGGAAGGTTACAAATGCCAGGTTAAATATTCTGCAACAAAATTCTTCTTTTAAAAGTTAGAAAGAGAGATCTGGGGTTTGACAGGCTGTCTCCACTGCATGCCTCACAACAGGCAAAATTAACCTGTTTCATGATATAGCTTTTATGTGGAGGAAAATAATATCTTTGTAAATCTTCCAAATAGGGGAAAGGGTATTCACTTGGGGACAAATCCCTCCCATAAAGTGCCATGAATATCTGTTATTGAGGGACAAAAAGGCCCTTTATAGGTAAAAATTTTTACTGTAATCTTGAATTCCCCTTACTTCAGGGAAATCACAAACACACTTTTAAATTACATTCTTAATAACTAAGACACTGTGTGATTGTATTAAGCAAACATATATACCTAGGCTGTAAAAATGCCCACAATATTGCATACAAAAAAAGTGAAGATTTCATAGCTGTGAAAAGAAAAATTGTAAATTCAATAGATAAAAATCGGAAGTCCTTGTGCCAATGGCCTGATGAGCTGTCATAGACCAGAAT
>NW_016813512.1:0-1309 GCF_001698545.2 Rhinopithecus bieti
TTATATATATATAGGCTGGGTGCAGTGGCTCACGCCTGTCATCCCAGCACTTTGGGAGGCCAAGGCAGGCGGATCATGAGGTCAGGAGATCAAGACCATCCTGGCGAACACGGTGAAACCCTGTCTTTACTAAAAATACAAAAAAATAAAAAATAAAAAGAGCCGGGCGTGGTGGCAGCACCTGTAGTCCCAGCTACTCGGGAGGCTGAGGCAGGAGAATGGCGTGAACCCGGGAGGTGGAGCTTGCAGTGAGCCAAGATCATGCCATTGCACTCCAGCCTGGGTGACAGAGCCAGACTCCATCTAAAAAAAAAAAAATCCAGGAGAACTTCCTGGATGGCACTGGGCACAAGGGGGCCCCTCAGCCCTCCATGTGCCTGGCATGGGGCAGTAATGTATGAAAAGGCTGCTAGGGGAAGCTACCTGGTTTGGCCCTAAACACAAGGCCATCACTGGGCTCACCTTTATGGACCATGGCTCTTGGCCCTAGAGGGGTTCCCAGGCAGGTGGGTGCCACGTGAGGTCAGGACTGTAAAGGAATCAGGAAGGGACCTGAGGCTGGAGGAGTTCCAAGCTGGAGCCTGGGCTCTGCCTGGAGGATGGAGAAGTCTGAATAGAGGAGGAGCAATGTGTTGGGGTTTTGAAGGATGTGTAGGAGTTGGTGGGCATACAGGGAGAAAGGTATTCCATCTGGGGAATGGCACACGCAAAAAAACACACAAAACACCAAGTGGGCCCAAGACAAGGGTAGGTGGAGCCAAGAGAGGCTGGGAGGCTGAGTTTTGTGGGGATGGTGATGGGGAGCCATGGAAGTGTTTAGAGCAGGGCTGGGGCTGGGGGGAGGTGGAGGGGAGGTATAGCCATCCAGCTGGCGTCTACTTCCAGATCACCCACTGCTGGAGTGGGAAGGGTTTTGTGGGGTGGAGGTTGTCAACCCTAACTGTGGCCACCCCTCTCCCAGAACCCATTCCACCTGCAGCTGCACTGGGCCAGCCCCTGGAGACACTGCTGGATGTGCTGGTGGCGGTGCTGCAGGCGCACGCCTGGGAAGACGTCGGCCTGGCCCTGTGCCGCACCCGGGACCCCGGCGACCTGGTGGCCCTCTGGACAAGCCGGGCTGGCCGGGCCCCACAGCTGGTCCTGGACCTAAGCCGGTGGGACACAGGAGATGCAGGACTGCGGGCACGCCTGGCCCCGATGGGGCACCAGTGGGGGGTGAAGCACCAGTACCCGCGGCCATCCTCCTTGGCTGCGACGTTGCCCGCGCCCGTCGGGTGCTGGAGGCCGTACCTCCCGGCCCCACTGGCTG
>NW_016813513.1:0-1315 GCF_001698545.2 Rhinopithecus bieti
AGTGAGGTCTGTCAGCCTCTGGCAAAGGAGGCCGAAAGAGTCGCCCGTAGGAGCTCTCCGGCGGAGTTCCTGCAGTCCCGACAGGAGTGGGGGCTGAGGAAGTGCCTGCCGCACGCCCGCCGGGAGCGGCTTTTATGTCCTGGGCCTGGGAGTGGGAGGGCAGTGGGCGGGACATAGGCGGGTCGGGGGCTGGGCGGTAGGCAAGGCTAGGCGGGTTCCGGTTTTTCTCCATCAGAAGTCGGGTTGTGCCTGCGCAGTCAACCTGTGTCTTTCCCAGGCACGGGAAAGTTGATGGTGAAGAACCCGGAATGGCACCATCTTGCCTCCGTTCGTCCAAACAGTTTGAAATCACAGTTTCTGTGGAACCTGAGAAAGGACTTTTGGAAACGCTCTTTAGAATATGCTGAAAAAGAATTACCCTTGGGTGTAAATCAGCAGGAAGCTTTCTATGAGACTGCTATATGTCGTGTGAATTCCTCACGCTCAGTTAAGCTTCTTTTTTCGTTGAGGAGTTTTCTAACACTGTTTATGTTTAGTGTGCGAAGGGATATTCGGAGGGCTTTGAGGCTTATGGTTAAAAAGGAAATATGTTCAGATAGAAACTGGAGAGAAGCTTTCAGAGGAACTGTTTTGTGATGTGTGCATTCCACTCAGTGTTATACGTCTCTCCTTAAACAGCATCAGGGAAACCCTTTCTGTGATACTGTTCTGTGATATGTGTATTCATCTCACATAGAAAAAGCTTTCTCTATATTACGCAGCTTGGAAACTCTGTCATGAGTGAATTCATGAAGGGATATTTGGGAACACATTCAGAACCATGTTGAAAAAGGAAAATTTTTAGGTAAAAACTGGAAAGAATATTTCTGTGAATCTGTTTCTTGCTATGTTTATTCATCTCACATAGATAAACTTTCTTTATATTACGCAGTTTGGAAACTCTGTCATGGATGGATCTGTGACGAGATATTCGAAAATGCATTCAGGCCTATAGTGAAAAAGAAAATATCTTCAGATAAAAACTGGAGAGAAGCTTTTTGAGAAACTGCTTTGTGATGTGTGCATTCCACTCAGGGAGTTACACCTCTTTTCTCATAAAGCAGTATTTGAACACTGTTCCTGTAAAACTGAAAAAGTGATATTTCGGAGCGCCGTGAAGACTATGGCGAAAAGTGAAATATAATCAAATAAAACCCAGAAAGAAGCGTTCCAAGAAACTGCTCTGTGATATGTGCATTCATTTCACAGATTTAAACTTACTTTACATTGCTCAGTTTGGAAACTCTGTCTTTCAGGAATCTCTCAAGGGATCGTA
>NW_016813514.1:0-7500 GCF_001698545.2 Rhinopithecus bieti
CGAGAAGCACCCACAGGTGTGGAGGGGCAGGCCACCCCTTCATCAGTCCAATGTGTGCCATTATTGAGGGACCCCACTGGGGGTAAATCTATCCCTCCTAGCCAAGCAATTATGTTATTAAAGGTTGGGAAGGGAGTGTCTGCCTAGGTGACAGGGCGAAAGAAAGGCAGATCTAAGATGTGAACCCAATAGAATGTAGCAGGAACCAGTTGCAGACAAAGCAAGAACATAAAAAGGATCAATACCCTACGTGAGTTGCAATGTACAACAGAAATCATAGCAAGGAGGAAATTATCTGGAATGAATGGTGTCTGTGTCTGGAGCAGGATTCGTTCAGTCTACCGAGTTGTCCTCTTCGTCATCCCCCAGGTAATGTCCAGGGCTTGTGTCATCCACGGAAGCCACATCATCTAGGACTGTGGGTCCTGCAGGGTTAGTTCCTTCATTTCTGGTACTAGGTTTGATCCTAGCCATGTCATGGTATGGTTTGATGCATCATTCTGGAATCCAAAGAGGACTTGAGGGGGTTTGGACACAAGCATACCCTCTTCTCCAAGTTAACAATTCATTTGGACCACACCATACATTATTGTTTACATCTTTCCATAAAACTGCAGATTTTATGTCTTGAGAGGTTTTAGTAAAAAGTGTTTCACTATAGCTGATTGAAATTTGTCGTCTACATTTTTAAAATTAAGGGTAAATAAGGCTTGTGCCAATAGTGTTTCGGGGTCTTTACCATACTCCCCTTTTCTGTTTTTTGAGCATATTTTTAAGGGTAGCATGGGCACGTTCTACTATGGCCTGTCCTTGGGGGTTATATGGGGTGCCTATGGCATGTTGGATATTCCACGTGTGACAAAATTGTTGAAATTGTGAGCTGGCATAAACTGGACCATTATCAGTTTTAATTTTTGTGGGCCGCCCCATAAATGCAAAAGTTAAAAGAAGATGTTTAATGACATATTGAGTGGACTCTCCAGGAAGAGCATGTGCACTAATTAGATGAGTGCTGATATCAATGGATACGTGTACATATCTTAGTTTTCCAAAGTCAGGTATGTGTGTAACATCAGTTTGCCAAAACTGATTAGGTTCTGATCCTCTAGGGTTAACACCTTTTGATAGAGGGGACATGCCTGTTAGCTGGCAATTCGAGAATTGTAGGATAATTTGTTTAGCCAGTCTCTGGGTAAGTTGAAATTGCTTAGATAAGTTTCTCCAATTTTGGTGGAAAAATTGATGCGATTAGGGCCCTGGTGCTGCCGGGTGGCCAACCTGTAATCCCCCTCCAGCACTTTGGGACCGTTAGACGGGTGATCACTAGGGTCAGAGAATCGAGACCCCTGGCAACACGTAAACCCCGTCTCTACTAAAAAAAAATACAAAAAACTAGCCGGCGAGGGTGCGGGCCCTTGTAGGCCAGCTACTCCTGAGGCTGAGGCAGGAAATGCTTGAAGCCCGAGGCGGTAGTTGCAGTGAGCTGAATTCGCCACTGCACCCAGCCGGGCCCATAAGTAGACCTCCGTCTCAAAAAAAAAAAAAAAAAAAAAAAAATTGATGCGATTGGGTGGCTTGGTCAAGCAGTGATGTCATAACCTGAAGGTCTACTTGATCATTGCCATAAGCCAATGGGCCAGGCAGTGAGCTGTGGGCTTGAATGTGTAATAAAAATAGGATGTGTACATTGATCTAGCAATTGCTGAAATCAGAGAAAAAGAGCACACAGGGCAGGCTCCAGAGGGGACTTAATTAGGGCTGTTTCAAGATTTTGCAATAAAGAAACAAAATAGGCAGAATTGCTAACTATATTGATGGGCTGAGTAGAAAATGTTTCCAGGGCCAATATCAGGCCCAATCTCACCTCTCTGAGTGCTAGTAAAGCCAGATCGAGTGAGTGAATTATGTGGTCTCCACCAGACTGCTGCCTTTCCATTTTTACCTGAATCATCAGTAAACAATGTTAAAGCATTAGGTATGGAGGAGTGAACTATTTTTGTAGGCAAGATCACAGGACTATGAGATAAGAAATGAAGGAGTTTATCAGCAGGAAGAACATGCTCTATTTGTCCTGTGTAATCAGAGAGAGCTATTTGCAGATCTAGCGATAGGGACAAAACTGCTTCTAATTGCTTTTTACTTAAAGGAATCCTGATGATTTCAGGATATCAGGATCATAACCTAGCAACTGACTGCATTGTTTGCATCCTGAATATTTGACTTTACTAATTAACTGAATATCGGGAAAGAGTGTTTTAGTCCCCGTATGTGAGCAAAAAAAAAAAAAAAAAAATGATTCTAGACAATGCAGTCCTGGGGTCATTTGTCCTACTAACCCTGTAGGGGTGTTTGGTGGGGAAAATAAACAACTGGATGGAATAATGGGTGTCTATGTGATCTAGTTTCCTCTGAGAGATGGCTTGTTCTATTTCTTCAATTTCCCTTTTTGCTGCAGGGGTTAAATATCTGGGATAATTCAGGGCTATATTGCCCTTTAAGATAGAAAACAGATTTTGCAGCTTTTAAGTAGGAATGCCTAAAGTGGGGTGGAGCCAGTTGACATCACCTAGTAATTTCTGATAATCATTTAAGGTATGTAAGTTGCTAGTATTTAATTTAACCTTTTGAGGTCTTACTGACCGGGAAGTTAGCATGTACCCAAGATGTATTTCCAAGGAGAGAAAGTTGTACTTTTTTGGGTGCAATGATTAAGCCTCTTTGCTCTTTATTCTTTATGACAGAAGTATATACATTTAAAAGTATTTGCTCAGTTGGGGTTGCTGGTAAAATATCCATAAAATGAATAATCTTGCAATTAGGAAACTCTTTTCTACTGGGAGCAAAGCTTGATTTACATGATACTGACACATGGTAGGACTGTTTAGCATCCCTTGAGGAAGCACTTTCCAATGAAATCAACAAGCTGTCCTTTCATTATTGATAGCTGGTATTGTAAATGCAAATTTTTCTCTGTCCTGTTCTGCTAGGTGAATCATATAAAAGCAGTCCTTTAAGTCAATAATGATTATAGGCCAATCTTGAGGAATCGCCATGGGGGAAGGGAGGCCCTGTTGAAGGAGTCCCATAGGTTACAAATTAGTATTAATAGGACATAGGTCATGCAAAAATCTCCATTTTCCAGATTTTTTGGGATGATGAAAATGGGCAAATTCCAAGGACTAATAGATGGTTCTACATGCCCAGCTTTTCATTGCTCTTCAACTAATTCATGGGTTTTTTGTAATTTCTCTCCCTTCAGAGGCCACTGTTCTACCCAAATCAGATCTCGAGCGAGCTATATCAGGGATAGGGGAGGAATAATAAGAGTGGCCATTGTTATAAAGGGGTCAGAGAGTCACCCCTCCCGCGTTGGGCTAATATGTCCCATCCCCGAAGATTAATAGGGATGAGCATGCTTACGGGTTGTATAACTGCCTTTCTTCCTTCTGAATTGCAACAAGTTAGGGGGTGCGTGCTCTGCTTTGCTGTGTGTGCTTCCCTGATGCAGACAATTTTTTATTTTTGAGTGGCCCAAGGCCAAATTTCTGGCCAGTTTTGATCACTAATCATTGAAATGTCCACCCCTGTGTCCAATAAGCCAGGAAAATTGGTATTTCCAATTTTTAAGGTAATCATGGGTCTCTGATCAGTGATTAATTGAGTCCCACATACTCCTGTGGCTCCTGTGCTCCCAAAACTTCCCTTTCCCCATTCCTTTCTGTGGACACTGGGGACCCAGTATGGCAAAGTCAGTAACTGAGTTATCTTTGATCCAGGGGGAAGAATATGCAGACCTTTACATTCCATCATAACCAATATCTCACCTTGGTAGTCACTATCATTTACCCCGCCGAGCACATTAATTCCTTTACTGGATAGGTTAGACCATCCTAGGACTAATCCCACTGCTCCTGGATGCAGTTGGCCCCAGATCCATGTTGCAACTTTTTTGGGGTCTTCTCCTTCTTTTAGCACCAATTCGTTGGGGCAGAGTAAGTCCAGTCCTACACTCCCAGTGGTGGCTGCTCTGAGAGAGAGGACCATGGGCTTTCCATTGGACCGAGGAAAACTGCTGGATTGCCCCAGTTTGAAGCAGGGCCTAGGGCCAGCCGATCATGAAGTTTCCTGCCTGGTTACTTATGGGGCTTCCATTTTTATCAAATTTTGACCTGCACTGATTTGCCCAATGTTTCCCCTTTTACATCGGGGCATATAGAAGGGGATTCTTTCCCTGAGTTACCTTGGTCTCTATTATGGGGGTATTCCCTCTTCATATGACTTGGGTCTCCACATAGAAAACAATTTTGGTTTCTCTCCCTTTTCACTTTAGGGGGCCTTAATGCCATAACCAAGATTTTGACTTGGTGTTTCTCAGTTCCCACCAGCTGACATGCTCATATATGTTCCCCAACTGTGGCTGCCTTTCCTCTGATTGCCTGCTTTGCCTGCTGACAATCCACACGAGCATTTTCAAAAGCCAACTGCAACAATAAGGTATCAGCAGCCTGGGGGTGACTAATTTGTCTCTTAATTGCCTGGGTTAACTGATTGAAAAACTCAACAAATGACTTCTGAGGCCCTTGTCGAACATTTATAAAAGATCCCCGCTGAACTCCACTTTCAGGAATTCAGTCCCAAGCCCTGAGAGCACACAAAGACATTTGATTTTAGGCCTGGAGATCAAAATCTGGTTGTTGTACATAGGCATGGGAATCCTTCCCCTGGAGCATAGCAGCTGTTATGTCTTGCCCAGCCGCCTGATTCTGGTTAGCTTGTTGTTCACACAGCTCATCATATTCTGCCTTCCAGAGGAGGTATTGGCTAGACTCCAAAGTTGTTTTAGTTAGCACTGGCCAGTCCCATGGGGTCATAGAAAAGTGGTCTGCCAAGGCCTCAATCATTCCTTTAATAAATGGGCTAGCAGCTCTGTTTAATGCTTTTTCTTAGCTCCTTATAAGCATTAAAAGAAATGGGTTCATGTACCTGATTGCCTTGTCGGTCTCGCATTACCAGGCAGGCTAAGAGCTCCCCTTCTAATGCTGCTTGCTTAAGACAAGGCCCCATATCTAGAGCGTGTCTTCTGTCTTTTTTCCTATTTATTGGAGGAGGGGGATCAGGCAAAACCTCCATTTCCTGTTTGTTATTTTGGCCTGGTGATATCAGGGCTGAGGGACTTGGGGGTGGTAAAGTACATTACAGTGCCTCCTCCTTCCCCTTTTTAGGCTCTTCTGTGTATAATGGGACCAAAGCCACCCTTACTAAGGCCCATAGCATTAAGGATGATACTGGGACCCCTTACCCTTGAACATGATGTTGCTTAAGATTTTTTTCCACTTGTTCCCAGAGATCTAGGTCTAGTGTGTCTTCTTTCGGGAACCATGGGTTATGGGATACAATGGTTTGCATTAGGTTCCTTAATTGAGCCTGAGAAACTGAGGCTCTGCTAGCTTTAAGCAGCTGTTTCAATACTTTTATATACTGTTTCTGTTGAGCTGATAACTGCTGTCCCATGATGAAACCTTAGCCTCAACAATCCCCCGCCCCGAATTTGGAAATCCCAAGTGGGCACTAGTGACTTATCGATTACTCACTGACTGTGCAGTTCCTTTTTCACCTTCATTTTCAGGGGGTTCATCACTCTCCCTTCGCAGTGTTCCTCACGTGAGGCACCAGCTGCAGCAGTCTGACCCACAGACCCTGACTCAGTGATGGATTAGAGGGGTACACTGACACAGATATCTTGCTTGTCAGTTCGGCTGAGGGTCCAGGCCACACACAGACACCAAGGAAGGTGCTGTAAAGAGTTGCAGCTATGGGCCTGATCAACCAGAAAGCTTGCATTTGTTCAGTAAAGATTAAATGACAAAGGTCATGAGTAAACACCACTAGAAGGCAATTGACCTGGTTGCCAACGCCCCCACCAGTAGAGAGCAATTATGCATCTGCAGTTGCTCAAAGGTTGGTCTTACGACCACATGAGTAAACAAGCGATTTAGACAAACATTCCTTTGTATCTGTGCCCCAAGCAATTCACTCAAGGTAAGGATTATGCTGCTTTCAGCCATAACCCTATCTTGAGACTTTTGCAAATACCTTCCAGCATTCCAAGAAGGTTTGTGTCTATATCCTATAATTTTACAGTTTCTTCCACCATCCTGACTGAACTCCCACACTAGACTAACCAAGAAAAGAGAATACCCAAGTAAACAATATCATACATGAAAAAGAAGCTATTACAACTGATCCCACAGAAATACAAAAGATAATCAGAAACGATTATGAACAAGTATTTGGTAACAAACTGGAAAAACAAGACGAAATGGATAAATTTCTGGAAACACACAACCTATCAAGATTGAATCAGGAAGAAAGAAAATCTGGACAGACCAATAATGAGTATTGAAATTGAATCAGTAATAAAAAATTTCCCAAAAAAGAAAAAGCCAAGAGCTTATAGTTTCACTGATGAATTCCACCAAACTTTCAAGAACCAATACTGATTTTCCTCCAACTAGTCCAAACAATTGAAGAAGAGGGAATTCTCCCAAACTCATTCTATGAGGTTAGCATTACCCTAATGGCAAAACCAGACAAGGATGCTCCAAGAAAAGAAAACTACAGGCGGATATCCTGATGAATACAGATGGAAAAATACTCACCAAAATAGTAGCAAACTGAACCCAACAGTAGATCAAAACAATAATATAATGTGATCAAGTAGGATTTACACCAAGAATGCAAGGATATTTCAACATACACAAATCAATGAATGTAATATATCACATCAACACAATGAAAGCCAAAATCCATATGAGTGTCTCAATAAATGCAGAAGAAGCATTTGATAAAATTCAACACCTTTTCATAATAAAAACTCTCAACAAACTAGGCATAGAAGGATCATGCCTTAATATAATAAAGGCTCTATGTGACAAAATCCACAGCTAACATCATATGGAATGGTGAAAAGTTGAAAGTTTTTTCTCTAGGAACTGGGAAAAGACAAGTATACTCATGTTTACCCCTCCTACTCAACATAGCACTATTCTGCCTATCCAAGGGGGGCTGCACATCAGCCATGTCTCCTATCTGCCATCTTCCTGGCAAGAGCTCATAAAGCAAGTTCCAAAATAATCTTATATTTAGAAAAACCAAACACTCCACCAGAACACTCTTAGAACTGATAAGTCAATTCAGTAGACTTGCAAGATACAAAATTAATATACAGAAATAGTAGCATTTCTATTCACCCACAATGAAATAGCTGAAAAAGAAATGAAGAAGGCACTTCCATTTATGATAGCTACAAAAAATATGATAAAATACTTAGGAATAAATTTTACCAAAGAGGTGAAAGATCCCTATAAGGAAAACTACAAAACACTGATGAAATAAATTGAAGTGGACACAAACAAATGGAAAGAAATTCAATGCTAATGGATCAGAAGAATTAATATCATTAAAATGACCATATGACCCAAAGCAATCTACAGATTTAAT
>NW_016813514.1:10000-17639 GCF_001698545.2 Rhinopithecus bieti
CCATCAGAATAAAAGAAATAACGAAGAAATAAATAAAATTGAAATAAATTTCAGAGCAGAAATAAATGAAATTGAAACCAATAATACAAAAGATAAATGAAATGAAAAGCTGGTTCTTTGAACAAATAAACAAAATTGACAGACCATTAGCAAAATTAACCAAGAAGAGAGAAGATCCAAATAAACTCAATTAGAAATGAAACAGGAGATATTACAACCAATACCACAGAAATACAAAAGATCATTGAAGGCTATTATGAACACCTTTATGCAAACAGACTAGAAAGTCTAGAGGAGATGGGTAAATTCTTGGAAATATACAATCCTCCTAGATTAAATCAGGAAGAAGTATAAACTCTGAACAGGCCAATAACAAGTAGCAAGATTAAAATAATAATTTAAAACTGCCCAAAAGAAAAGTCCAGGACCAGATGTATTCACAGCTGAATTCTATCAGACAGTCAAAGAAGAGTTGGTATCAATCTTACTGAAACTATTCAAAAAGATAGAGAAAGAGAGCATTTTCCTGAATTCATTCTATGAAGCCAGTATCACCCTAATACTAAAACTGGGAATAGGCTGAAATAAAGGAAAACCACATACCAATATCCCTGATGAACATAGGTGCAAAAATCCTCAACAAAATACTAGCTAACTGAATCCAATAGCATGGCCATGATCAAGTCGGTTTCATACCAGGGATGCAGGGATGGTTGAACATATGCAAGTCAATAAATGTGATACATCACATAAACACAATTAAGAACAAAAATCACATCATCAACTCAAAAGACAGAAAAACATCAGACAAAATTTACCATCACTTTATAATTAAAACCCTGAGCAAAATTGGTATAGAAGGGACATACATCAAGTTAATAAAAGCCATCTATGACAAACCAACAGCCAGAATTATACTGAACAGGGAAAAGTTGAAAGCATTCCCCCTGAGAACTGGAAGGAGACAAGAATGCTCACTTTCGCTACTTCTATTTAACATAGTATTGGAAGTCCTAGCCAAATAATCAGACAAGAGAAAGAAATAAAGGACATCCAAATAGGTAAAGAGGAAGTCAAACTATCACTGTTCACTGATGATATGATCATATACCTCAAAAACCCTAAAGACTCATCCAAAAAGCTCCTAGATCTGGAAAATGAATTCAGTAAACTTTCAGGATACAAAATAAATGTATACAAATAAGTAGCACTACTATACACCAATGACCAAGCTCAGAATCAAATCAAGAACTCAATCCCTTTTACAACAGCTGCCCAAAAATAAATGTTTAAAAATACTTGGAATATACCTAACCAAGGAAGTGAAAAATCTCTACAAGGAAAACTACAAAACACTGCTGAGAGAAATCATAGATGACACAAATGGAAACACATCCCATGCTCATGGATGGGTAGAATCAATATTGTGAAAAGGACTATACTGCCAAAAGCAATCTACAAATTCAGTGCAACTCCCATCAAAATACCACCATCATTCTTCACAGAACTAGAAAAAACAATTCTAAAATTCATGTGGAACCAAAAAAGAGCCCACACAGCCAAAGCAAGACTAATCAAAAAGAACAAATCTGGAGGCATCACATTACCTGATTTCAAAATATAATATAAAGCCATAGTCACCAAGACAGCATCATACTGGTATAAAAGTAGACACATAGACCAATGAAGCAGAATAGAGAACCCAGAAATAAACCCAAATACTTACAGCCAACTGATCTTTGACAAAGCAAACAAAAACATAAAGTGGGGAAAGGACACTCTATTCACCAAATGGAGCTAGGATAATTGGCAAGCCACATGTAGGAGAATAAAACTGGATCCTTATCTCTCACTCTGTACAAAAATCAACACAAGATAGATCAAGGACATAAATCTAAGACCTGAAACTATAAAAATTTTAGAAGATAACATCAGAAAACTCCTTCTAGACATTGGGTTAGGCAAGGATTTCATGACCAAGAACCCAAAAGTAAATGCAACAAGAACAAAGATAAATAGCTGGGACCTTAATTAAACTAAAGAACTTTTGCACAGCAAAAGGAACAGTCAGCAGAGGAAACAGATAACCCACAGAGTGGAAGAAAATCTTCACAATCTATACATATGACAAAGGACTAATATCCACAATCTACAACGAACTCAAACAAATTAGTAAGTAAAAAACAAACAATCCCATAAAAAATGGGCTAAGGGCATGAATAGACAGTTCTCAAGACATACAAATGGCCAACAAACATATGAAAAATTGCTCAGCATCACTAATAATCAGGAAAATGCAAATCAAAACCACAATGCGATACCATCTCACTCCTGCAAGAATGGCCATAATCAAAAAATCAAAAAATAACAGATGTTGGCAAGGATGTGGTGGACAGAGAACACTTCCACTGCTGGTGGGAATGTAAACTGGTACAACCACTATGGAAAACAGTGTGGAGATTCCTTAAAGAGTCCTAAAAGTAGAACTACCATTTGATCCAGCAATCCTACTACTAGGTATCTACCCAGAGGAAAAGAAATCATTATACGAAAAAGATACTTGCACACACATGTTTACAGCAGCACAATTCGCAATTGCAAAAATGTGGAAGCAACCCAATGAGTGGATAAAGAAACATATATATGGTGGAATATATATATGATGGAATATACATATATGATGGAATATATATATATATATATGATGATGATGATGGAATACTACTCAGCCATAAAAAGGAATGAATTAATGGCATTTGCAGTGGCCTGTTTGAGATTGGAGACTATTACTCTAAGTGCAGTAACTCAGGAAGGGAAAACCAGGCATCGTATGTTCTCACTCATAAGTGGGAGCTAAGCTATGAGGATGCAAAGGCATAAGAATGACACAATGGACTTTGGGGACTCAGAAGGAAAGGGTGGGAAGGGGGTGAGGGATAAAAAATTACAAATTGGTTGCAATGTATACTGCTCGGGTGATGGGTGCACCAAAGTCTCAAAAATCTTCATTAAAGAACTCACTCATGTAACCAAACACCACCTGCTTCCCAATAACCTATAGAAATAAATTTTTTTTGAAAAAAGAATAGAACAGAATAGAAAACCCAGAAATAAATCCACATATTTATAGCTGACATATTCAATGAAGCTTTGAAGAACATTCTTTGGGGATATGACATCCTTTTCTATAAATGGTGCTGAGAACACTGGATAACCATATGCAGAAGCATGAAACTGGACCCCTACTTCTCACCATATACAAAAATCAACTCGAGATAGATTAAAGACTTAAATGTAATACCTGAAACTATAAATCTGCTAGAAGAAAACATAGAAAATTTCTTCAAGACATAGGTCTAGGCAAAGATTTTATGACTAAGATCTCAAAAGCACCAGTAACAAAACCAAAAATGGACAAATGAAACTATATTAAACTAAAAAGCTTCTGCAAAGCAAAAGAAACAATCTACAGAGTGAAGAGAAAACCTCTTAAATGGGAGAAAAATATGCAAGCTACTCATCCAGGAATGAGTATCCCTGGATACTCATTCAGGGATGAATATCCAGAATATACAAGAAACTCAAGCATCTTCATAGTAAAAGAATAAATAATCCTGGCCAGGTGTAGTGGCTAATGCCTGTAATGTCAGCACTTTGGGAGGCTACAGCAGGAGGATCACTTGAGTCCAGGAGTTCAAGATCAGCCTAGGAAGCATAGCTAGACCTCAGTCTCTTACTAAAATTAAAGAAAAAAATAGCCTGGTAGGGTGACATGAGCCTGTAGTCCCAGCTGAAGGACTGAGGCAAAAGGAAGACTTGAACCCAGGAATTTGACACTGCAGTGAACTATGGCACCACTGCACTCCAGCCTGGGCAAGATCTAGTCTCAAAAATGAATAAATAAATAAATAATCCCATTTAAAAAATGAGCAAAGGACATGAACAGACATTTCCCAAAAGAAGACAGACACTTGTTTTCTTCATTGAGAAAAGAAAAATGAGACATCACTAATCACCGGGGAAATGCAAATTAAAACCACAGTGAGGCCAGGCCACAGTGGCTCATGACTGTAATGCCAACACTTTCAGAGGCCAAGGTGGGAGGATCGCTTGAACCAGGAGTTTGAGATCAGCCTAAGCAACGTAGTGAGATCCCATCACTACAACAAAACAAAACAAACAACCACAATAAGATATCATTTTACCCCAGTTAGGATGGCTATTATGAAAAAGACAAAAAACAAAACAAAACAAAAAAACAAACAAAAAAAAACCCCCACAGGTGTTGGCAAGGATATGAAGAAAAGGGAACTCTTATTCACCACTGCTTGGAATGTAAATTAGTACAGCCACTATGGAAAATAATGTGGAGATTTCTCAAAAAACTAAAAATAGAACTACTACACAATCAAGCAATCTCACTACTTAGTATTTATTCAAATGGAAAAGAAATTAATGTATCAAAGGGATACTTGCACTCTTTATTGCAGCAGTATTCACAATAGCCAAGATATGGAATTAACCTAAGTGTCCATGAATGGACGAATGGATAAAGAAAATGTAGTATATATAGACAATGAAACTATTCAGCCATTTAAAAAGATGAAATCATGTCATTTGCAGTAACATGGATGGAAGTGGACGTCATAATGTTAAGTGAAATAAGCCAGGCACAGAAAAACAAATATCACATGTTCTCACTTGTATGTGGGAGTTTAAAAAGTTGATCACATCAGGGTAGAGAATAGAATGATAGATTCTATAGACTAGGAAGTGGACAGAGATAAAGAGATGTTGGTTAATGGTTATGAACCTATACTAATATAAAGAATAAATTATAATGTTTGATGGCAGAGTACAGTGACTATAGTTAACAACAATGTATAGTATTTTTCAAAAAAACTAGAAGAGAGGACTTGAAATGTACTCAATGCATAAAAATGATAAATCATGGGTGATAGGTACCCTAAACACTCTGACTTCATCATTACATTGCATGCATGTAACAAAATGTCTCATGTAACCCATGAATATGTTCAAATATAATGTATCAAAAAATTTTTTAAATTAGAAACAAAAACCAACCCCCCCAACCCAAACATGTAGTTTAGTTTTTATCTTGCAGAAATGAAGCATAATGAAATTTTCACTTATGCATTCCAAATCTTCAGAACTTACATTAAGTAAATGAATACATCAAAATATTAAGATAAATATTTTTCATTTCTAAATTACAACCAGTTGGTAAATAGGCAAAAAAAAAAAAAAAAGGTGAATAAATAGAGTGACAAGTAAAAGAAGATAGGAGAGAGCCAAAACCAGAGAAAAAGGAAAGAAAATAGGAGCAAGTATAGGAATGAAATTGTCCTTACACAGAGGCTGACTTACCTTTAAGCTAAAGAGACTTAATATTCAGGACCCCTTCTTGCAGGAGCCTTTTAGCATCATATATTTTTGTACAATCTGCAAAAAGTGAGATAATTTAACAGCAAACTGTTGAGACTGTTGTCTTTCTTCATTCTGACTTCTCATCCATCATACAATTTTGCCCCTTGTTAGGTGGCAACAGAGTGACCATAGATATTTCAGAGATTCAAATAAGGGAGTTAACTTGGGGATACACAAGGTAGAAAAGGTATTTATGGTTTTACATCCACTCCATGCGTGGTTAAATTATTACACGAGTTTAATCAGGGACATAGGTTTAAACTAAGGATGCCTGATTCTAATACTAATGATCTTAGAACTCTCAAAATTGTGTTTTATGTGCTTACTAATCACCCATAGGCCTTGATTCTTCAATGTAAAGCCACAATAATATATTGTTACTTGCCAACATTTGATATTGTGTACCTCCTCTCTACCCAGAGAGAGGCAGAGAAGTAGTAAATAAAAGGCATCAACTCATTATTCTAGTCATTTACTCTCTGTCACGCTATTGTACACTACACTCTAGCCATACTGGACTCCTTACCTTTACCAGACCATGTACTTGATGTACTAGACCATTCTCTTTCCCCAGCCTCAAATGAATCTGCCCAAGCTATGCTATACAGGCTATTATTAATTTCTTGCTGATATTACTTGAAATACTGACATTGATGAAGATAATCCCTCATTTCTAATTTACTGTGACAATGATAACATCAATGATAAACTGGTTAATGAGTGTCATTAATTCTAAGAGTATCTAAGATTAATGATTACTGTATAGTAACTGAAGAGGAATAAAATTATTTTTCTTCTAGTCCCAGACATAATGTGTGTTTGATCAGTTGTATTCTCCCACCAAGGAGTGACTATGGTTTGCTGGTCAAAGTGGTAGATTATGATAGCCATAACACATCATTTGGTTATCTCCCAGATCCATACTATATTAATGCAATATATACGCTTGGCTACTGGAAGATGTCCAATATCAACTTCCACTTCTGAAATAAAAGATTATGAAGGAAGAGACTAGTAGAAATACCTGAGGTTCCAATTCTATCCCCAGTTGTAAATAAAAAACAATACTGTGGATTGCCTTCCCCTTTTTGGCTATGATGGAATAGCTTGTACAATATTAATGTTCCTTCCAATAACAATGAGTAAAGCCAGATAAAACACAAAAATAGGCTGGGCACAGTGGCTCATACCTGTAATCCCAGCACTTTAGGAGGCCAAGGCAGGAGGATCTCTTGAGCCTAGAAGTCTTAAGACCAGCTTGGGCAACATAGCAAGACCCAGTCTCTACAAAAATAAAAAATCAGCTGGGCATGGTGGTGCATGCCTATAGTCCTAGCTACTTGGGAGGCTGAGGCAGGAGGATTGCTTGAGCACTGGAGCTCAGGAAGTTGAGTCTGCAGTGAGCTATGATCACACCACTGCACTCCTGCCTGGGTGAGAGAGCAAGACCCCTTCTCAAAGGAAAAAAAAACTACAAAAAATAAATGCTTGAGGGAATCATAAAACTCTTAAGGTGATCACAGCTCGAGAAGACAAGATCATCAAAAGAAGATAACAAGAGAAAAGCCAGCATTCCCCAGTTGCCTTACTCCTAAAGAAATTATCTTATTTTTAGGGCAGAGCAACAGACTGATAATTCTAGCAGACAACTTTATGGCCATGGAGAGACAAAGAATGGTGTTTGGGGCTGCCAAATTTAAGGGGTCAGGATGTCAGTGAAACAATAGACAATGACAGCCAGAAAAAACTTAAACCCTGCTTCAAGTCAGATCCATTCCAGATTAAAATAAGGATCACTTTATACCCTATATGCCTCACAGAGGATAGTGCAAATTCCTTCTGGAAGAAAAGTGCATCACTGAGAAAAATAATGAATAACTTAATTATTGGATTAGAGATAAACTTTACAGTAGCTATAATGAATATGTTCAAGATAATAGAAATCATAATGAAAAATTTTGTTAAAGAAATAGAATGTATAGAAAATAGGCCGGGCGCGGTGGCTCAAGCCTGTAATCCCAGCACTTTGGGAGGCCGAGACGGGCGGATCACGAGGTCAGGAGATCAAGACCATCCTGGCTAACATGGTGAAACCCCGTCTCTACTAAAAATACAAAAAACTAGCCGGGCGACCTGGCGGGCGCCTGTAGTCCCAGCTACTCGGGAGGCTGAGGCAGGAGAATGGCCGTGA
>NW_016813514.1:18020-47568 GCF_001698545.2 Rhinopithecus bieti
AATTAAATAGAAATTCTAGAACTAAAAAATGGCAATGATATAAAATTTTAAAACTCCTGTAGATGGGTCAATATTGGCAAAATAACAAAGTAAGAACCTCCAAAACTCTCCTCTCCATAAAAGCAACAGGAAAAGTGACAAAATTGTAAAAAATCAACTTTTCAGAACTCTGGAAATTAACCAAAGTCTTGCAGCAATCCAGGGAACATTTACTAAAGAAAAACAGTTTTGTGACATTTTAACTTGTACAATTCCCATTCTGTCCTCTCAGGTTCTGCAGCAGACTTGAAAACCAACAAGCTGTAATCATGGTGAAAACCAGCAGCCTAGAGGGAACAGCATAGAGCTGGGGCTTTTCCAAAACCTCGTGAACAGAGAATTGTCATTATTTTACCTGTCTGGTGGTTTCCTGGAATACCCAATTTGCAAAGTAGGTCTCATTTGACCTGATTGTGAATTTGCCCAGTGCAAAAATCCTTTTCCATGAAAATATTTATTGGAAACAATTAAAGGCAACTGAGTTGCCTGAGGCAGCGGATAACAGTTGAGGAAAACGAGAGATTAAATAAAAAGCTTAAAGGGAAAATCTGGGAAATGAGATGTCCAAGGGGTTTTGATTATTTCCATCATATTCCTGGAAATCTAGAAGGCCATGTACATATGCAGGATGGGGTGCATACTTAGGAAAGACATGAGAAGATTGTAAGCTTTCTTCTTGGACTGGCCTTGGGGCTCTGTACAAGGAGGAAATAAAGGGTAAAGCAGAGTTGTCGATTGTCTAGCTGAGTGTTGAAGGTGTTCACCAACATGCACACAGAACCTGCTGTGGTTTGAATATGGCTTGTCCTCATCAAAATTTATTTTGAGTCTTGGTTCCCAATCTGTTGGTATTGGGAGATGGTGCCTTTAAGAGGTGCTTAGGTCATTAAGTTGGATTGTGTCTTTCTTGAAAGACTGGGTTAGTTATCAAGTTCCCATGAGAGTGGGTTGTTATAAAGTGAGTTTGCCTCTCTTGTTTTGTCCTCTTCACATATACCTGCTTCTCCTTTTGTTTCTCTGCCATGTTTTGACACAGCACAAGGACCTCCGCAGAAGCCACCGAATGCAGTTTCTAATATTGAACTTTCCAACCTGCAGAACCATGAGTAAAATAAACCTTTTTTCTTTACAAATTACCTCATCTCAGGTATTCTCTTATAGCAACACAAAACAAAGACAAAGCCCCCCAGGAAAGACTGGGAGATGTGTTTATTCCAGGCATTTTAGGAAACCTTTGTTCAAACATTAGGTGACCACAGAGCTGAGAAAAAGTGTAATAGTTACACATAACAAAGAATCAGACTTTGTAAGATTTGTTCAGAAAAGTCACAAAACAAAACAACAACAAACAATGAAAGCAAACCCCAGAAGGGAAAGGGAGGGAAGAATCTGATTATCTGGATTGCCACATTATATTACACAAAATATCTAGTTTTCTACAGAAATTACAAGACATGCAAAGAAATAATAAAGTATGGCCTGTACATGGGGGGAAATTAATATATTAAAAAATGTCTCTAAGGAAGTCCAGCAATTAGACTTACTAGACAAAGACATTAAATAAGCATTTAAAATATATTCAAAGAACTGAAGGAAATCATGTTTACTAAAGGAAAGCATATGAATGATGTCTCACCACCCAATAGACAGTATAGCAACAGGAATTATATATAAAAAAAGAACCAAATAGAAATTCTGGAGTTGAAAAATACAATAACAGAAATGAAAATTTTGCCGGGCGTGGTGGCTCAAGCCTGTAATCCCAGCACTTTGGGAGGCCGAGACGGGTGGATCACGAGGTCAGGAGATCGAGACCATCCTGGCTAACACCGTGAAACCCCGTCTCTACTAAAAAATACAAAAAACTAGCCAGGCGAGGTGGCGGGCGCCTGTAGTCCCAGCTACTCCGGAGGCTGAGGCAGGAGAATGGCGGGAACCCGGGAGGCGGAGCTTGCAGTGAGCTGAGATCCGGCCACTGCACTCCAGCCTGGGTGACAGAGCAAGACTCCGTCTCAAAAAAAAAAAAAAAAAAAAAGAAATGAAAATTTCACCAGACTGGCTTGACAGCAGATTTGAGCAGGCAGAAGAAATAATCAACAAAGTTAAATGTAGGTTAATTTCGATTATCCAATTTGAGGAAGAAAAGAAAATTAGAAAAGAAAATGAACAGATCCTCAGAGACCTGTAGAACACCACCAAGCAGACCAAAATATGTATAACTGTGGTCCTAAAATGAAAAAAAGAGTGCCAGAAAGAATGTTTGAAGAAATAATGACTGAAAACTTTGCAAATTTGATGAAAAATGTTAATCTACATATCTGAGAATCTTAATGAATTGTATGTAGAATAAACTCAAAGAGATCCACACCTACACACATTGTAATCAATCTGTTGAAAGTTGAAGACAAAGATATCATCTTGAAACCAGTAAGAGAGAAGTGACTCATCACATTCAGCCAAGGAGACTGACAAATGATCTTTCATTAGAAACCATGGAGGGTCAGGTATGGTGACTCATGCCTTTAACCCTAGCACTTTGGGAGGCTGAGGTGGGAGGATTGCTTGAGTATAAGAGTTCAACACCCCATCCCTACTTAAAAGAAAAAGGTAAAAACACAAAAAAGAGAGACAGAGGAAGAAAGCAAGAAAGCAAGAAAGCAAGAAAGGAAGGAAGGAAAGGAAGGAAGGAAGGAAGGAAAGGAAGGAAGGAAGGAAGGAAGGAAGGAAGGAAGGAAGGAAGGAAAAGGGAAAGAAAGAAAGAAAGAAGGAAAGAAAGAAAGAGAGAGAGAGAGAGAGGGAGGGAGGGAGGGAGGGAGGGAGGAAGGAAACCATGGAGGCTAGAATGCAATTGAAAGACATATTCAAAGTGCTGAGGGGAAAAGCTGTCAGCCAAAAACTCTAAATCTGGCAAAACTATCCCTCAAAATGAAGGAGAAATTAAGACATTTTCAGGTAAAAAGAAACAGAGATTTCATCATTAGCAAGATAGCCGTACTAAAGTACTTTCAGGCCCAAGTGAAGGACACTAGAATATAGTATAATATAGTCAAATCCATGTAAGGAAATAAAGACACCAATAAAGGTAACTGAAATAGGTAAATATAAATGACAATATTAATGTACTTTTTAATACCTTTTTCTATTTAATTTAAAACTTCAGCAAACAATATTTACAAATCTGTGTTGATAGGCACACATGTAAGAATGGTGTAATTTGTGCCAGGTGCGGTGGCTTATGCCTGTAATCCCAGCACTTTTGGAGGCTGAGGTGGGGGGATCACAAGGTCAGGAGATCGAGACCATCCTGGCTAACAGGGTGAAACACTGTCTCTACTAAAAAATAGAAAAAATTAGCCAGGCGTGGTGGCGGATGCCTGTAGTCCCAGCTACTCGGGAGGCTGAGGCAGGAGAATGGCGTGAACCCGGGAGGCGGAGCTTGCAGTAAGCCGAGATGGAGCCACTGCACTCCAGCCTGGGAGACAGAGCAAGACTCCTCCCCCGCAAAAAAAAAAAAGAATGGTGTAATTTGTATGACATAACAGCATGGGGATAGGGAACAGAGCTATACAGAAATAAAGCATTTGTATACTATTGAAATTAAGTCAGTATTAATACAAACTGGATTATTAATATGCTAATTTTAATCTGTAGAGTAATCACTAAGACAAAAAAGTAGAGGAACTAAAAAAATAGAGTAAAAGAAATGATAAGTGAATTAAAATGATACAGTAGAAAATGTATTTAATATGACAAAAAGCAGTAATAGAGGAATAGAGGAACAAAAAAAGATATAAGAAAAATAGAAAATAAACAATGAAATGGTAGACATAAAAATGTGTTACAGTAATCACACTAAATATAAATGTATTACACATTTCAACTTAGGTTAGCAGAAAGGATAAAATAAAAATGATGCAAGTATGTATTCTCTGCTGGAGACAAACCTTAGACACAAAGTTACAAAGAGGTTGAAAGTACAAGGCATACACCATGCACAGAGCAACCAAAAGAAAGCTGGAGTGACTACACTAATGCCAGACAAAATAGACTTTAATACAAAAATTACCACTAGAGAAAAGTGAGGACATTTTAATGCTAAAAGAGAAATTTATAGCTGTAAATACCTACATTAAAAAAGAAGAAAAATTGCAAATCAGTAAGAACCTTCCACTTTAAGAAATTAGAAAAGAGGCCAGGTGCCGTGGCTCACGTCTGTAATCCCAGCACTTTGCGAGGCCAAGACAGGTGAATCACTTGAAGTCAGGAGTTTGAGACCAGCCTGGCCAACATGATGTAACCCCATCTCTATTAGAAACACAAAAATTAGCCTGGCATGGTGTCAGCCACCTATAATCCCAGCCACTTGGGAGGCTGAGGCAGGAGAATCGTTTGAACGTTTGAACGATGGGGAGGTTGCAGTGAGTGGAGATCAGGCCGCTGCACTCTAACCTGGGTGACAGAGCAAGACTCCGTCTCAAAAAAAAAAAAACCCTGTCTCAAAAGGAAAAAAGAAAGAAAGAAAGAAAAGAAATTAGAAAAGAGTAAGACAAACCAGAACTAGTGAAAGGAATGTTAGAATGGGAATAAAGAATGGGAATAAATAAACTAGGAAGTAGAAAAAGATAGAGAAAATCAATGAAACTAAGTTTTTGCTTTTAAAGAATCAAAACTGAGGGCACTTTAGCTAGACTGAGTAAGAAAGAAAAAAAAAGAAGAAAGGAATCGAATTACTCAAATCAGGAATAAAAGATGAGACCTTTCTACCACCTTACAGAAATGAAAAACAATTATAAGGGAATATTGTGGACAATTGTATGCCAACAAAGTATATTATCTAGATAAAATGGACACATTTTGTGCTGGGCAGGGTGGCACACATCTGTAGTTCCAGCTACTAGGGAAGCTGAGGCAGGAGGATTGCTTGAACCCAGGAGAATGGGGGTATAGTACACTTCAGCCTGGACAACGTAGCAACCTGTCAAAAAGAAGAAAAAAAAAAGACAAATTTCTCAAAAAACGTAACTACTAAAACAAAATTAAAAAGAATACAATATTTCAAAGTATTTTATCTTTTATAATGTTCTTTGACAAAAATAGAACAGAGTTAGAGATCCACAACAGAAAGATAACCAGAAAATTTTGAAGCGTTTAGAAATTAAGAAATATAAATTAAAATAATCCATAGATCAAAGAAGATAATCAGAGATTAAATCTAACTATTGGCAGATCCCTGACAATAAAAAATGAAAATATCAGTTGAGTGTGGTGGCTCACGCCTGTAATCCCAGTACTTTGGGAGGCTGAGGCAAGAGAATTCTTGAGCCTAGGAAGTTCAAAACCAGCCTGGACAACATGATGAGACCCCATCTCTACAAAATATAAAATACAAGTTAGCTGGTGTGGTGCTGCATGCCTGTAGTCCTAGCTTTTTAGGAGGCTGAGGTGGGAGGATCACTTGAGCCCAGGAGTCCAAGGCTACAGTGAGATATGACAGCACCACTGCACTCCAGCCAGGGCAACAGAGTGAGACCCTGTCTTGAAAGAAAAGAAAAGGAAAGGAAAGAAAAAGAAAAGAAGGAAGGAAGAAGGAAAACTGAAAATATTGCAAATTATACTTACATTACAAAATATTATAACATAAGATGAAGCCGAAGTCAGGTCTAGACAGAAATTATATGCTGTCTTAAGTACATATAATTAATTGGAAGGAAAAAAAACACTGACAATCAATCATATACTTAGAAAAAGAATGTCAAATTTAACCCAAGAAAAGTAAAAGTAGGCCGGGCGCGGTGGCTCAAGCCTGTAATCCCAGCACTTTGGGAGGCCGAGACGGGTGGATCACGAGGTCAGGAGATCGAGACCATCCTGGCCTACACGGTGAAACTCCGTCTCTACTGAAAAATACAAAAAAACTAGCCGGGCGAGATGGCAGGCGCCTGTAGTCCCAGCTACTCGGGAGGCTGAGGCAGGAGAATGGCGTAAACCCGGGAGGCGGAGCTTGCAGTGAACCGAGATTGCGCCACTGGACTCCAGCCTGGGCGACAGAGCGAGACTCCATCTCAAAAAAAAAAAAAAAAAAAAAAAAAAAAAAAAAAAAGTAAAAGTAAGGGAATTATATACATAATAGAAGAAAATAATTTGATAGGAAATAATAACAGAAAAAATCAGCAAGGCTAAAGGTTTGTTTCTTTGAAAAGACTAATAATTTTGATAAAATTTTAGCAAGACTGCAGAAGATTTTAAAACAAGACAGAAGGCATGAAATTCCAATATCAGGAATGAAAAAGGTACTGTCATTAAGGGTCCTATAGACATTAAAATTATAATAGAAAATATTACAAATAACTTTATGCCGGCAAATTTGAAAAGCTAGATGAAATAGACATATTCTAGAAAACAACACTTACTAAAATGAACTCAAGAAATAATAGAAAAATTTTCATAATCCTGTATCTATTAAAGAAATTGAGTTGGTAATTACAAAACTTTCCAAGGAGAAATCTGTACGCAAAGATGATCTTATTGGGTGAATTCTTCTAAATATTCAATGAAGGCATTTGCTAACCTTACACAAGTGATTCCAAAAGATGGGGGAATAAAAGAACGTTTCTCAACTCATGCAGCAATATGCCAAATCCTCATAAGCATGAAGCAAAAACGAAAACAAAAAAGCAAAAGTCAGGCTCATCTCGTTTTTAAACATAGATATAAAACTCCTAAATGATCTATTAGTCAATTAAACAAAACACTATGTAAAATAATAACCAAGTTGAGTTTATTCTATGAACACAGGGTAAGGTTAATATATGAAAATCAAGCAATGAAAATAGCAACTTATGGTTGAAAAATCTGTCAGTTATCACCAAAATCAAGTAGTCAAAATTAGCATCATAGGGTAAGTTTAATATATGAAAATCAAGCAATGAAAATAGTAACTTTATGGTTGAAAAAATCTGTCAGTTACCACCAAAATCAAGTAGTCAAAATTAGCATCACTGATGATAGAACAAATCAACATCATGTGTCTCCTGATTCAATGCACGGAGATACAATATCAACTATGAAGAACTCCTGCCTTTGTCACATCCTCTATGAGCTATTTAGTTCCTTTCCAATAAATGCCTTTTCTGCTTATTCAAGGTTGCTTTCTGTTGTTTAAAATCAAGAACGTGCATTAGTACAGTAGTAACAGCTATTGAGCACTAATGCTCACAGCAATGTTTTGACATAGATATTATTTATCTTTATTCTAAGATGAGGCAATAGGTAGTTACTGTTAAGAATATGACCCCAAGTCATATACACTATAATAGGTGAAGGGAAGATTAAATTTCAAGTTTACCTGTCTCCAAATTTCATTCTTTTAAACTCTCTAACCCTTCTCCCTTGACCATGCTTGGCATTTTTTACTAAGTGATTTTAGCCGGGAACCTGGTTTACCCAAATACGCAGAATCAGCAGTCTGTCTCCCTCCATACCCTTCCCTGGGGGATGTTGGAAGTTAAGGAGAGAAGATGAACATGTGCTTTTACTGTGATGCTATCTGGGGAAGAGAAAAGTTATGTGGGGTCCAGATAAAAACCATTGCCTCTCAGAGAACAAAGACATACGCTATTCCCAGGGGCCTGCTCATGAGCTCTTTTCATAAGACTCCAAACAGTAAGACTAGATTAAGGGCTACATGTAGGGCTAGCTCCCGAGTGATGGAAAAGAATCGGGACAGCTTCCTCCTGCGGCTCTCTCTCTCTCTCTTTCTCTCTCTCTCTCTCTCTCTCTCTCTCTCTCGACTCCAAACAGATGCAGCATCACAAGAGAACCTCAAGTTTTGTATTATTTACTCTAGGAACCACAAAGGGAAGGTGAAAGAAGTTTGGGGAGAAAAATTTCTCCCGTGAAAGCATGAACAAATAGGTGTTGGGGTGATGTTGATGTTGAGATAGGCAAGTGCAGGCTCCTGACTGATCTGGGGATGGAGCAGGAGGGAGTGCTGGAGACTGTGGATTCGGAGGTTACTAGTGTAGACCACCTGCAGGGAGCCACAGGCCTGGATGAGTTCTCCAGAGCAGCAGGTGTAGAATAAGAGGAGGGCTGATGACTACCATCAGGCGTGTAGTTTTAGGAGTGAAGAAGAAGAAGAATCAACAGAGGGGACAGGTTTTCATTCCTGCTTTGGCACCTGGAACAATGGGTTTGATTGCCTGTGCTACTTAAATATTCTCCTTTCATGGCCTCTTTGTAGACTCTCTCCTCGCTCACCTTCACCTCAGATTGTCCCCTGGATTTGAGGCCCCAGCCATCATAACATGTTCAGGCTTCTGAGCAGGGCTGTGAGTAGGGGGAGGGAGGGAAAACATCAGGGGAAAGAATTTATCTGAATGCACATAGAGACTTCAAAGAAGGTCTTTTCCTGGGAAATTTTGGTAACATTTCTCTCTATCCAATAAAAAGTGGGTGAAAGGCAGCATCACTAGTTTCTGGCAGACTAAGCCCCTGAGAAGGTCCTGCTGCACGGATGTGTGTAACTGAAACTGTGTCTAGGGAGCTTGTGATCTATACAGAAGTAGCAAGGGCAAGAGGGACAAGAGAGGGTCAAAGGCACAGAGGCAGTGGGTGGGGAGACCCAGGCACGGAAGCCCGTGTTTCTCTGTGAATGCTTGGAAAGTCCCTGACTGGGTCCAAACAGTAGAATATGGCTGGATTCTAGAGTCTGTTTTCAGAGTAATAGAATTGATAAGGAAGCTCATTTTCAGACTTATCATTAGTTATCAGATGACGGAGGGTTAGAGAAGCCACAGTAAGAGGAAGAGATTCTAAGGCTAACTTCTTAGGACCCCACCCCATCCCTAAATTTTCAGGTGGGAGACAGAGGAGTGTTATGCATCTCTGTATCATTCTTTATTGGAGTGGGGAGAGAGAGAAAGGAGACGGGAAGGGAGGGGAGGCAAGGGGAGGGAGAGATGAAGAGGGAGAGATGGAGAGGGAGAGGGGGGAAGGAGAGAAAGGAGGGAGAGAGGGAGAGAGAGAAGAGAAAGGGAGAGAGAGTGGGGAGAGAGGGAGAATAAGTATAAATCATCAATTAATCTATGGATGTCTGATTGGCCACTTTCTGGATTATTTCAGACACTGAAACTTGTGAATAATGGTAAGCAGGGCCTGGACCAGGAGAGCACTTCAAAAGATAAGGACATGTACATAGGATGTTAAAGCCTGCTAAACAGGTCCTCACAGGCCCACCTTTTACTGCTTCCTCTTGGAATAAGCCTCTCCTGCCCTTCCCTCCATGTCATTACCACTGTCCCCAATACCACAAAGTGGAAGATCGTGGAAATCCCTTAAGAAAAAGAAAAGAAGCTCATCGTCTACATCAGAAATTCTCCGTAACTCCCATCCTTCCACTTCCTTATGCTACCTGACTCCCTTCCTTATCACTCTACATCAGTTGGATTATATCAACATTTGGCCTTTCTTAAAGCTCCTACTCTGGTGTCCAGAGGACAGATTTCTGTCCCAGAGCAGATATAAATGTTACAAGGGTAGTGTTTGATGGAGAAAGGACCCCATGTTACTTTTGCACTTGAAACTAGCCTCTATATAGGAATTAAAAGACTATGAAAAGAGAGTAATGATGGAGACATTATTCTCCCTATTGTCATGGATCAAGGGCATCATCTGGGGATTAGGCCAATGGCTGCTTTGAAGGAGTATTTTATAAAGTAGACATTATCAGTGATGAATCTGAGTGTGTGTGTGAGTTGAAATGGAAGTATAGCAAAGTGGTCAGACTCCTTGATGAATCAATGTTTGGTGTAAGGAAAGAGGAAGAGAGAGACAAGATAATATGAAAATCTGATGGCTGATAGAGGTGGAAAGCCAACGTCACAGCTCGGGGATGATGTATTGCTGAATTCTCCCTGTTGGCCTGTGACAGCATTTGTGGTTAGAGACATGAGAAGTAAAAGAAAAACCCACGCCTAGAGGTATCACATTTGTCAAAAATAATAGAAGAGAAAACCATGCCAGACAGTCTTAGAGAAGATAAAAGTTTTCACATGATTTCAGGGCATTGGGAAGTCCCTGCTTTTTCAGCCACTCCCATCTTATAGTTGTGTCTTAAATTTATCCATTAGAAAGTTGCTTTGGGTGAGTGGAGTTTGTTTATTGTTATAACTTCTTAAAATACAATATCCCTTGCCAGATTCAAGACATATATACCTGAGTCCCATGCAAATACGGGACACTATGGGTGCAGTAAATGAATGACCATATGGAAGAGTTACAGGAGCTAAGATGAAACATGAATCATTAAAAACTGAGGATAATTGAAGGACATAAGTCCTACAGTGGGGTCTTTATTCTGAATCCTGCCACTAAGTGCTCAATAAAATCGAGTTAAATAAGTGAGTAAATGAATAAACAATAAATGAATGAATAAGTATGGATTTTGTTTTGAAAGATAGAAAGCATTCACAAAAGCAGAGATTATGAGGTATGGAAAAGATTTTTTTCTAAGAATAGCCCCTCAAACATTCTTAGATTCTTGCTGTTTTCTGAGTATCCCAATGTCAACTGTCTATTCCACTTATTTACACAATGAGTGTTAATTGATAGACATTATGTTCTATTCAGTCAAATAAGCAGCAGGTGTATGGAGCTGAAAGAAAAACAGGGTTTGACAGTGTTTTCTACTTAGTGTAACCTGTCTTATCTAGATATCTTTCACCTAAATCTCTGTTGGATTGAGCCACACTTACAGTTTCTCCTTTTCTTTTCTTATTTTAAAGCAAATATATGCTTTTGTAAGACTTTTAAAGGCTTTATGCCTAATGACTTAGGTAAAGAGAGGAAAATTATCAAAAGAAATTTACAAATTCTAAAATAGAAAAGACATCTTAAAAGTTATATGAAATCCTTGAGATCTTAAAAAATCCTGAATAACCACAAGAAAAGTAAAAAGATGAACAGAGTTGAAGAACTCACACTTCCCCATTTCAAACATATTACAAAGCTACAGTAATCAAAACAATGTGATACTGGCATAAAAACATACCAATGGGACAGAATAGAGAGCCCAGAAGTAAACCCTCAAGTATCTGGTCAAATGATCTTCCATCAGGGTGCCTAGAGTATACAATGGGGAAAGGACAATCTCTTCAACAAATTGCGTTGGGAAAACTGGACATCCACATGGAAAATAATGAAATTGGATTCTTACCTGACACCATATGCAAATACAAAAATTAACTCAAAATGGATAAAAGACCTAGATGTAAGAGCTAAAAGTATCAAACTCCTAGAAGAAGTTCTATCAAACATAGAAGAAAACTTTATGGCATTAAATTTTGCAATTTATTGGATATGACCAAAAACAGGCAACAAAAAAATACACAAATTCAACTTCATCAAACTTAAACATTTCTGTACATCAATGAAAACAATCAACAGAGTGAAAAACAATATGAAATAAAATATTTGCAAATTATCTTTTCAATAAGAGGTTAATACCCAGAATATATAAGGATCTTCTACAACTCAACAGCAGCAACAATGACAAATAGCCTATAAACATCCTCAACAAAATAGTAGTAAACTGAATACAACAGCACATTAAAAGGATCACTTATCATGATCGCGTGGGTTTTATTCCAGGGACGCAAGATGTTTCAACATACTCAGGTCTAAAAATGTGACATACTACTTTAACAGAATGAAGAATACTAACCCTATGACTATCTCAATAGACTCTGAAAAAGCATTTGGCAAAATTTAACATCCTCTCGTGATTTAAAAAAAAACTCTCAATAGATAAGGAATGCACCTCAACACAATGAAGGTCATATGTGACAAACTCATAGCTAACATAATTCTCAATGGTGAAAAGTTGAAATTTTTTTCCTCTAAGACCAGGAACAAGAAAAGGAGATTCACTCTAACCACTTCTATTCAACATAGTACTGAAGTTCTAGCCAGCAATTAGGCAAGAGTAAGAAATAAAATCATCCAAACTGTAAAGGAAAATGTAAATTGTCACTGTTTGTAGATGACATGATTATATACATAGAAAACCATAATGACTCCACTTAAAAACTATGAAGTAATAAAGAAATCTAGTTGCAACAGAATACAGACTGTACTGAAAAAAAAAAGGAATCTCATAAAGTTGCAGGATACAAAAATCAACATAAAAAATCGGTAGCATCACGCTAACAAGGAACTATCTGAAAATGAAACCAATAAAACAATCTCATTTATAATAGCTAAAAATAAGTAAATAAATAAAATAATACATTTAACAAAGGAGGTGAAAGACCTATACACTTAAAACTATAACATACTGTTGAAGGAAATTGAAGAAGTCACAAATAAATGGAAAGATATCCTGTGTTTATAGATTATAAGAATCAATATTGTTAAAATGTCTGTAATACCCAAAGTGATCTGCAGATTCGATGCAATCCCTATCAAAATTTCCTTACATTTTTCACAGAAACAGAAAAAAAATCCTAAAATTAATATGGAATCACAAAAGACCTTGAATAGCCAAAGCAATTGTGAGCAAAAATAACAAAACTGGAGGCATCATACTATCTGATTTCAAAATATACTAATATACTACAAAGCCATAGTAATCAAAACAGCATGGTACTGACATAAAAACAGATGCATTGACAGAATAAAGAGCCCAGAAACAAATTCACATATTCATGATCAACTGATTTTCAACAAAGGTTCCAAGAACCAACAATGGGTAAAGCATAGTCTCTGGATATCCACATGTAGAAGAATGAAACTAGACTCTCATCTCACACCATATACAAAAATCAACTCAGAATAAAGGCTTATACATAAAGCCTGAAACTGTAAAACTACTACAAGAAAATACAGAAGAAAAGCTCTGTGACATTAGTTTGGGCAATATTTTTTTATATATAATCCCAAAAGCACAGGCAACAAATGCAAAAATAGACAAATGGGATTATATCAAACTAAAAGTTTCTTTTTCTTACAGTCAAGGAAACAATCAATAGAGTGAAGAGACAACCTATAGAATGGGACAAAATATTTGCAAACCATATGCTCGATAAGGGGTATAGGAATCCAAACAACTCAACAGCAAGAAAACAGTCTGATTTTAAAATGAGCAAAGGATTTGAAAAGACATTTCTCAAAAGTTGACATACAAATGGCCAACAGGCATATGAAAAAAAATGCTCAACATAGCTAATCAGAGAAATGAAAATTAAAACCACAATAAGATATCATCTCACGACTGTTAGAATGACTGTTATCAAAAGATAAGAGGTAACAAGTGTTGGCAAGGGTGCGGAGAAAAGGGAACCCTTGTACACTGTTGGTGGGAATGTAAATTATATAGTCATTATGGAAAAACAGTATGGAGGCTCCTTAAAAATTAAAAATAGAACTACCATATGATCCAGCAATCTCATTTCTGAGCATACACTCAAAGGAAATGAAATCAGCACTTCATAGAGATATTTATGCTCCATGTTCATTGCAGCATTGTTCACAATAGCTAAGATATGGAAATGACTTAAGGGTGTATCAACAGATAAATGGATAATGAAAATGTGGTATATACACACCATAGAATACTATTGAGCCTTAAAAAAGAGGAAGATCCTGTCACTCACAACAAAAACGGATGAACTTGAAGAACATTATGTTAAGTGAATATGCCACAGAAAGACAAATACCACAGAATCTCATTTATATGTGAATCCAAAAAAGTTGAACTCATAAAAATAGTGAATAGAATGGTGGTTATTAGGAGCTGAAAATGCTGCTGGTTGGAAGATGTTTGTTGCAGGAAACAAAATTTCAGTCAAATAGGAGGAATATGTTCAAGAGGCCTAGTGTACAATATGGTGACTATAATTAATAACAATGCATTGTATTCTTGCAGATTGCTAAGAGAGTGGGTTTTAAGTGTTCTCACTATAGAAGTATATAATGCATGTATTAATTAGGTCAATTTAACCATTCCACAATGCATACATATTTTAAACATCACATTGTACATGATAGGTATATATAATTTGTCTTTGTCAATTTAAAAAAACCAAATAACCTGGTTTAAACGTGGGCAAAGGACTTGAATAGATAATTATTCAAATAATATATACAAATAGCCAACAAGTGTATGAAAATATGCGTAACACCATTAATTATTAGAGAGAAACATGGATCAAAACCACAATGAGACAGATATTATCTCACAGCCATTAAGGGGGCCACTATAAAACCAAACCAAACAAAAAAAAATAACAAGTGTTAGCGAGGATGTCAAGAACTGGAATCCTGGTGCACTGTTGGTAAGAATGTAAATGGTGCAGCCACCATGGAAAACAGTATGAGATTTCCTAAAAAGTTTACGAATAAAATTATCATATGACTCAGCAATTGCACTTCTAGATACATAGTCAAAGGAAACAAAATCAGCATTTCATAGAGATATTTCTGCTCTCATGTATATTGCAGCATTATTTACAACAGCCAATGGGTGTGAACAACCCAAAAGTTTACTGACAGATAAATGGATAAAGAAAATGTGGTATATATACATATATATATATATATATATGCAGTGGAATATTATTCAGCCTTAAAAACAGAAGAAATCCTGTTAGATAGTACAACATGGATGAACATTATGGTAAGTGGAATAAGCCAGTCACAAAAAGATAAATACTGCATGATTACACTTACAAGAGATACCTAAAGTCAAAACAATAGAAACAGAAAATAGAGTGGGGGTTTCCAGGAGCTGGGAGAGCGGGATATAGGGAGTTGTTCCCTGAGTATAAAGTTTCATTTTGCATATTAAAAAGTTACAGAGTTGTCACACAACAATGTGAATATTGTTTACCCAACTGAACTGTACACATAAAAGGGTTAAGAGGATAAATCAGATATGGATGAGACTCAAGGTATGATTCATTGTGAGGCAAATTGCTCTCCAGCTGTGAAATTGAGTATGCTATTTGCTTCCAAAATATAATGATGGGACACGCATAGGATAGAAGTTTATTCCAAAAGGGAGGAATGGGAGAGAAGAAAGGTGTACCAGGTCCTGAGCAAGTCAAGTTTCCAAAATAATCTTTTCGAATCAAGGTTCTGCCCTCCAGGCACACTGGGGAGGTGGCCTCTGCCTCATGGCTTTGTGTGGCCCTGCACTCATAGTTGCTCCCTTTGGTGGCCCTACCCCTGAGGCAGCTCTGTGCCTGAGGCTCTCCCACACTGAATTGTATACCAGTGGTTCAGTTGGGTGCAATCTCTCCATGGTGGCCCTGCACATGGTGGCTTTCTGCCTACATTCTGTGGCTTTCCAGAGTATCCTTTGAAATCTTGGTGGAGGTTACCATGCCCCCACAGGTTTTCTGAGCACAGCACACATTAAACCAGGATCTGTTGGAGACACACCTGGGGTAGCCTAGGAGTCCTGTGATGCAGTGTGGAGAGCAGAGCCTCAAGGTGGCCCATGGTAGTGAGCCGAAGCCCCACAAGTACCTGCAGCCCCTCCTTTGAAATCATTCTGTCCCCCATGCCCTTGCATTCTGCACCTCGGGTAGGAGTGGCAGCCCTGATCTGAAATGCCTTTGGGTCATTCTTTCACTGCCTTGATGAATAGCACCCAGAGTCCACTGGGATCGCTGATCCGTACTAATTTCCTCATCCAATGGTTACATAGACACACCACTGGTGTTTTCTCCTGAACATGCTTTCTTAGTTTTCACAATACGGATAGGCTGAGAATTTTCTTAATCTTTAAATTCTGCTTCCTTTTAAATTAAAAAGTCTATCTGGTGCCATCCCCTTATCTCAGCGGCAGGGGCTGACAAACTTGAATTGAGAGGGTGAACTAGAGGAAGTCGGGGACATCTTCTCTCCTGTCCGGGTGAGGAGTTGCAAGCTCCCTGCTCTTCCTCTCCCTGATCCACAGGCCCCTGCAGCCCATGTGACCCAGGGAAGCTGGGGTGCCCCCCCTCACCCCACACCTGGCTGGCCTACAGGCGGGGTCCCCTCAGCCCTCAGGGTTCCAGTGCCACTTGTGTAGGTCCATCTGTGATGGGCTACGTGTGCATATCGGGCAGGGGGAGCTGCACCAGCATCTGGTTTTCAGTGGAAGCTTATTGAGTGAGAAAGAGCTAAAGGTAAGTGAGAAAGGGTGGATTAGTTAGCCAGGGCCACCATAACAAGATACCACAGGCTGGGTGGCTTAAACTTAAACTTATTTTCTCAGAGCCTGGAAGTCCAAGATCAAGTTGCCAGCAAGGTAGGTTCCATTCTCTTGCTGGCCTGGAGATGACTAGATGACTGCCTTCTCACTGTGTCCTCACAGGGCCTCTGTGCATTTGCTCTCCTGGTGCCTCTTCCTCTTCTTATAAGGACACCAGTCTCATTGGCTTAGGGCCCCACCTGGATGACCTCATTTCACCTTAATTACCTATTTAAAGGCCCTCTCTTCAAAGCAGTCACATTAGGTGTTAAGGTTTCAACATAGGAATTTCAAGTTGTGGGGAGGGATACAATTCAGTCCTTAACAAAGGCATAGCTCCTGGACTAATTAAACTTGCAAACAATAGCAATTGCGCTTTGAGGCAGAAGCATGACCCTAAGCCAGGGTTTCTCAACCTGGCACCATTGCCATTTTGGGCTGAATAATTCGTTGTGCTGGGCGCTGTCCTACGCACTGCATAGGCCATAAATATCCTTGAGCTCTCTTAGCAATCCTTCAAGTTTCTGCCACCCTTGTGTGTGTGTGAGTAGATTTTTAAAATATATTTACATGTTTTGAGAATTTACACTTTTCACTTTTGGGACTAACAGGTTCCCATAGGTTTATTAGCCTTGGTATGAGAGAATCTGCCTTTTTACTTATGTTAAACTTACCATCTTCAAAGTTTAAAAGACTCTCCCTGTTGTGTGTTTCAGGATTTGGTGAACAAGATTAATGTAGTCTGACTTTTTCCAAGATTATAGACTTGCACCATATATGCTGTCTACAATGGACATCTTTTATTCCTCTCATAGTGACCACCCCATTCCCTAGATTGTTTCTGCTGTTTCTAGAGCTTTGTCATCTCCCTATGTCTTCTCCAAAACTCAGGACCAGCGGTGGAAGGCACTGCAGGAGCAGTGGGCACACTCCCAGGGGCTGAGCCTAGATGGATAGGGTCAGGAAGGAGGATGGACTTGGAAGGTCACAGGAGAGGCACCAGATGATGTGATGGATGAAAAGGCACATTAAAAAGTAATATGTGGCCGGGCGCGGTGGCTCAAGCCTGTAATCCCAGAACTTTGGGAGGCCGAGACGGGCAGATCACGAGGTCAGGAGATCGAGACCATCCTGGCTAGCACAGTGAAACCCCGTCTCTACTAAAAAAATACAAAAAACTAGCCCTGGCGAGGTGGCGGGCGCCTGTAGTCCCAGCTACTCGGGAGGGGCTGGAGGCAGGGAGAATTGGCGTAAACCCGGGAGGCGGAGCTTGCAGTGAGCTGGAGATCCGGGCCACTGCCACTCCAGCCTGGGGCGACAGGGAGCGAGACTCCGTCTCAACAACAACAAAAAAGTAATACGTGCGGCCGGGCGCTGTGGCTCATGCCTGTAATCCTAGCACTTTGGGAGGCCGAGGCAGGCGGATAACGAGGTCAGGAGGTCGAGACCATCCTGGCTAACACGTGAAACCCATCTCTACTAAAAATACAAAAAATTAGCAGGGCGTGGTGTTGGGTGCCTGTAGTCCCAGCTACTTGGGAGGCTGAGGCAGGAGAATGGCGGGAACCCGGGAGGCGGAGCTTGCAGTGAGCCCATATCACGCCACTGCACTCCGCACTCCAGCCTTCAGCCCAGGCAACAGAGTGAGACTCTGTCTCAAAAAAAAAAAAAAAAAAAAAAAAAAAAAAAAAAAAAAAAAAAGGTATGTTACAAATGCAACTCCTTTTGTGATAATGATTGCATCAAATTGGGCATTTCTGAGCTTACCCTGTTGTTCTCCAAAGCAGGTGGCTAAGGCTGTTCTTATTTTTTCTTTAACCTTCCTGCCACCTTCAGATCGAATTTATTTGCTACACTAGTGCCAGGTTAATAGTCCTAGAACACAACCATGATCATCTCACCTCCTCCTCAAAAACCTTCGCTGTCTCTCCACTGCCTGCAAAGTCCCACAACCTGAGCCTGGCATTGCAGGTTGTCTACAGTCTTTCCTCAGCCTAACCTCCCCCTGTGTCCTTACAAACACGGTGTGCTCCAGACAAAGTGGACTTTGACATGACATATAAAATATGTTTTCACATTTCCCCCTTTACATCTTTCAAGGCATTTATTGGATGCTAGTATGATTCCCTCCTCAACCCCAGAGCTCTCTGTTTTGAGGCAGAAAACAAAAGGCCCAGAATCAATTAACATCAGTTTCCTGCCTTCACTTTTCTATGGCACTAAGTCAAGTCAGATCGGCAAAGCCTTTATAGCTGGTCCCAGCCTGACTCTCTGCCAAAACCTACTTACTAAATCCTCTGGAAATGAGGGCCGTCCCACTCCAGGTTGGCCTCATGAAGACATCTCAGTCCCATCAAACCTCCCCTTGATTTTGAGGCTAATCCACGCTGGCCACGTATACAGTTTTTCTCTGTGGGTTTATCCCCTGAAATTCTACCACGTCCTTGGATTATCACCACACCCTTGATGCTGCCTCTGTCTCAAAGGACACTTTGGACTCTACCTGTCCTTGCTATTGCCTGTCTGGGCAGTGGTCTGCTTAACTGTAAACCCCGAAGTCCTCCCTTCCCTCCTGGACTAAGTTTCTCAGATTTGCTCAGTTTGGTGGCAACTTCCTATTCAGTTGCTAAGACAGGAGGGACCCTTTGGTGTGGTCTTTGAGATTCTCTAGGGACCTCACAGCCTGGGTGGCCTCCTGGGAGCTTGCCTGGCTTTACACTGAGCTGTAAACCATGAGAAGAAAGCTATTCAGCCCCTCCAATTAAAGAGATCGCCTCTAAGTCCCCTACAGAGTTGCTCTTTCCTTGTGTCTGAGCGTCTTCTCTGGCTCACATGTCTTTTGCAGAAGACTAGCAGTGAATTGATAACAGAGCCCTCTGGGCTCAGTGGCCAGTTCTATCCTTTTCCTTGGTCTGTCTCTGATTATTTACAAACATATAACTTTCTAGCCACATCAAGGAAGTTGTCTTTTGGAATGAGAGCTATATAAACAAAAAAGATTAAGAACTTAGTAATGGATTTAATTTTCACCAAGAAAGGAGGCAATCCATTTCCTCACAAAACTTTCCAGAGAGCAGATGCAGCTCTCTGAGAAAGGAAGGAAATAGTTCCGGGGAGGGGCTGCTGTTTGCTGGGCCACTTTGCATGTGACGAGAAAGTAAAAGCAGTACTGAAGCAACCTCATGGAAAGCTGTTTCTGCGGTAAGCACCTACTTCTCCAAAGAGAACGTTCTCCATTCCCTCATGGGCCAATGGGCAGTGTGAACTGAGAGTGTCATTTGTGTCTGGCAGACTATTTCCCAAGAAGGGCCTGGTAGCCAGGCAAGTCACAAAGTTGGAGACACTGTTTGAGTGGAAGTAGACTGGTTTTTTCCTAGTTGCTTGTTTTCATCAAGCAAGCACCACATAAATGAAAAGCAATTTTAAAAACTGATTTTTGGTTTTGAGAAAAGTCAAATGTACAAGGACATTTGTGATTGCATAATAAAACTGCATGCCTAAGAATATAAATATTTTATAATAGATTAGCTATTACACAAAAACATTCAAATATCTTTTAATTTTTTCATTTTGATCAGATGAAGACAGCCAACGCAGGAAAGTGAGTGTACGGAAATGGAAAAAGAGGTGGATTAATGTTAGAGAAAGTAGAGATACCTAGAAGAATAAAACTGTGGTCCTAAGGAGAGAGAAGGTGGAATGGTTAGATTTTGCTCTCCATTAATAGAAGACCAGGTTGCTGTATTCAAAAGGTCTGGGGAGAAGAAAGGATGTGACAGCTACTAAGCACCTAGTGGACACCAAGGATTGTTCTTTACTATGTTAGACATAATTAGATGACTAAGAATTGAAGCTATACAGGCCGGGCGCGGTGGCTCACGCCTGTAATCCCAGCACTTTGGGAGGCTGAGGCGGGTGGATCATGCGGTCAGGAGATCAAGACCATCCTGGCCAACATGGTGAATCCCCATCTCTACTAAAAATACAAAAATTAGCTGGGGACAGATCCCCAGAGAGACCCTGCATCTGAATAAGGATAGATGTCAAGGAGAGATGTCAAGAAAGTGGAATGATCCACTGTGATGAAAGCAGCAGAGAAATCCACCAAGATAAAGATTTGATGAACTTAGCAATCAATTTCTGTCCCATCGAGGTCATGGACAAGGAAGTCAGACTGTGATGGGGCTGAGAACGCATGGGAGGGGAGAAAGGAAACACAAAAGTATAGCATTTTCTTTAAGGAACCCGGGAAGAGTAAAGAAGAGAGATGGGGTGGAAGCTAGGGAGATGAGAACAGCCTTGAGGACAAGGAAGAATTGAGCCTAAATTCTAAACTGAGGAGAAGGATCTTGCAGCAAGAGACTGAATAGAGTTAACAGAGAGACAGAAGGGAGGATGGCTGAGACAAGCTCCCAGTGGAGGCAGGAGTGAAGATTTTGACGGCAAAGGTGGAGGTCAGGCTTAGCCTGGAGCAGGAAGAGCCCCAGCCTCTGAGACCTGAGGAAGAAGAAGAAAGAGAAGCCAGGGTCTCAGCATGGTCAGAATGTCGCTGATGAAGGGCGTGCCTGACCAATTTTCTTGATAAAGTAAGAGGCAAGGAATTCCTGCTGCTATGTAGAACTGAATGTGGAGTGAGCGGAGAGTGATAAGGTTTGGAACTTTCACAAGGAGACTGGGATAATTAATTGATTGATCAATTAATTAAATGGTTTGCTGCCTCTTTTCACTTTCTATCAATTCAAGTCAATCCTGCTTTCACCTGGCTCCAAAACAAAAACTGTGCCTGCTTGCCATTAATCATAGATAAGGCACAACCCTATTACATTAGCCGGACATCTGCGGCTTTCACAATTTGACACCAGCCTGTTTTCTAAGCCTCGTCTCCTCCAGCTCCTCATCTCCTTGGCCACGCGGCAGTCCCCTGCCTACCACATGCTTTGAGGCCTCTGTGCCTTTGCCCAGGCCGTCTTCTCTCCTTGCAAGGCTCTCATCCTCTTCTCCGCATCAGTAAACTCATATTTATCCTCCAAGGCACAGTTCAAATGTCATCTTCTCTCTAGCTTCTCCTACCAAGGACAGAATTAAGAATTCCCTTTTGTGTATTACACAATAATTTATTCTTCTTATAGTAAACATGGGAAATTGCTGTTTCAAATACATGGTGTCAGAAGCTGCTTTAATATTCTGGAGATGTAATTAATCTCAAGGAGGAAATTGACCTTTGATTTAGAAAAACACGTTAATGTGCCATTTCATTATAAATGAAATACCCAAAGCTCATATAGACAGAAGTTACATGTTTCTGTGAAGCATATGGGGATATATGTTATTATAAAAACATTAATTTACTAGAGTTCTTAATGTTTTCCTTTTGCACTTCTTTAGATGCGACCTTATGCCTATTCACCCAGGGGAAAATTTGGATTTTTATCACAGAAGACCAAAAGCAAACAATATTCCAAAACAGAATATTGACAGCCATATCAAAGTCATAGTCTTAAAAATTAGACATTGGTAAGAGAAAAGGGATTTTCTAAATTTACAAAAGTCTAGGTCCTTAGAGCTCTCTGCTGAGGATTCATTCTAGACTGAGATCACCTCTTTTGGGAGGTGGGCACGCACTGGCCACTTCCGTGTTCCCAAGATCTTAGAAACACCAGAACCCTCTCCTTTCAACCCTCTGCTACCTCCACATGGCGCTAGAGCCCACAGGATCTACCTTGGATCTACAGCTTGGATCTACCCACACACATTCTAGAGTCTCGTGGGATCTTCTAGGGATGTCCCTGGTCTGATAAAGAGACACTGTCTGTGGGTATTATCCTTTGCTATCCCAGTTGCACTCTCTGTTTTTGTGGGGACACTTGGGAAGATGAAAAACACTCTGTCACCATTATCATCTTCTTCCTGTATCCCCAACATCTGACAAATTGAACATTATTTATAAGGTACTATGAAAGCAAAAGGAAAAGCAAATTAACCAAACATTTTCAGAAGTCTTCAAAAGCTGTAAAACCATTCAATTCAACATAAAAGACAAAATTTTAAAGTCAAGTTTTTGGCATATTGATAAAATTGGAGAATTGATTTGATGTATTAATTTCTGATTAGTTGATGGGTTGATTTTAGTGAGTTAACGTGCAGTAAATTGGTTTTCAGGGTGGTCATGGAGAGGGTAGAACTGGCCTGGAGCCAGGGGCCACAGCCCAGACCACACGGGCCCAGGATCAGGCTGCAGCCCCAGCCAAACTGGAAGGATGTGAGTAGGAGCAGAGCCATGTTGGGGCTACCAGCAGCCAAGGTGGCTGAGCCCCATTGCCTTCACCAGGGATAATCAATCACAGATTAAACCAGCCATGGAAATGTTGGCAATTGATGGGGAGAGGCCAAGGAACTGGGGGCAGAGAACCATCAGAAAAGAGAGGGAAAAAAAATGCCACCTAGACCCAGCTTCCCACGGCCAGCACGCTCTGCAAGTTCATCCTCTGCCCCAGGATGTCATTCCCAAAATGGGGAGGGAGAGGGGAAGGAAAAGAAACCATGAAAGATTCCGCCTTTCCCAAAAGAGATTTGAAGTTTTTCAAAAATACCTCTTTTAAACAGGAAGGGTTGTATCTGTGCCTTTTGATGGCCAATTTTGGGGTTTTCCTACCATCATTTGGAATTGTTTCTCCAGAGTGTAATGAGACCAGTTATATATTTTTAAAGTTACTTTTCTTTTCACAAATAAGTTTTAACGTATAAATTTCAAACTATCTGTAGATACAAAGGAAGAGTGATTTTAGCTTAGAATTTTCCAGGAGGTAGAGGTTGGAGCTCTGGGATCTAGAGAAGTCAGGAGACGGGAGGGAAAGTTATAAGGGAAGTGAGCAGTTCCCAGCCAAAGGGCAGAAGTCCAGAGTTTGAAAAGTGATGGCCAACAAGAAATCTGCTGTGCTAGGGAGCTCCCCCAAATGACCACAACCTCCCAGGGCAGGAGGCTAGTGCAGGAGATGACATCAACCCCATATGTAAGCACACATTTGCATCACTTCTCTGTCCAGGAATTATCAGACATTCTGGTGACAGCACTGAGCCACTTGAATTCCTGCAGTTATACAGGCACTTGAAACTACTTAATTACTAGGGAAAGGATTGCCCCAGAAAGTTGCAGACCACATGAACATTTATTTTGCGCATTAATATAATGGACTTTCTCCTTTTTCCACAACATATTTAGTTCTGTGTACAGATTTCCAAGACAGCCATTCTTGATGGCAGGAACCATAACTGTGTTCCCAAAGCCTAGTATGGTGCTTAAAGCAAAATAGATTAAAAACAGAGCGATGCAGGCCGGGCGCGGTGGCTCACGCCTGTAATCCCAGCACTTTGGGAGGTGGAGGCGGGCGGATCACGAGGTTGGGAGATCGAGACCATCCTGGAGGATATGGTGAAACCCCGTCTCTACTAAAAATACAAAAAAACTTAGCCAGGTGTGGTGGTGGGTGCCTGTAGTCCCAGCTACTCAGGAGGCTGAGGCAGGAGAATGGCGGGAACCCGGGAGTTGGAGCTTGCAGTGAGCGGAGATCTTGCCACTGCACTCCAGCCTGGGCGACAGAGCAAGACTCCGCCTCAAAAAAAAAAAAAAAAAAAAAAAAAAAAAAAAAAAGCGATGCACCAACAAAAACAGATCTAAGGTCCAGAATGGAAAAATGCAATGGTAAGGTCGTCCTCTGGTGGAATATCTAGGTAGTAACAGGAAGGACTTGAAGACGCTGGCAAGCAGGCTGCTTAAGTGGAAAAATCTCAAAGAAGCCAGTGGCCAACTGGTAGCCAACCAAGAGCAGCCAGAGCAGCGCTGTCCAGTAGAAATATAATGGGAGCCTCTTAATTCAATTTCAAATTTTCTAGTAGCTACATTTAAAAAGCAATAAGAAACAGGTGAGATTAATGTAATATATATTTTAAACTGCAAATATACAAAAAATTGTCAATTGAACATTAATTAATATAAAAATTACTGAGATTATGTATATATATATTTAATCAAGTCTTCAAATTCTAGGGCATTTTATACTTAGAGTACGTTTTCTGTTTAATAACTACAGGTGGTTGGCAGCTACTGCACAGGACAGCACAGTCCTTGATGAAGGGGATAGTGTCCTGCTCTTCTGTGCTCTCAGAGCAGGACACAGTGCCCAAGTCACATCAGGTGTCCTATGAACATGTATTTAGTGAAGAATATCCCCCAACACCTACCTGAACTTGTCATGCTCCAGAGAACACCACAGATACAACTTTACCTCAAAGTCAGCATTTTATACAATTTAGAACAACTGGATTTCTGTTGGGTTTTTTTTTTTTTTTCTTTTTTGAGATGGAGTCTCGCTCTGTCGCCCAGGCTGGAGTGCAGTGGCACGATCTTGGCTCACTGCAAGCTCCGCCTCCCAGCTTGTCGCCATTTTCTTGCCTCAGCCTCCCGAGTAGCCAGAAGTACAGGCGCCCACCACCACGCCCGGCTAATTGTTTGTATTTTTAGGAGATACGGGGTTTCACCGTGTGAGCCAGGATGGTCTCAATCTCCTGACCTCGTGATCCGCCCGCCTTGACTCCCAAAGTGCTGGGATTACAGACGTGAGCCACCGCACCCAGTCTTGTGTCATTTTTAAAGGACACTTTAGTACGTTTTTGTTGAACCTATGTTCGCCCCATTATTAGACTCTAATCCCAATAACAGTACCTCTCCCTGGAGCCAGTGTTATCCACTTTATTTACTTTTATTTGTTATCATTGACTTATTTATTTAATAATGTGCTAGCATTTAGGGGGGAAAGGAAGATTGTGTAACCAAGATTCAATAAACCATGATCCCTTCTTACAGGCCCTTTCCATCTAGGAGGGAATGTGGGCCATACACATACATTCCGAGAAAACCAATAATGAGGAAGCCCTGGTGAGATGAAAGGTGTTTTGAACTGGGTTGCTTGCTGGCTGTGGCCATAAGAAGGTTCCTGAAAGCTTCTGCTCTTGCCTCCCCGGTGTTGGCCTTGAGCAATCACTGTCTGCTCCATGCTGTGAAAAACGATGGCAAGATCCTGATTGCCTGTCCAGCTGTTGAGGGGTGGGTGAGAAAATCCAAGCTGAAATCCTGCTGGAGTGGGAGGAGCTGGGGACTGCCCTAGTCATTGCCTCCTCCACCATCCCAGCTAGCAGTGCTCCCTATGTCTCCTAGTGCTCCCACCCTGAAGCCCTGACCTGAAGTGACACCCAAAGGGTAGTGACTGTGGTTTTGTGCTGGACTAGGACTCCAGCTGGCCCTTCTTTCTCTTTACACACATGACACTAACACAGATGGTCACTAATGGGCCAAAATAATAAGGCCTTTAGGGAGTGCTGCCACCTCAAAAGAAAAACAGCAAACAGGACCTTCTATGTCCTTGAAAGAAAGAGTAGAAAATATAGACCAGTCACTTACAGTGAGAATTAAAAGTGCACTTTAAAAGTGAAAAGCTACTATAATATGAAAAAAGAAAATAGAAAATATAGGAAAAACACCTAAAAGTTCTAGGTGTAAAATAATAATAATAAAAAAAGCAAAAGCCACATTAATGGGATAAATAGTGGGAGAGATGCAACTGAAAAACAAAACAGAAAGTTGGAGGACTACACTGAGAAGCTAGCTCAGAACAAGAGAGGGAAGAATTGGGAAGTTATCAATAGAAAAGTCAAGGAAAAAAGGAGGAGAGAATCGTCCAAATATACATTATATGAGTTTCACAAAGACAAAAAAAAAAAAAAAAAAAAAATAGAGGAGAAAAATAGTTAAAGGAATAAAAAAGATGAATTCCCGGAATTAAAAGATAGAGAAGATCCATAATGTCTTACAGAGAGAAGGAAAACCCCACTCTAGACACACTAGCAAAATTTAAAAATATCAAAGACAATGAGAAAATTCTAAAAGATTCCAGCATGAAAGACTGACATGGGATTTTCTAACTGTGACATTGGATGTGAAAAAAAAATCAGAATGATCTTATTTAGAATATTAAAGGGAAAAAAACTTCCAATAGAATTTATTACACAGCGAAACTTTTTTCAAAAGTGCTTTTTATAATAAAAAAAAAAAAATCAAGCATACAAGGTTTCAGAAGGTTTGCTATGCAAATTCCCACATGTGACATGTTTTGGAAGAATTCTAATCAGAGAAAGCATTCTAGAAGGTGCCAAAAGATATGAGAAGTAATGTTGACCAAATACTTTGGTGAAGGAGAAAATATGTGAATAAATTTGAAAGCGTGCTAAAGTTCTTATCCAGTCAGAGGGAAGCTGGGGAAGGTATCAGTAACACACACACACACACACACACACACACACACACAAGGGCAATGAAGACTAAAAAAGAAAACTTGGCCAGGCATGGTGGCTCATGCCTATAATCCTAGCACTCTGAGAGGCTGAGGTGGGTGGATCGCCTGAGCTCAGGAGTTCGAGACCAGCCTAGGCAACACGGTGAAACCCCATCTTTACTAAAATACAAAAAAAAAAAAAAAAAAAATACCCAGGCATAATGACATGCACCTGTAGTCCCAGCTACTTAGGAGGCTGAGGCAGGAGAATTGCTTGAACCCGGGAGGCAGAGGTTGCAGTGAACCGAGATTGAGCAACTGCACTCTAGCCTGAGCAACAGAGCGAGAGTCTGTCTCCAAAAAATCAAACAAACAAACAAAAACAAAGAAAAAAGAAAACTTAAAAAAATAAAAATATTGAAATAAATAAGGTATTAGAAACAAGTCCAAGTGCATCAATATTCACAATAAACACAGAAAGATTGTCAGGACAAATTGGGAAAATACTCAGTTCACCAAGATTATCATAATTCCCAAGAGTAAGCACCTAATAACCTAAAAGCATAGAAGGCAAAAGATTTAAAAATTAGAAACAAGTTGAAAAGCCTACAGTCATAGTTAGAGATCTAAATATACCACCATTCATATGCCAGGAGTGGTGGTACATGCTTGTAGTCCCAGCTACTCCAGGAGGCTGAAGCAGGAGGATCGCTTGAGCCCAGGTGTTTGAGGCTGCGGTGAGCTATGATTACTCCACTGCCCTCCAGCCTGAGCAACAGAGCAAGACCCTGTCTCTAAAAAATAAATAAATAAATAAATGCACTACTCTTCGTTATGTATCGTTCAGTCCAAAAAATAAAGAAACCCACAATAAATTAGAATGACAAAATCCACATGCTTGATCCAATAGACTTGTACATGTATAAAATTCTGCATCAAATTTATTAGAGCCAATGTGAAATATTTACAGAAGTTGACCACACTCCAAGCCGTAAAGGATTATCACGTAATTAAGTTTTAAGTTAATAACAAAAAACATACTTTTAAAAAATCTATGTATGTTATGAAATAAAAAACACCAAATACTCGATTGTTATTAAACAAAGAAGCGACATTCTTTATCATGAGTTCTTCATGGCTTTCCCATCTATTATCTCGTGGTTCCAGCTCCCACCTCACTTGGGGAGATGAAGGTGGTGAGGGTCCTAACCAGGGCAGGATCAAAGCAGTGAAGACACTGTTCATTCATGCACAGATACCTCCTAGGCACCTATTATGTGCTAGGCATTGTGCTAGACACTGCGGGATGGAAACAGAAAAACTAAGATTAGGGCTTCTCATAAACTATGCCACACAAATCAATTACTAGCTGTAATTTGATTAATTGGAAGTCAGAAGCTGTGTCTGCCGCACTCAGAACAGGCATCNGTAGTCCCAGCTACTTAGGAGGCTGAGGCAGGAGAATTGCTTGAACCCGGGAGGCAGAGGTTGCAGTGAACCGAGATTGAGCAACTGCACTCTAGCCTGAGCAACAGAGCGAGAGTCTGTCTCCAAAAAATCAAACAAACAAACAAAACAAAGAAAAAAGAAAACTTAAAAAAATAAAATATTGAAATAAATAAGGTATTAGAAACAAGTCCAAGTGCATCAATATTCACAATAAACACAGAAAGATTGTCAGGACAAATTGGGAAAATACTCAGTTCACCAAGATTATCATAATTCCCAAGAGTAAGCACCTAATAACCTAAAAGCATAGAAGGCAAAAGATTTAAAATTAGAAACAAGTTGAAAAGCCTACAGTCATAGTTAGAGATCTAAATATACCACCATTCATATGCCAGGAGTGGTGGTACATGCTTGTAGTCCCAGCTACTCCAGGAGGCTGAAGCAGGAGGATCGCTTGAGCCCAGGTGTTTGAGGCTGCGGTGAGCTATGATTACTCCACTGCCCTCCAGCCTGAGCAACAGAGCAAGACCCTGTCTCTAAAAAATAAATAAATAAATAAATGCACTACTCTTCGTTATGTATCGTTCAGTCCAAAAAATAAAGAAACCCACAATAAATTAGAATGACAAAATCCACATGCTTGATCCAATAGACTTGTACATGTATAAAATTCTGCATCAAATTTATTAGAGCCAATGTGAAATATTTACAGAAGTTGACCACACTCCAAGCCGTAAAGGATTATCACGTAATTAAGTTTTAAGTTAATAACAAAAAACATACTTTTAAAAAATCTATGTATGTTATGAAATAAAAAACACCAAATACTCGATTGTTATTAAACAAAGAAGCGACATTCTTTATCATGAGTTCTTCATGGCTTTCCCATCTATTATCTCGTGGTTCCAGCTCCCACCTCACTTGGGGAGATGAAGGTGGTGAGGGTCCTAACCAGGGCAGGATCAAAGCAGTGAAGACACTGTTCATTCATGCACAGATACCTCCTAGGCACCTATTATGTGCTAGGCATTGTGCTAGACACTGCGGGATGGAAACAGAAAACTAAGATTAGGGCTTCTCATAAACTATGCCACACAAATCAATTACTAGCTGTAATTTGATTAATTGGAAGTCAGAAGCTGTGTCTGCCGCACTCAGAACAGGCATCCCTTCTTATTCACTGAGGAAAGAGCATTGGAGCAGGTTTTACCAGTCCACAGGCTACCCGAGAACCACCTAGGGAGCATGCTGAAAACACAGGTTCTCTGCCCCTGCCTTGGAAAGGCTTATCTAACCCATGAGGTCACGAGGAAACCCAGGAACATGTAGTATAACAAACTCCCCAGGTGATTCTCATTTGGAACCAGAGACCCAGATGATTTCCTAGCTCCTTCCAAGTTGAAACTCATCGATTTCATGGTCTTTGACACATGGCCTAATTTGGTTAGATTTATCTTTACTCAGATGTTAGCTTTACATATATATATATATATATATA
>NW_016813514.1:47653-100916 GCF_001698545.2 Rhinopithecus bieti
AAAAAAAAAATAGAACTACCATATGATCTCACAATCCCATTACTGGGTCTATATCCAAAAGAAAGGAAATTAATATATTGAAAAGATATCTGCACTCTCATGTTCATTGCGGAATTATTCACAATAGCTAAGATACAGAATTAACCTACATGTCTATAAACAGATGAACAGATGAATGGAAAAAGAAAATGTGGTGTGTGTGTGTGTGTGTGTGTGTGTATATATATATATATATATATATATATATATATATATATATATACTGGACTAAATTCTCCCAGTGCCTCTTATCAGTCGAGCCCAACTAGAAGCCAAAGACAAGGGTGATGCCGTCCTCCAGCCTGTGGCAGCCTGGAGGAGGTGCCCGGGTCCTGGAGGGACAGACAGAGAGGACTAGCACCTGTGCCCTCCTCAGGGAGTCCACGGAAACTCCTTACACTCTGCTTTAGACCAAACATCTCCAACAATTACACATTTTTTCTTACACAGTGAAATTTAGTAATAATAAAAGAAAATAACATTTTGAAAGTGATTTAAAGTTTTAAGAGGTTTTATTCCATTATGCAGCCAATGTTTTCCTTTTAAAGATTATTGGTAAAGTTTATTTTACTTTCTAACTCAAAATTTGTCCACAGAAACTTCTTGGGAAAGTAGGATTCCCTGCATCGCAGATCGACATAGAGAGAGGATTTGTTGGAGCTCAGCTGCGCGGCGCTCTGACGGCCTTTTCTCTCCCTTCAGGAGTCCCTTCTTGGAGGACGTGGTAACAGTTGGTGCAAGCCCCTCCCATACTCCAAAACTTCCTTTGGCCTCTCCTGTTGGCCTGGTGAATCCTTCTACCTTCTCACCCCGGCTCTTTCCCTCTTCACCCAGCAACAGATACATTCACTCAGAGAATTTCTGTGATTGGCTGAAGACAACAGGGGTCGTTCCCATCCTCGAATCTATTTTCTTCCTCTTCACCTCCGCCTTGTTCCTGTACTCCCCACAGGGACTGAGACTAATTTGGTTAAAGCACCAGAGTGTAATGGCCCTCAGAGCAGGGCTGGTCCTGGGGTTCCACAGCCTGATGACCCTCCTGAGCCCGCAGGAGGCAGGGGCCACCAAGGGTGAGTGCAAGGGCGAGGCGGGTGCGGCGGGGAGCAGAGATTTACGGAGTTGGGTTACATGAGGAGATGACATGGAGGATGCTTGTTCCTCTCCCTCTCTGGTTTATGAGAAACTTCCTTCACCAAGAGACACCCAATCCCCCTCACCTCTGTCACATCCACTCTGGACCTAAATGAAGGTGCAGCTCGGTCAGCTGCGCAGGTGCCCCATTCAGCCTTTGCTGACGTTCAGATTTCTCCTGATTCCTTCCTCTTTCCTGAGACCCAGACCTCCACCCAACAGGTGCCAGCAAGCACCCTGATTTCTCTACCACCCCTGGCCTGGAGTGTGGCCCATCAAGTCCAGTTCTGTTGCAGTATTTATGCCCATGCCAGTAGTTAACTGTTTACCTGTCTGTTTATCGGGAGACATGAGCTGGTTTGCGGGTCTACAGCTGGTTCATCTTTATTTCTTTTATTTCCCTGGCCCGCCATTGTGCTGGGTGCATGCTAGTTCCTCAATAACTGTTGTTCAACTTCATAGAATTCTGCAAGTATTAGAACTTAATCCCTAACTTCCAGAAAACTAGACAACAATTATGGAAGAGACACACTCAGTCATAACGCTCTGAGATGGAGGAGTTGGGACATGAACTTTGACTTCTGACTCCTCATCCAGTGCTCTTTGCAATGCCTTGAGTTGCCTCTTCTTATCCCCTTGGTCTCTGGGTCACTAACCTTAATTCTTACCCCCGCCAGTCGTGGCCTGTTTCCCCTTACACCCACCTGCACTGCATCTCTGTGCAAAGCTCCACTACTCTCCTGTCCTTAAACATTCCTCCTCATCCCACCCGCACAGTCCCGCCAGCTCACAACACAGGACCTGACAACACAGACAGGGCGGACGACCACAGCCAAGATTTAAATTCTGGAACCCCAAGCATGATTTTAGGCAGCCCCTCCTCTTCCCATCCTGATATGCCAGACTGCACTGTCTCTGTGCCGGCTGCAGTGTGCTGGGATGAACCTCTTTCTTCCCGTCCTCTCCCTTGCCCTCTCCCAGGGCCAGCCCAGTGTCAGAACAGGACTGTGTCCCCACACGGAACCCAGGACGGGGCCCAGGCTCAGGGACTCAACAATCACATATTGTGGATGAGACAGACACATTTTCTTCTCTCTCCTTGACCCTGAACTCACCAAACACAGCTGACCACATGGGCTCCTACGGACCCGCCTTCTACCAGTCTTACAGCACCTCGGGCCAGTTCACCCATGAATTTGATGGGGAACAGCTGTTCTCTGTGGACCTGAAGAAAAGTGAGGCTGTGTGGCGTCTGCCTGAGTTTGGCGACTTTGCCCGCTTTGACCCGCAGGGTGGGCTGGCCGGCATCGCCGCGATCAAAGCCCATCTGGACATCCTGGTGGAGCGCTCCAACCGCACCAGAGCCATCAACGGTACCAGCCCTCCCTCTGCCCACCCAGTCAGGTGGGAAGGTCCAGAGAAACTTCCTTCCAGTTCCTAGACCTCCATCACTCTGGGGCGCACTCTCAGTGCCCGTGCCTGTCATGCCCTGTCCCTTTCTTTCCCAGGAGGCTCCATGTCTTCCTAGACCCCGTTGGCACCCCCCTCCTTGAGGAATGACACCTCTCACCTGGACTCCCGCCCAGGGACCAGTCAGATATAGGACCTCCTGGCATCCCCACTCCCTCCCCAGTCTCCTCTCCCTCTGTTTTCCTCCTCTTGTGCCCCAGTGGATACCATCCCAGAGCATCCCCTGCCCACAGATGGCTACGAAGGGGGAACGTCCCTTAATCCCAGTCCTAGTAAGGCCCTGGGATGAGGGATGAGCCTGTGGACTCAAGCCCCATTCCTCCTAGTGCCTCCACGGGTGACCGTGTTCCCCAAGTCTCGGGTGGAGTTGGGCCAGCCCAACATCCTCATCTGCCTCGTGGACAACATCTTCCCACCTGTGATCAATATCACCTGGCTGCGCAACGGCCAAGCTGTCACTGAGGGAGTGGCCCAGACCAGCTTCTATTCCCAGCCTGACCATTTGTTCCGCAAGTTCCACTACCTGCCCTTCGTGCCCTCAGCCAAGGACATCTATGACTGCCAGGTGGAGCACTGGGGCCTGGATGCGCCACTCCTCAGGCATTGGGGTACGGAGCCCCCTCCCCACGCACCCTCCTGGCCCCAGGTTTCCTTTACTCTAGATTCCTTCCCTATACCACCAATTCCTTCCTTTCTCTCCCAGAGCTCCAGGTGCCTATTCAACCACCAGATGCCATGGAGACCCTCGTCTGTGCCCTGGGCCTGGCCATTGGCCTGGTGGGCTTCCTCGTGGGCACCATCCTCATCATCATGGGCACATATGTGTCCAGTGCCCCCAGGTGCAGAGGCCCCGGGAGTCTAGGGGGTAGGGGAGGAAAGTGGATGACTCTGAACAGGACATGGGTGGAGAATCAGAGATTCTGTCGCGGGCAAAGAGGTCAGGAAAGAAATGGGCATGGAGGAAAGAAGCAGAGGTGGGGTGAGAGAGTGAGGTTTTGGGGGAGGTGGGCACTCAGAGATAGGATCCCAGCATATTGAAATTGAGCAACGTCGATTGTGTGGTTTCTGCTACTTTAGGTAATGATCCTTCTGAGAGAAATGACTTGTGGGAGACACCCTGCAGATCCTCGTGGATTTGTGACAGCTCCTGCGTGCTCAGTGCCCTTTAAGTGCATCCTGCTGTGCTGACCTTGAGTGGGATCAACCTCTGTCTTACAGGTCCCTTCTTTTTTGGCCCCAGTACTCATGGCAGGGTTTGTGGGACACCTACTAGCTTCCCTTCCCTTTCAACACACACACACACATTCTTGCTCTACCCAAAGCTCTGGCTGGCAGCACCAAATGCTTTGGTGGTGTTTGCACTGTGTCCTTTTTAGGCCTTGGCCAGTTCTCCCAGGGTTGAGGCATGTGGTGCTGGGGATCGGCAGCAGTCCTGGGGCCCACACGGGTGTGTCTTGCTCCATTTGTCCCATTGTGTGTTACTTTGTGAATGAGCCATTTCACATGGACTTCATGAAATTTGCCTCCTGAGTTCAGTTTTGCCCTGAAAGGGATGCAGATTATCCTGTTCCTCACGACCCCCTCAGCTAACAAACCCTCAGCACTGGGACAGGACAGGCTCATGGGGACTCCATTCCTGCCTGGGTTTACTCTGTATGAAGAGACCATTGGTATCCTGCCATGATGTCATCTCCTTTTTCTACTTTCCCTAGAGTCCTATGCATGACAAAGAGAGGCCCAAGGCTTGGATAAGGTGGCCACTTCCATCCATGGGGTCAATCGTGTTAGGTAGGAGGTGGTAGAGTCGGTGTGCAAGGTATTTGGTAAGAGGGGCATCCACCTAGACACTATCTAAATATGTGGCCTAGAAGATTTTAGTCTAATTTTCTGTGAACAAAATTTAAAACATACAAAGAGATAAGTCACCATACCACATAGTTTATGTCAAGACCAAAATGAGCAGTACAGATTACAGTTTTCAAACCAGAATGCACATGGGAACTGCTTGGGATCCTTTTAAAAGTACAGGCATTGGCCTGGTGCAGTGGCTCACTCCTGTAATCCCAGCACTTTGGGAGGCCAAGGGGACAGGATCGCTTGAGGCCAGGAGTTGGAAACCATCCTGGGCTACATAGAGAGACCCCATCTCTAAAAAGAAAGATTTAAAAATTAACCAGGCATGGTGGCTCGCACCTGTATTCCCAACCACCCGGGAGGCTGAGGCTGGAGGAGTGCTTGAGCCCAGGAGTTCAAGGCTGCAGTGAGCCGAGATCGCACCACTGCACTCCAGCCTAGGTGACACAGTGAGACCCTGTCTCTAAATAAATAAATAAAATATAAAAATAACAGGCATCACCCAGACCTACTGAATTAGAATCTCGGGGATGCAAGGGGCAGCAACAGGGAGGCTGTCTCTTTTGAGACAGGGTCTCGCTCTGTCACTAAGCTGGAGTGCCATGGCATGATCCCAGCTCACTGCAACCTCAGCCTCCCAAGTTCAAGCAATTCTCCTGCCTCAGCCTCCTGAGTAGCTGGGACTACAGGTGCGCGCCACCATGCCCAGCTAATTTTTGTATTTTAAGTAGAGACAAGGTTTCACCATGTTGGCCAGGATGGTCTCCATCTCCTGACCTCGTGATCCGCCCTCCCTGACCTCCCAAAGTGCTGGAATTACAGGCATGAGCCACCGCGTCTGGCCGAAGCTGTCATTTTTAACAGGCTCTGGATGACTCTGATGCAGCCATCCTGGACCTAGGCTGCGGTCTGGTCACTGGGACACAGTGACATAATCAGGTGCCATGGGGGGTCATGGGAAAGAGGGATCCCTAATGTCCAAGGTGGACTAGGAAGGCTTTCTGAAGAACATGGGTCTGTTAGGGCATCAAAGCCAATCAAGGTATAAGTAAATAGGGGTAAAATGAGGGTTTGAACTGTGAGCAGTTGGTCCTGGAAAAGAAAGAAACCACGAGATTATGGGGACTCAATGGGCTTCTTAAGAGAGAATAAGTTGAAATCAATGACCAGAAGACCCTGATGGAAGTGGAGGAGAATCATCTCAGGCAAACTTTTTGTGTGCCAGTAACAGAAACCCTCTTCGTGTGATCACATGCAAAGTATAGGATGTTTGCAATATAGCCATGGGGAGGAGTGCAGGGCCCAAGGGTAGATTCTAGCCAGGCCTCCCAGGAACAGAACTGGGATCCGAAAAGCCCGGAGAAGCTAGAGCTGCCCCTCCGACACTCTCGAATCCACACGGTCTGTGTTCTCTAGACCCCCCTGCATGTTAGCGGTGTTCTCTCTCTGTGGACTGACTGTCCTTTTCAGTGAACATGTCCACCCGAAAGCTCCTGAGTTTATATCATCTCAGCCCTCACAACCCACAAAGGCTGTGTCTCCTAGTCACAGCTTTAAATTACTGGAAAAATAAATGACCGGCCAAACGTGGAGCAGGTGTCCATCCCAGCCCTGTGTAGTTAGAACAGGAGACAAGATCCCACACAAATGTGGCTGCCAAGCACCCAGCCCCGGGGCAAGGGGTCAAGTTCTTGTCAGAGAAAGAGGAATAAGTTGGTTCTCAGAAGACACCACAAGATACGTGTGTTCCCAACAATCTCTGATCTCTGCGGATCTTTTGCTTAGCGGTTAACTTGATGCATCATGGGGAAGGTGTTTCTCTCATCTCCATCCTACGGCTTAATAAAGTCACTAAAATTGTGTTCTTTTGACCAAAGAAATGTGTGGTTTTTTTGTTTGTTTTTTTTCACTGTTGCATATACTACCCTGAAGTCACTGGGTTCTAGGAATAATTCTAGAGCCTTTAGATTTGTGTATCTGCGTGTATACTCACATTTGTTTCTAGTCTCAAGGTACGTAGTGTTTTATTTTAAAAAAGAAATTGTGCTCCTGCATTCCTGATCTTTCACTCTGTTTTAGAACAGACATCCAGTAGTCTCCTGTCCTTTGTATCCAAACTCTCCCTTTTTGCAGGGTCCCCCTACAGATCATAAGCACGTCATCTCTCCAAATAATGAGAACATCAAGTCCTCTGTCTGTCCTTGACCCAGTCTCCCTTCCACCCAAGCTCCTCCCGGTCACACCCTCTGAGAGGGTCTGCATGGACTGCCTCCAGATCCCCTCTTCCCATCCACTCTTTCGGTTTTAATTTTTAATCAAATTATGTTATATGCATAGTTTAAAGAGTCAAATATTTTTTACAAGATTTGTTACAGAAATACCAGTCTCCAGCCCCCTCTGCCACCATATCCCTCAGCCTCACAGAAAATAACTTTCAATTGTTTTAATGTGTTCTGTTGGTATTAACCTCCCATCTCTAAATAACATGTTTGTGTTGCTACATCTAGATTTTTCAGCTTTAGGCTTTATCTCTTTACCTCCTGCTGTGGGAGAGGGGGATTTAGATTTTTTTCATCCTCAAAGAACATCATGCACCCTTCCCATGCCCCTTCTTTTAATATGAGTACATTGTAATTTTTACAACATAGTAAAAATTACTGTGCTTACTATGTTTATATCAGTATGACCATGTAATGGCAAACCATAGAGCAAACCATGCTTGCTCTTCCTTTTCTAGATGACTTTGTTTTCTCTGGAGTGTGTAATTGTCCTGTTTTCCTTTGCGTGGCTGTATTTGTACTTATTATTAATGAATCACAAAATTCCTTACAGTACAAACACGTCAGGTATTCTGTCAATTTTGCCATCAGATGTAACTCTCCCAGAATCTTCTGTCTGCTCCAGTCTTAACTCTTTGCCCTTGATGATACAGCGTTCACTCTGAGATCACCCTTCGCCATCCGCATCAGGATTTACCTGTCCTCCGAGTTGGATCTTCTGTTTCTTGTATCCAGTCATTGCCCTTTGTGGTCTGCCTTATTTTAATGAGGCACCTCTTCTTTCCACTTCCTGAGAAACAGTGCATATGAGGAAAACTTTTTATGCTTCATATGTCAGAAATGTATTTATTGTACTCTCAAACTTGAATAATAGCTTGCATAGGTATAAAATTCAAGATTGGAAATCATTTCCATCAGAATTTTTAAGGCATTTCTCTATAATCCCTTAGCTTCCTGTGTTATTGTTGATAAGCCAAAAGATATTGTGTCGTGAAACTTTGTATGTAATCATTGTTGTTTTGTTCTCTCTGGAAGCTTATAGGATTTCTGCTTTTCCCTTTCCTCCCTTAAATTCTTATAGGTGCTCCATAACCTACAAGGTGAAGATCCTTCTCAAACTGTCCTCAGTGTACCGTTTTAACCATATTTCTTTTCTTTTCTTTTCTTTTTTTTGAGATAGAGTCTCGCTGTGTTACCCAAGCTGGAGTGCAGTGGTGTAATCTTAGCTCACTGCAACCTCTGTCTCCCAGATTCAAGCAATTCTCCTGCCTCACCCTGCTGAGTAGCTGGAATTACAGGCACCCGCCACCACATCTGGCTAATTTTTTTTATTTTTAGTAGAGACGGGGTTTCACCATGTTGGCCAGGCTGATCTCGAACTTCTGACCTCAGGTGATCCACCTGCCTTGGCCTCCCAAAGTGCTGGAATTACAGGCATGAGCCACCAAGCCTGGGCTATTTTAACCATATTTATAATAGTGCCTCCTGAAAATGGTCAACGCCTAAGTCACAGAAAATTGTTGTTGCATGTTTACTCCTCCCTGCCTTTGCACAAACTATTATCTGTGCTGGACCTGCCTTCCTCCACCAACCAATCAAAATTCTGCCTGTCCTTCCAGGGTCCAGATTAAATGTCACCTCTTCTGTGAAGCATTTCCAATCCCAGCCCCCGATATGCTGGCCACCATCTCCCTACAGTACTACCACATTCCGCCCTTTGTCAGTTGACTGTGTCTGAATTTGCCTTTGCCACTAACTGCTCCTCTAAAGCAAGAGAAGTCTGTGTCTTACAGTTCCAACACCCAGAACATAATGGGCATTGAAACACTGTAGAATTCTATTTAATTCAATTTTGTTTGCTTCAAATCCAGCCCGGTCTGACGGTCTGCAGCTGGTTTTAATAACACTGGCTACTGTTTACCCAACACATGCAATGTGCCCAGCCTTAATGCTTTTCACGTGTAGTGGATTTGAATCTTGGTCCAAAAGATTAATAAGATAGTGCGCAGAATGCAAAAAATAGTAAACGTCTTTAAATAATCGAAAATCTGATTCAAAATCTGCTGTTTAAAAAATCTTAAATCTGATTCAAAACCCCTGCCACGAGGCTGGTTTTAAATTGAATCTGTCATTATTGGGGCTTCTGGTCTCTTACAGTTGTTCCAAGGGTCTGCGCCCTGACACAGTGCTGAGGCCTTGGAGAAGCTCCTGTTGTCTTCCTGCATCTGTCCAGACTGTTTACTCCAAGCACGCCCAGGGCTTAAGCTGTATGGTCTTTTCAAGTGGCAGCTCTGCTGCTTCTGCACCAGGCTTGGGACAGGGGAATCTTTAGTGAAGAGTGATCCCCAGTGCCTGGGAGCAGGACTGCAAAGGCGTACCACATGGCCAACTTCCCCCTCCTTGGGAGGCCTCCCCACCTGCCTTGGCTGCTGCGAGGAAGCAGGGCTCTTTCAGACCCACAGGCCACTGTGCCTTCCTCAGTTTAGGAGAACCTTCCCCCTTTGCCTGTCAAAGGCATTCCCTTCTCTCTCTCTGGCACAGTGTCTGGGACACCTGGCATCATGTCAAGTGAGCTTCAGGTTTTGGGAAATCCACAGCCAGAAGAGGAAGGGCCTTGGAGGTGACATGTGCTATTGTCTTGTGTGACAAACCTAAATACAAACAAAGAAAAAAGAAAGGCATCATTCTGCCATACATGAATTATTTTATTTCTTCCTTACGACCAATCTGCAAGTTAAGTATAATGATTTCATTTTATAGAGAAGGAACTAGGATTCAAATTACTTGACTTGCCCAAGGTCAAACAGCTAGGAGGTGGCTGAAAGGTCTGTGTAATGCTAGAGCCCATGTTCTTTCCACTGCACTGTCCTACTCAGCAGCAAATGGAGACCAGCTTGTGAGACATGAGGCAGGATGAACAGGGTCAGACATCAGCATTACTAGGAAATGTGTAGGAGGAGGTATTCCCAACTTTGGGAACAAACTTCTTCTGAGGCTTCAGCAGCAACAGGTTGCAGGGAATGAGGTGAGCTTGAAGAATGACTGGGGTTGGAATCACTGAAGAGATTTTCTTCTCCATCCTGGATCAGTTGAAGCACTCCCCTAGTTCAGACTTTCTTTCTTGCTTAGTCTAAATTCCTTGCTGGTCAACAAGACTCTATATGATCTGGCACTGCATGTGTCCTCATCTTTACTTCCCTCCACTCATCCTTCTTTCATTAAGCAACAGCCACACTATCTTTTCCCAGAATCCTCCTGCCCAAGATGTTAACATTAATGCCTCCAATTCGTCACCCATTCACAACTCACGTGGTACCAATTCAGAGAAGCTTCATTGACCAGCTTTGCTAAATAAACCACCTATCTCCTGTCTCTCCCTATCATGTTACCCTATTTATCTCTACAAACAGATACCTTTCAATGAATGATGTCCCACTTCTCAGGCTTTCCTTTCTTCTCTGTCCTCAGAAAAGCTTCCAGACAAGTGATCATGCACGCAGAGGAGCAGATTCACTTCCTCTCCTCTCCTTATGGTTTAGGAGGTTGCTACCTATGACTTGTAATTTGGCTCCATCTTGTGGTTTGCGTCCACCCCACATGGAGCCTCCAAATCTGAATAAGCCTAAGGTCTCCCAAGGAGGACTCCTCGGCACTTCCATCCACTGGAAATGTTCTGCTGCCTCCTCCCTAGACTCCCAACACCGCTCTTGAGACCTTGTCAGATTCCCAGTTGCCCTTTATTCCTTTCCTCAGGCCTTCAATATATGGATCTGCTTCAGGTACAAGTTCTTACTGTAATGCCTGGAACATGGTGGTTACTCAATAAATATTTAAAGTCCCAGCTGACTAAAACAAAATGTAGTCACCCTGCTCTCAATGTCCACATAAAGAAAAATAAATTAAAATTTATTCTTCTGATATTAACAAGTATTGTTTTGTTAAAACTGTTATCTTTAATTTATTGAGCACTTCCAATGTGCCAAACACTAGTCTAACCAACTGATATTTGTCGAATCCAGTATCTCCACATTCACTAAGAAGCACACCTGGTATTTCCTAAACTGTTGCATGAAACCCAAGTGTTTAGGAGAGTGTTAATAACATAACCAAAAACAAATCAATAGAAGTAATATTTTTCTGTTAAAACATATTTTAATACATGTAAGGAAATGCCAAATTTAAATATGTATCTTTTTGTTTTGTTTTGTTTTGTTTTGTTTTGTTTTGTTTTTGAGACAGAGTCTCGCTCTGTTGTCCAGGCTGGAATGCAGTGGTGCCATCTCAGCTCACTGCAACCTCCGCCTCCTGGGCTCAAGTGATTCTCCTGCCTCAGCCTACCGAGTAGCTGGGATTACAGGCATCCACCACCGTACCCAGCTAATTTTTGTATTTTCAGTAGAGACAGGATTTCCCCATATTGGACAGGCTGGTCTTGAACCCCTGACCTTGTGATCCGTCCTCCTTGGCCTCCCAAAGTGAATTATGTATCTTTGTTATATAGTAATCTGCCTTTTAAAAATGATATGTCATTATTTGTAACAACTGAAAATTATTGGAAACATGCCTAGTAAGAGTACAATAGTTGAAAAAATTACAGTACATCTGCAGAACGGAGTAATGCAAAGCTGTTAAAAAGAATGAGGAGATAGAAAAAACACGTTCCAATGTTTGATAGCAGACTGGGGTGACTGTAGTCAGCAACAACATATATAAAGTATATTTCAAAGTAGCTAGAAGAGAGGACTTGAGATATTGCCAACACATAGAAATAATAAATACTCAAGGTGAAGGATACCCCAAATACCTGACTTGATCATTACTATCATTGTATGCATGTAACAGACACTCACATGTACCTCATAAATAAAATATGTAAAATATCATGTATCAATTAAAGGAAAAGTCTAACAAAAGGAATGAGAAAGATCTCTTTGAACTAATGCGGAGGAATCTCTAGGCTAGAGTGGAAAGTTCACAGTACAATAGAATGATTAAACTATGTACTGCCTTTGGGGTAAGAAAGAGGAAAGATATATATTTTTTGAAAAAGGTGCATTGCATCAGATATGGTGGCTTGTGCCTATAATCCCCACACTTTGGGAGGATGAAGTGGGAGGATCACTTGAGGTCAGGAATTTAACACCAGCCTGGCCAACATAGCAAGACTCTGTCTCTACATAAAAATAAAAAAATTGGCCAGTTATGGTGGTACACCCCTATAGTCCTAACTACTCAGGATGCTGAAGCAAGAGGATCACTTGAGCCTAGGAGTTCGAGGCTGTCGTGAGCTATGACGGTGCCACTGCACTCCAGCTTGGGCAACAGAGTGAGACCGCGTCTCCAAAGCGGGGAAAAAAAGCTACATTGGAAGGATAAACAAGAAATTAATTTAAAAATGGCTACTTTTAGTGAGGAAGGGAGAATAGAAGTCAGAAGTGAATATTGACCTTTGAAACATATAAATACAATGTTAATAAAAAATTGACAAAAAAACCTCTAAAATTTAAAACGAATAGAACTGAACCACACAGAAAAAATAAGTATTCCAAGTGATATTAAAAGATACTACTGGGTCAGGCGCGGTGGCTCACACCTGTAATCCCAGCACTTTGGGAGGCCAAGGAGGGCGGATCACGAGGTCAGGAGATCAAGACCATCCTGGCTAACATAGTGAAACCCTGTCTCTACTAAAAATACAAAAAATTAGTCCGGCGTGGTGGGCGCCTGTAGTCCCAGCTACTCGAGAGGCGGAGGCAGGGGAATGGCGTGAACCCGGGAGGCGGAGCTTGCAGTGAGCCGAGATGGCGCCGCTGCACTCCAGCCTGGGCGACAGAGCGAGACTCCGTCTCAAAAAAAAAATAAAAGATACTACTGTATATTCTTGGTGGCATACATTTCTTCTCTCTCTTCTCTCTTTTCTCTCTACGCCCCCCCCCCCCTTCTCTCTCTCTCTTTGACAGGGTCTTGCTCTGTTGCCAGCCAAGGCTGGCGTGCTGGAGTGCACTGGTGTGATTATAGCTCAGTGCACCCTCAAACTCCAGGGCTCGCGTGATCCTCCCACCTCAGTCTCCCAAGTAGAGTAGCTGGGACTGCAGGAACATGCCACCGTACTCAGTTAATTAAAATACATTTTTAAAAATAGAAATGGGGTCTCCCATTATGTTGCCCCAGCTGACTTAATAGAATATATTCTAAGGACAAAAAGAACTATCAAAACTTTGAACATCATACAGTTGTTTCATGGTTAAGTAATATTTGTATCCTTATTTGAAACTATATTATATATAAAATAAAGCAAATCAGTGATTATGTTAATATAATTAAGAACTAAGATTTTTAGGCCAGAGGCAGTGGCTCATCTCTGTAATCTTGGGAGTCCGAGGCGGGCGGATCACAAGGTCAGGAGTTGGAGACCAGCCTGGCCAACATGACGAAACCCTGTCTCTACTGAAGAAACAAAAAAATTAGCTGGGTGTGGTGGCGGGCGCCTGTTATCCCAGGTACTAGGGCGGCGGAGGCAGGAGAATCGTTTGAACCCGGGAGACAGAGGTTGAGGTGAGCTGAGACTGCACCATTCGTTGCACTCCAGCCTGGGCGACAGGGCGAGACTCCATCTAAAAAAAAAAAGAACTAAGATTTTTAATGCATAAAAAAGCAACTAAAAGTCGCTGAATTAAAACAATAATATTAAATTTGAACTAGAAAAAATATTTGAACTAGTACTGTCAATTTTAACTAATGATTTACTAATATACGCGTCCTAACTCTAGCAAATGAAAGAGCTTAATAATAGCCCTGTAGCAATGAGCACCCCCAGTGCACAGACTGTAGTTTCTAAATATTTCCCACTCAAGAGAAGTAGAGCTTCTTGGAGAAGTGACCGGTTACAGGCCTAAGTTATGGAAAATACAAAGCAAGTGTGCGTATCTCATTGTTTTCATAAAACAAGGCACTGTTCAAAGACTAATAGAGTCATGTCAAAAAAACAACCGGTCAGCCAGTTTGAAGGAGCTTCCATTGGTCAAAATTGGAACAACTCAGATATCAAAAAAGATGACTATAATATAATTAAACACATTGAGTATATAAAAATCCATGGGTTTCCTATTAATAGTCGAATACAGATTTTAAAAAGTAAGCAGCAACAACCCATTTATATTACCACTGGATGTGATCTTCTAATTCCTAACACAGAAAATTGATACTTAAAGAAAACAAGTATATATCCTGACATTTCACAAGGAAATGTTCCATTGATGAAAAAAAAGGTCTACCCTTCAGAGCAGCAGTGAATAAATGTTGGAGAAAATAATAGAATTAGAAAACCAGCATTTTGTAAGCCTAATTGATCACTGATTTAGGGAAGGCATTGTATATGTTAAAATCGTTAGGAGAATAGATAGTGGGGAACAGGAGAGTCACGTCATGCCGAAGTATCATGGTCATAGATTATTTGCTATTGACAAATGGGAGGAAAACCTTTACAGAGGAGAGACCTGGTTGTCATCACCTCGATCGAGTGATCAAGTTTAGCCTCACCAATAATAAGACAAGACATTAAGCATATGCTTCCTAATAAGATGAAATGCAAAGTACACAGCAATATTGATGAAGAATTATTGTCAAAAATCTTTCATCTGAATCTAATCAAGCCTTTGTTTAAAAAAGTTCTAGTCTATAAAAAAATACATTGGATAGAGGAATAAGTCAAATGAAACCACAAAGAAACAATCACACAAATTCAAAATGTGAGAGATTCTACTGGCCTGGTCTCTCTAAAAAGATGATGTTTAAAAAATGGGTGGGATAGTGGGAATTAAGAGACATTACAGTCAAATTTAGTGGATGATTCTTGGCAATATCTTTGGGGAAAAACAGATATAAAAGCACTTTTCAGATAAATGGGGAAATTCGAATATGAACTGGTAATTGATGATATTAGAGAGCTGTTTTCAGTTTTGCTCAGTGTGATTACAGTACCATGGTTATGTATCAAGGCATCTTTATGCTAAAGTATTTAGGGATGAAATGCTAGGAGATCTCTAATTTACACTGAAATGAATTTAGAATACACACACAGTTCAAACAAATATGGCAAAATCTTGACAGTTGTTGAATCTATATGCTGGGTATTTGTCTAAGTCCATTTTGTGTTGTCGTAACAGAATACCACAGACTAGGCAATTTATAAAAAGAAAAAAAAAGAAAGAAAGAAAAGAAAAGAAAGAAATTTATTTCTCACAATTCTGGAGGCTGGGAAGCCCAATGTCAAGGTGCCAACATCTGGCAAAGGCTTTCTTGTTGTGTCATACCATGGCAAAAGAAAAAAGGATGAAAGGATGGAGGAGAGGAAAGGAGTCAAACTCATCCTTTCATCAGGAATTCACTCCTGAGATGAGACAACTAACCCACTCGAGAGACGATGGCATTAATCCCTTTATGAGGGCTCTGCCCATCTCTTTAAGAGATAACCTAATCATCTTTTAAAGGTTCCACTTCTCAACGCTGTTGCATTGGGGATTAAGTTTCCAATGTTGTATATATAACACTTTTATGTTACACATAAAATAAAGCAAATCAGTGATTATGTTCATGTAATTCAGATCTAAGATTTTAATGTATAAAAGCAAGTAAAAGTAGTTGAATTAAAATGATAATATTAAATTTGAACTAGAAAAATATTTTGAACTAGAAATGTCCGTTTTAACTAATGATTTACAAATATATATGTCCTAGCTCTAGCAAAAGGAAGAGCCTAATAACTTTGGGAGACACATTCAAACCATAGCAGCTTTCAAGTATTATTTTACTTTTTCCAGGATTTCTGTAGGTTTGGAAATTTTCACAATTAAAGAGGTGTGTGTGTGTGTGTAATGCTTTATTATACTTGAAAATAGCGGGAAATTAAAGGAGAGAGCACGAGATTCCTGAACTCATAAGTTGATGTATGTCACCAATTGAATAATCTTTTTTTTTTCTTTTTTTGAGACAGTCTCACTCTGTTGCCCAGGCTGGAGTGCAATGACGTGATCTCAGCTCACTGCACCCTCTGCCTCCTGGGTTCAGATGATTCTCCTGCCTCAGCCTCCTGAGTAGCTGGGATTACAGGCACCTACCACCACGCCCAGCTAATTTTTGTGTTTTTAGTAGAGGCAGGGTTTCACCAGGTTGGCCAGGCTGGTCTCGAACTCCTGACCTCAGGTGATCCACCCGCCTCGGCCTCCCAAAGTGCTGGGATTACAGGCATGAGCCACTGCGCCCGGCCTGTTCTGTAATATTTTATAATTTAAATAAATAATGTAAATGCATTTTTTGTTTTAATTAAAATAAAATAAACATAATATAATGCCTTTAAATTTTTGTTCCACTACATGGCTATTAGATACATACATAAAATTTGACCATTTCTCCAGCAGATTTCTCATCCATTGGCTCAAAACACAAACTCATTTTATTTTGGGAGCCCTACAATTGCTTTATCAATATTATATCATTTGAAAAAAAAAGTTCTGTAGTCAAAAGTTACTGTAACATTGTCTATAGACATCCCAGGAACACCAAGAATAAGTTCACGTGGGAAAATGTTAAGTTGTTTTATAATTTTGTATTTTCCCCATGTTTGAGATTTTATTGCTATTCCCAATCAGAAAACAGAAAAGAGGAATAAAAAATAGTAAAAATGAAGAAGATGCAAAAGTTTCCAAAATCTTAAAAGTCCTTATAATTTTTGACTCTCTTTCTTATATAGTCAACGTAAGCCCAGATGCACACCTACCCCCACCCTTAGCTTTCCTGTCACCATCCATCTCCTACAGTCCAGTTCCCTCAGGCCTCTTCCTTCACAAAGGTCCCAGTGTCTAAGCCAAGCCTGAAGGTATGGTTAAGATGAATGGTCGGTATGAATAGTTACCATTTAGAAATTACGCAGTCTAAAGTGAATATTAATAGTTCAACTTAGCCTGGTTTCTATTCACGTGGCAAAAGCCATCACTGGAATTTCCTTTACTTATATTTGTGGAATGAAGTCATTCGTTTCTTATTTGTGTCTTCACACTTCTTAACAGTTCTCCAGCTAAGCTAAATTAATTGGGCTTAGTGAAAAAAATAAAATTTTCTACAGTTCACAGGAATCTTGTGCAGAAGCTGCATTTACAAACAGAAGAATTGAAAATAGAGACATTACAACTGACACTATAGAAATACAAAAGATCATCTAAGACTACTATAAACACCCCTATGCATACAAACTATAAAATCTAGAGGAAATGAATGAATTCCTTGAAGCATTCCTCTAAGCTTGAATCAGGAAGAAATAGAAATCCTGAACAAACCTAGAGGAAATGAATGAATTCCTAGAAGCATACAACCCTCTAAGCTTGAATCAGGAACAAATAGAAATCCTGAACAAACCAGTAACAAGCAGTGATATTGAATCAGTAATAAAAAATCTTAAAAAAAAAAAAAAAAAAGGCCCAGGACCAGATTCACAGCTGAATTCTACCAGACGTTCAAGCAGAACTGGGACCAATCCCACTGAAACTATTCCAAAAGATTAAGAAAGAGGGGATCCTACCCAACTCATTCTGTGAAGCCAGTGTTACCCTGATGCCAAAGCCAGGAAAGAACACAACAAAAAAGAAAACTACAGACCAATATTCCTGATGAACATAGATGCAAAACTCTTCAACAGAATACTAACAAACCAAATCCAACAGCACATCAAAATGATAAATCACCATGATCAAGTGGGTTTCATCCTAGGGATGCAAGGATGGTTCAATATATGCAAGTCAATAAATGTGATTCACCACATAAACAAAATTTAAAACAAAAGCCATATGATCATTTCAATCAATTTCTGAAAAAGCATTTGGTAAAATCCAGCATCCCTTTATAATAAAAACTCTCAACAAACTAGGCATAGAAGGAACAAACCTCAGAATTATGAAAGTCGGATATGATAAACACACAGCCAATATCATACTGAATGGATGAAAGTTGAAAGCCACCTGGGCATAGTGACTCACGTCTGTAATCCCAGCAGTTTGGGAGGCCAAGGCAGGTGGATCACCTGAGGTCAGGAGTTCAACACCAGTCTAGTCAAAATGGTGAAACCTCGTCTCTACTAAAAAAAAAATAAATAAATATATACAAAAAAATTAGCCAGGCATGGTGGTGCCTGGCTGGGAAAATTGAATTGCCACAGGTAGAAGAACAAAACTAGGGCTGGGAGCAGTGGCTCATGCCTGTAATCCCAGCACTTTGGGAGGTTGATGCAGGTGGATCACTAGGTCAGGAGTTTGAGACCAGCCTGGCCAATATAGTGAAACCCTGTCTCTACTAAAAAATACAAAAATTTGCCTGGCGTGGTGACGTGCGCCTCCCGGCTACTTGGGAGGCTGAGGCAGGAGAATCGTTTGAACCCAGACGAGACTCTGTCTCAAAAAAAAAAAAAGAGAAAAAAGAACGAAACTAGATCTCTGTTTCTCAACATATACAAAAATTAACTCAAGATAGATTAAAGTCTTAAATCTAAGACCTGGAATCATAAAAATTCTGGAAGAAACTTTGGAAAACTCTTCTGAATATTGGCCTAGGCAAAGAATTTATGAATAGGACCTCAAAACAAATCCAACAGAAACAAAAATAAATAAATAAATCGGACCTACCTAATTAAACTAAAAAGCTTCTGCACAGCAGAGGAAATAATAAAGAGTTAAACAGACAACCACAGAATGGGAGAAAATATTTGCAAACATCTGACAAAGGACTAATATCCAGAATCTAGAAGGAGCTCAAACAAATGAGCAAAATAAATAAATAAAATAAATAAATAAATAAATAATCTCATTAAAAAGTGAGCAAACGACATTGACAGACATTTCTCAAAAGAAGATACACAAATGTCCAGAAACATATGAAAAAATGTTCAACATCACTAATCATCAGGGAAATGGAATTTTTTTTTTTCTTTTTGAGACAGAGTTTCACTCTTGTTGACCAGGTTGGAGTGCAATGGCGAGATCTTGGCTCACTGCAACCTCCGCCTCCTGGGTTCAAGCAGTTCTCCTGCCTCAGCCTACCGAGTAGCTGGGATTATAGGCCTGTGCCATCACGCCCAGCTAATTTTGTATTTTTAGTAGAGATAGGGTTTCTCCATGTTGGTCAGGTTGGTCTCGAATTCCCACCTCAGCCTCCCAAAGTGCTGGGATTACAGGCGTGAGCCATCGCGCCCAGCCTGGAAATACAAATTAAAACCACAATGAGATACTACCTTATCCCAGCCAGTATCATTGATATTAAAAAGTCAAAAAGCAATAGATGTTGGCAAGGATGCAGTGAAAAGGAATAGCTTATACATTGTTGGTGAGAATGTAAATTAGTACAACCTCTGTGGAAAATACTATGGAGATTTCTCAAAGAACTAGAAGTAGATCTACCATTTGATCTAGCAATCCCACTCCTGGGTATCTACCCAAAGGAAAAGAAGTCATTATATCAAAAAGACACAGAATTGCAAAGATATGGAATCAACCTAGGTGCCCATAAACTGATGAGTGGATAAGAAAATGTGATGTGTATATACCATGAAATTGTACTCATCCACGAAAAAGAATGAAATGATATATTTTCCAGCAACTTGGATGGAACTAGACCATTTTCCTAAGTGAAGTAACTCAGGAACAGAGAACCAAGTACTACATGTTCTCATTGTTAAAAAAAAAAACCTTAGACAAATGAAATTCAACAGAGTTTAATTGAACAAAGAACAATTTGTGAATTGGGGAGCCTCCTGAGCCAGAGTAGGCTCAGAGAGAATCCAGAACAGCCAAGTGGTAGAAGATATATGAACAGAAAAAGGAAAGTGAGGTACAGAAAATGGAAGTGAGGTACAGAAATAGCCAGATTGGCTACAGCTCAGCATTTGCCTTATTTGAACACAGTTTGAACTGTTGGTCACCTTTGATTGGCCAAAACTCAGTGATTGGCACTAGAGTAGGTTTCATTCTGATTACACATCCAATTAGGTTTCAGTTTACTATGTATGGAGAAACCTTTAGGCTGAACTTACAACATGTAAGGAAGCAGCTTTAGGCTAAACCTAATTTAACACACACTTGTAAGATTTAGATTTAAGCTAAGTGCATGTCTATGTCAAGGACTACATCTCATTTCAGAGGGAATTTAAGGATTGAATTGTCTCAAAAAAATAAAGAAATAAAAATAAAGTTCTAAAAAGATAGAGGTGTGTGTGTGACTGTGTGTATGCATGTGCGTGTGTGTGTGTGTTCATCTCTAGCCTCATTCTTTAGCTCAGGTTGGTGGAGTTAACAGTATCTGGAAGTTTTTTCTAAGTTTTACCTCTGAATTCCTTGTTGGCTTATATCTAGAATATAACTAGAAATGTTTGGTATGTAAAGATAAAAACTTTGAAATGAGCCTTATCTTGTCTCACGAGCTCTGTGATCTTAAGCACGTTAACTTAGAGTTTCCTCTTCTCTAAAATAAAAATAATAATATATATGTGATAGGAATGTCATGTTGACCAAAAGAGGTAACTATGAAAAGTGCCCATCAATATACACCTGGCAGATAGCAAGGGCTCAGTAAGTGTCAGTTCCCCTTCCCTGGCTTTCTCCTTCTCTCTTAGTTTCCCCAGACTCAGAGGAAAAGAAGGTCCTTTCTGTTTTGTTTTCTGCCTGACTCTGAAGTTCAGGACAGATGCTTTTGATACTCCTTGCAGTAACATCAGCCACCTGCCTCCCAATCACAGAACTGCTTTCTGATGTAGCCTTTCATCCCCAAGCTGCTCCCTCAGTTGCTCATCATTCTCTCCTGCCCTCAATTTTTTTCTCTTGCATTACTCCCTGGCCAAATGATTGGTGAAATAGTTGTGGGGCTCTGTAGGGTCTATTTGCAAGACCAAAGGCAGTGATAGAAGGACATGAGATCGCTGGGAATCAGCCTGAATAGTAGAGATGGATTCAAGAACAGTACATCAGGGGGTTGTGTCATTGTGGTTGGAAACAGGTCCACAACAGAATGCAGAATTTTAAGGGGAAGTCTAAGCACAGTGTCATAGCCAGTTTCAGCACCAGGTCACAGACCAGACATCAGGGAATTGGGGACGAAGTAAGGAAAGTTCTTTACGGAAGGCGGGGTGTGCAACTTGAAGCTTGCTTGACACAGCAATCAGAGGGCACAGAGACTGGGCAGTGCTAGTGCTTTCTTAAATCAAGAATATAGAACAATATGTCATGGTAACCATGGATCTGGAAGAACAACCATCATTTTATTTTGCATCAGAGAGAATAAAGTTTCCCTCTGACAGGGAGGCAGGACTGCTTGGCCCTTGCAACTATCATTTCGTAACTTTTCAGCTTCCACTTACCTGAAGTTATTTAAGAGTTAAAAGAATAAGAGCAAACTTAGAAAACCTTGAGAACTGCTTTAAAACAATTATTTTTGGGTGAGGCATTGTAGCTTACGCCTGTAATCCCAGCACTTGCGGAGGCAGAGGTGGGTGGATCAGATCACTTGAGATCAGAATTTCGAAACCAGACTGGCCAACATGGTGAAACCCCATCTCTACTAAAAATACAAAAATTATCTGGGTGTGGTGGTGCACACCTGTAGTCCCCAACTACTTGGGAGGCTGAGGCATGACAACTGCTTCAACCTGGGAGGCAGAGGTTGCAGTAAGCCAAGATCGTGCCACTGTACTCCAGCCTGTGCTACAGAGCAAGACTCTGTCTTTAAACAAATTATTTTTGAGAGAGAGAAGAAAATGGGTAGATGAAACTGCAAAATGTCTCTCTTTTTTTTTTTTTCAGTAACTCTGGGTGAGAAACAAAACCATGCAGGAAGACAAGGTAATTTGGAAGAACTGTCATTGTCTCTACAACCTGCCTTCACACAGAAGCCAGTTCCAATACATCTTCTGCAGGGGCAGAAGAGGGGAAAGTATTCATCAATTAACCCGTGTTACCTTCTCATAGTCTGAGCAATTAGAATAGCAACTGTCAGACTCCATGAGGTCTGACAGTGGCAGCTAATAAAAGAACTGCTCTTTTTTTGTTTGTCAAACACCAGCAAAAATGCTTATCACTGGAGAACAAATCCCTTTCCTCCTTCAACCTCAAATCAAACATTAGCTTGTCTGAAAAAACGAGCAATGTCCTCATTTGGCAAAGAGTTGTAAGAAATATTTTATTATGTAGAAATATTCACTTACTATACAAGGACACAACAATACTTGAAGTTTGGGGTTGATGGAAAGCTTGGCAAGGATGATGAGTTCCTCTTACTTACAGGAGAGGCTATTCTTCTTTTGACCTCCTCAGCTGAGGTGAGGCCTCACTGAAAGTGACAGGCCTGATAACCCAGGAAGGGAGGTCTTCACTGGTGTGGTGGGAATAGGGCAGGGCATGAAGGGAGAGGTGAATGGTGGGCCCTGAAACAACACAGTATAGCTGAAAGATGTGGACTAGTGAGAGAGTTGTGTGAGAGTCCAAGCTGATGGGGGACACTGAGAGAAGGGACAGAGGAAGGCTCAACAGATCTCAATGGTTGAACAGGGAATTGGGGGAGAATAAGGGGAAGAAACTAGGCAGCTATGGAACTGTTACTAAATGTCTGTTTCCTCATGTATAAAATGGTGATGAGTACTTACCTCTTGGGATTATTATGAAGATTAAATTGCAAAAGTGCTCATAAGTGTCTGATACATAGTAAGCTCTATATAAGTGCTTGTTCCTTATAGAAGGGGTCCCCCAACCTCTGGGCCACTGACCACTACCAGTCTGTGGCCTGGTAGGAACTGGGGTGCACAGCAGGTGAGCAGCGAGCAAGCTCTGCCTCTTGTTAGATCAGCAGCAGCATTAGATTCTCACAGGAGCGCAAACCCTATTGTCAACTGAGCATGCAAGGGATCTAGGTTGCACACTCCTTTTGAGAATCTAATGCCTGGTAATCTGAAGTGGAACAGTTTGATCTGGAAACCATTCCCCCCACCTCCGTCCATAGAAAAGTTGTCTTCTATGAAACCAGTCCTTGGTGCCAAAAAGACTGGGGACTGGTGACTTAGAGAATTCACTGTGAGGGACATGTTTGGGGAAAAAAGTAGAATTTTTTTCTAGACATGTGTGCACGAGCTTATGGGAACTTGGCATTAGGCGCTTGGAACTTTGGCTTAAGGTTTGATATGGTTCGGCTCTGTGTCCCCACCCAAATCTCACCCTGAATTGTAATAGTCCCCATGTGTCAAAGGTAGAGATAATTGAATCATGGGGGCAGTTTTCCCCATGCTGTTCTCGTGATAGTGAGTTCTCATGAGAGCTGATGGTTTTATAAGGGACTTCCCCCCTTCACTTTGGCTCTCATTCTTCTGCCACCCTGTGAAGAGGTGTCTTCTGCCATGATTGTAAGTTTCCTGAGGCCTCCCCAGCCAGAACTGTGAGTCAATTAAACCTCTTTCCTTTATAAATCACCGAGTCTCAGGTATTTCTTCAGAGCCGTGTGAGAATGGATTAATACAAGGTCTAAACAGACACAGATTTTATGGGTGGGAGTTGCCTCCAGAGGAATGGGTAAACTTGCTTAAAATTCTGTGCAAATAAAGAGGACAAATGAAGGTGTCATAAGGAACAATATATTATGGGAGGCAGAGGCAGAGTCTTTAAAGCAGCAGACTAAGAAATGGCTGTCTGAAAAGTATGAGAGCTAGGAACAAGTGGTGTCAAGTCAAAGAAGCCAGGAGATGCAGGGTGCAGTGGCTTATGCCTGTAATCCCAGCTACTCAGGAGGCTGAGGCAAGAGCATTACTTGAGCCTGGAAGGTCGAAGCTACAGTGATCTTTGTCTTTATAAAGATATAAATTTCAGTCCGGGCGCGGTGGCTCACGCCTGTAATCCCAGCACTTGGGGATGCCGGAGGCAGGCGGATCATGAGTCAGGAGATTCGAGACCAACCCTGGCTAACACGGTGAAACCCTGTCCTCTACTAAAAATACAAAAAATAGCCAGGCTGGTGCGCGGCGCCTGTAGTCCCAGCTACTCCTGGAGGCTGAGGCAGAGAGAATGGCGGGAACCGGGAGGCGGAGCTTGCAGTGAGCTGAGCATCGCGCCACTGCACTCCAGCCTGGGCAACAGAGCGAGACTCCGTCTCAAATATGATATATATATATATATATAAATTTCAAAGTTTATATCTTTACACACCACTTCACTCCAGCCTGGGTGACAGAAATCCTCTTTCTTGAAAATAAATAAATAAATAAATAAAATGCTAGGGAAGCTGCATGGGATGCTTCAGAGGTAAGGGGAGATAAGGACTAAAAAGGCCTAATCTTCTTCTATGACCCTCTGGGTCGTAAAAATGAAGGCTCACATTTTAAGAGTTGAAGTATAGGAAAGTAAGAATGGGGGCAGGGCACAAAAGTGACAATAGATTCAGGAGGAAATCGTGGGTAACGCCCAACAGGTGGCGCCAAATACCTCAGTGGCAGTCTCCGAGAGCCTCAGAACCCCTGCCCCTTCCGCAAGCCTCGCTGGAGGGAGCTCCATTCAAATCTGCCAGTCAGCCAGGTGGCACTCCTTTAGTCAACAAAATATCAAGCTTCCACTATTGGAAAGCTCTGTGCTAGATACTCTGAGTGTATGTCTGCAAGTGCCCGTGTGCTCTGCTGTTCCTTTAATGTGTGGAGACAAGAACATTTTGAGACTAAGTCCCATCTATCGCCTACATAGCTCTCAAATCTATCTACATTTCTTCATCTACATTGCTGCCTCTCTCTTCTACACCACTATTCCCACTTGCTGGGATTAACTGCTGCAATTCCTTTCTAAACTATCCACTCTCAATACCCCACCAACCCTAACATGATTGTCCCTAGTGCAATTTCCTTAAAGCATGTCTATCTCCTAGCTCCCTACTGGCCCACAGCACTGGAAGTCTAGTGCAGTAGTTGCACTGACAATGTGGTGATATTGGGTAAATTGATTAATCTCTCTGTGCCTCATTTCTTCATCTGTTAAACGCAGACAAGATGTACCTCACAGGATTATAGTGAGGACCAAATGAGTTTACAGGGTTTTATTTAGCACGGTACATGGGACACACTAAGTGCTCAATGTTAGCTATTAGTGTTTTGAGATGTAAATTCAAGTCCTTATCGCAGGTGAAATGCTCTCCTTGATTTAGCTTCCCTACTTTCTGGCCTTATCTGGAAGCACTCACCTTCATCCCTGCTGCTTCAGCATCACCTAGTTACCTTCTCAGTTGCTGTTTCTTCTGCTGGCAATGTTCACTACTCCCTGCTCCCACCCATCCACCCCTTACAAACAGGAAGGAACTCATCTTTCTGAGATATCTGAATAGCTCTCACATTCTCAGAAAAGAGAACCCTCTTTTCTGAATTCTTGCTAGATCTCTGCACGATGTCCTGTTAGAATTACCTACTTTTGCTGAAAATCGTGTGACTAGTTGTCTAATGCTGCCCCTTTCCCTGAACCTAGAATATAAATTCTGAGAGCAAGAAGCTGTCGTCTCATTCGGTGCTGGAGACAAACTAGTGGGATTTTGCCAGGATCTTCAGGGTGATGACCCAGGAAAAAATGAAATCATGTTGACAACACATTAGTTCCATGCTACCATTCCCACATTTCCTTCCCAGCTCTCCATTACAGCCCCTCTCTAATTGCTCAGGAAAATCTTCCTCCAGTCTTGCACCAAGCCCCAGAGTAACACCAGTCAGCTCTGGTCCTTGTCCTGGGAGTCCCTCATGCTGGTCACTCATGGAAGAAGGGCCTTCCAATCAAGGTAGTCCTGAGTGAACCTAAGAGCAGGAGTTTGGGTAAGAACTGGGGTCCACATATGGGTGCACAGTAAGGATAGTCTGTGAAGACCAAGTCATGCCTGTATCTTGGCTTCAACAGTATAATCACCACACCATGACGGTTAATAATTTCACTCTATTTGTGCTAAGCAAACTCCATGATAAAGCCTTATCTTCACCTTATACCCTCTGGCTTGGCAATGCCCAGGTCTATGGGCCTAACAGTTTGCTGAAAAGCAATCAAGGGAACTCAATAAATGTGTGACTGAGGCCGGGCGTGGTGGCTCAAGCCTGTAATCCCAGCACTTTGGGAGGGCGAGACAGGCAGATCACGAGGTCAGGAGATCGAGACCATCCTGGCTAACACAGTGAAACCCCGTCTCCACTAAAAAACACAAAAAACTAGCCGGGCGAGGTGGCGGGCGCCTGTAGTCCCAGCTACTCGGGAGGCTCAGGCAGAATGGTGTGAACCCCGGGGCAGAGCTTGCAGTGAGCTGAGATAGCGTCACTGCACTCCAACCTGGGCAACAGTGCAAGACTCCATCTCAAAACAAAAAAAACAAAGTACATGAGCAGAAGAGGCTGCAGTCAGACAAAATATTCTGTATTTTGTCCCAAAACTAATCCAATTCAATCCTTAAATTCCCTCTGAAATGAGATGTAGTCCTTGACATAGACATGCACTTAGCTTAAATTTACTCCGATTTTCAGAAATTTAATTTTCTCATCACCTGTTGCCCAACATGTCTCTATTATGAATCCTCAACATCTGTTCTTCTCAAAAGGGGACCAGAGCTCAAGAACTTTCATTGGTGCACACGAGTGAGTGAAAAGCCCAAACAAGGATCTGTTCCCCTCTACAACTGTGGCAAACAGCAGGTGGCTCACAAACCTAATTTTTTATTACCATCTCCTGAGAGTTTGAAAATTGTTGCTCAAGCCCCAGTTTAGTCCGAATCTCTAAAGAGGGCTGATAATCACTAGTAAAATTTATTGCTTCCAAAACCCACCCTACATGTTTCTGGTGCCATTTATAGCAAAATAAACCATTTGCTTTACTACACTCCTGATTCTACTTTCCACATCTCTATAATAGTTTCCTACTATGGTATATTATACTAAGCCAAATGTCTCACTTTTCCAGTAGTAAAGCCCCGAGTTCCAGAATGCACACATCCCAACCCCTAACATACAACCCTTCCGTCCCCTTAGCAAGACAAGGTGGTATGCAGAAAGGAGTTTTGCCATTTAATTGCTGTAATACCCTAGTAAACTAATAAACTATCTGTAAATTTGCAATGTGTGACCATGGCAGCAAAATTTAACAATGAAGTAGTCCCAATTGCCTTTTAAAAGGCAATAAACTCAATGCATGAAGTACTTACCTTTGGCTACCTCCCACCCCTTTCTCACATTTTACATCTGCTCAGAAGAAAATTCACACATCCAGTGCCACAGGGAAAACCTAAAGCCCACCTCAAAATTTTGAGTTCTTGGTTAAAGCATGAATGAGCCACAGAACTATTTCTCATTTAAATGAGCAAATTCTAGACCTAAAGATTACTTCTAAGCACTCAGTTTACAAAAGTCGGATGGATTTATTAAAACACAGCAAAAGCCTACTGGTTTAAAATTGAAACAATCCAATTATAGGGTAGCTATTGCCTTTTCTCACTGCCAAGAATATTTTCTTCAAAATTACCAAGACAATTCTTATGATGTTCCTTTCGAAACACTACAAAAGCAAGTATTAAGGTAACTCAAAACATGAATAATATTTTCTTTATTTACAAGTTAGAATCAACAAGGACAGTCCAGGGGACCAAATGGGGAGATGACTGAAACCCCCAGGGCCCCAAATGGAGCGGAAGGAAAAAGGGAAAACAGAGTAGAAAAAAAAANTGTCCCTAGTGCAATTTCCTTAAAGCATGTCTATCTCCTAGCTCCCTACTGGCCCACAGCACTGGAAGTCTAGTGCAGTAGTTGCACTGACAATGTGGTGATATTGGGTAAATTGATTAATCTCTCTGTGCCTCATTTCTTCATCTGTTAAACGCAGACAAGATGTACCTCACAGGATTATAGTTAGGACCAAATGAGTTTACAGGGTTTTTATTTAGCACGGTACATGGGACACACTAAGTGCTCAATGTTAGCTATTAGTGTTTTGAGATGTAAATTCAAGTCCTTATCGCAGGTGAAATGCTCTCCTTGATTTAGCTTCCCTACTTTCTGGCCTTATCTGGAAGCACTCACCTTCATCCCTGCTGCTTCAGCATCACCTAGTTACCTTCTCAGTTGCTGTTTCTTCTGCTGGCAATGTTCACTACTCCCTGCTCCCACCCATCCACCCCTTACAAACAGGAAGGAACTCATCTTTCTGAGATATCTGAATAGCTCTCACATTCTCAGAAAAGAGAACCCTCTTTTCTGAATTCTTGCTAGATCTCTGCACGATGTCCTGTTAGAATTACCTACTTTTGCTGAAAATCGTGTGACTAGTTGTCTAATGCTGCCCCTTTCCCTGAACCTAGAATATAAATTCTGAGAGCAAGAAGCTGTCGTCTCATTCGGTGCTGGAGACAAACTAGTGGGATTTTGCCAGGATCTTCAGGGTGATGACCCAGGAAAAAATGAAATCATGTTGACAACACATTAGTTCCATGCTACCATTCCCACATTTCCTTCCCAGCTCTCCATTACAGCCCCTCTCTAATTGCTCAGGAAAATCTTCCTCCAGTCTTGCACCAAGCCCCAGAGTAACACCAGTCAGCTCTGGTCCTTGTCCTGGGAGTCCCTCATGCTGGTCACTCATGGAAGAAGGGCCTTCCAATCAAGGTAGTCCTGAGTGAACCTAAGAGCAGGAGTTTGGGTAAGAACTGGGGTCCACATATGGGTGCACAGTAAGGATAGTCTGTGAAGACCAAGTCATGCCTGTATCTTGGCTTCAACAGTATAATCACCACACCATGACGGTTAATAATTGCACTCTATTTGTGCTAAGCAAACTCCATGATAAAGCCTTATCTTCACCTTATACCCTCTGGCTTGGCAATGCCCAGGTCTATGGGCCTAACAGTTTGCTGAAAAAGCAATCAAGGGAACTCAATAAATGTGTGACTGAGGCCGGGCGTGGTGGCTCAAGCCTGTAATCCCAGCACTTTGGGAGGGCGAGACAGGCAGATCACGAGGTCAGGAGATCGAGACCATCCTGGCTAACACAGTGAAACCCCGTCTCCACTAAAAAACACAAAAAACTAGCCGGGCGAGGTGGCGGGCGCCTGTAGTCCCAGCTACTCGGGAGGCTCAGGCAGAATGGTGTGAACCCCGGGGGCAGAGCTTGCAGTGAGCTGAGATAGCGTCACTGCACTCCAACCTGGGCAACAGTGCAAGACTCCATCTCAAAACAAAAAAAACAAAGTACATGAGCAGAAGAGGCTGCAGTCAGACAAAATATTCTGTATTTTGTCCCAAAACTAATCCAATTCAATCCTTAAATTCCCTCTGAAATGAGATGTAGTCCTTGACATAGACATGCACTTAGCTTAAATTTACTCCGATTTTCAGAAATTTAATTTTTCTCATCACCTGTTGCCCAACATGTCTCTATTATGAATCCTCAACATCTGTTCTTCTCAAAAGGGGACCAGAGCTCAAGAACTTTCATTGGTGCACACGAGTGAGTGAAAAAGCCCAAACAAGGATCTGTTCCCCTCTACAACTGTGGCAAACAGCAGGTGGCTCACAAACCTAATTTTTTATTACCATCTCCTGAGAGTTTGAAAATTGTTGCTCAAGCCCCAGTTTAGTCCGAATCTCTAAAGAGGGCTGATAATCACTAGTAAAATTTATTGCTTCCAAAACCCACCCTACATGTTTCTGGTGCCATTTATAGCAAAATAAACCATTTGCTTTACTACACTCCTGATTCTACTTTCCACATCTCTATAATAGTTTCCTACTATGGTATATTATACTAAGCCAAATGTCTCACTTTTCCAGTAGTAAAGCCCCGAGTTCCAGAATGCACACATCCCAACCCCCTAACATACAACCCTTCCGTCCCCTTAGCAAGACAAGGTGGTATGCAGAAAGGAGTTTTGCCATTTAATTGCTGTAATACCCTAGTAAACTAATAAACTATCTGTAAATTTGCAATGTGTGACCATGGCAGCAAAATTTAACAATGAAGTAGTCCCAATTGCCTTTTAAAAGGCAATAAACTCAATGCATGAAGTACTTACCTTTGGCTACCTCCCACCCCTTTCTCACATTTTACATCTGCTCAGAAGAAAATTCACACATCCAGTGCCACAGGGAAAAACCTAAAGCCCACCTCAAAATTTTGAGTTCTTGGTTAAAGCATGAATGAGCCACAGAACTATTTCTCATTTAAATGAGCAAATTCTAGACCTAAAGATTACTTCTAAGCACTCAGTTTACAAAAGTCGGATGGATTTATTAAAAACACAGCAAAAGCCTACTGGTTTAAAAATTGAAACAATCCAATTATAGGGTAGCTATTGCCTTTTCTCACTGCCAAGAATATTTTCTTCAAAATTACCAAGACAATTCTTATGATGTTCCTTTCGAAACACTACAAAAGCAAGTATTAAGGTAACTCAAAACATGAATAATATTTTCTTTATTTACAAGTTAGAATCAACAAGGACAGTCCAGGGGACCAAATGGGGAGATGACTGAAACCCCCAGGGCCCCAAATGGAGCGGAAGGAAAAAGGGAAAACAGAGTAGAAAAAAAAAAGTCAACGTAAAAAAAGAGCTCCCCCTTCTTCCCTCCCCGTGGAGGCTGAGGGGACCATGGCCCCACCCTTCCCCCCAGCCTTACCTAGCTTAAAATAAATTAGAACAAACAACTTCAAAACAGGGCCCTTAGAAGTGAATAGGGCAGCTATGGCCTCAGGTAACTCTATATCAGGGCTTTGCACATTCCCACCCTTGCCCTGCCCCATTTTGAATGGGGGCTCTGTGTCCAAGAGATCACTCCCCAATGGGGCTAGGAATTCAATGTTATTTTGTCCATGTCCCTCCTTCAGTAAATCTCCCTGCATCCCTCCCCCACTGCAGAGCCAGCTCTCCTAGAGGGGGGCGGGGGTGTGTGTGTGAGATGAAGAAGTGTCACAGCAAAGGGGGAAGGGGCAGGTGGGGCAGGGTGGTCTAGGGGTCCGGTCCTGCGGAGCCTTCCTGCCCCATCTGGCCTGACCCCTTAGCCTGAGTCTGAATCACTGGTGTCTGAAGAGGAGGACGATGAAGAGGAGGAGCTGGAATCCGAGCTGGAGCTGGAAGCGCTAAGGCGTGACACTGCTACTTGCTGTGCAGAGGATGACTCTGTTTTCTCACTCACTGCAGAACAAATTTGAAAGTTAAAGACTTTCAAGTCTGAATCTTCAATTGTCAATAAAAGACAGTCACGAAGGCAGGATGCAGTCAATCTGTAGTGGCCTGTAAATATGTACTCACCTTTCTTGGGTGGCTTTTTAGTGGAATTGAGCTGTCCGCTGACATCTTGTAACCGCTTTTCTAATTCCCGCTTTTTCTCCAAGGCTAGTTCCTCCTTTGTCTTTCCCACAGGCTTCTTAATGGCTAATGAAAGAAATTTATCAGGATACATTAAGATTGCCCCAAACATCTTATCATGGGCCCCTAGATTCCCAAGTTCCTTTCTTAAACATGAGGAATCAACCAACACATCCCATTATCCTGGGAGCTAACCTGAAAGCAAACAGACCCCATCATCTTTCCTAAACTGTCCTCAGAACCACGAGATGAACCTCATTTCATACGTACTGTAGGGCTTCCGAGGTTTCTTACGCAGGCAGGAAAGGACATAGCGCTCAAGCTCTCTAAGTGTGGATGGCTTGAGTGTTTCAAAATCAATCTCGATCTCTTCTGGGTTTGAATCACGTAAAGAGGGCTCCCTGGCTTGGATTATATGCACAACTCGGCCCAGCTTCTCCCCAGGTAATTTGTTGATGTCCAGGCTCAGCTGCCGCTTCTCATCGTAACTCATGGGCCTGCTCTCTTCTTCCTCCTCTGAATCATAACCTGTAGGCAGGGCAGGTGGGGCTGTCTTTGTGGCCTTTTTGGGGAGCCTACGGGCAAAAAAAGTTGTCAGCAAAAGAAGCTTCATTAACCTCTCCTAGTATGTTCCCACTGTTGTAATTCAGTGATCCTATTTCCTGCCCAGAGTGGAGCTTCTGCTTTTCCATTCAATGGCCAAGTCAGAGGTGGGGTACTGGGACACTGTATAGTGAAACAGCATTTTATGGAACTCTTGCCTGCCAAGCATTTTATTACATTTACTTTGGGCTTTCAAAACTTTATACAGGCATACCCTCTTGGAGATAGAAAATTCTGAGTTTGGTTCCAGACCATTGCAATAAGGTGAGTACCAAAATAAACTGAGTCACATTACTTGGTTGTCTGCACTATGTTCTTGACTGTAAGTGGGCAATAGCATTAGGTCTTTAAAAAGACAATGTACATAGGCCGGGCGCGGTGGCTCAAGCCTGTAATCCCAGCACTTTGGGAGGCCGAGACGGGCGGATCACGAGGTCAGGAGATCGAGACCATCCTGGCTAATATGGTGAAACACCGTCTCTACTTAAAATACAAAAAACTAGCCGGGCGACGAGGCGGGCGCCTGTAGTCCCAGCTACTCGGGAAGCTGAGGCAGGAGAATGGCGTAAAGCCGGGAGGCGGAGCTTGCAGTGAGCTGAGATCCAGCCACTGCACTCCAGCCTGGGTGGCAGAGCAAGACTCTGTCTCAAAAAAAAAAAAAAAAAAAAAAAAAAAAAAGACAATGTACATACATACCTTAATGAAAACTACTACTAAAATGTGACACAAAACATGTTGGAAAAACTGTTGACTTGCTCCATACAGGGTTGTCACAAATCCTCAATTTAAAAGAGGCTGTAATTTCTAAAACATCTCCATAAAGTGAAGCACAATAAAACGAGGTACACCCATTTAGGTATACTGGTATGGGTCTTTCTGCTCCCTAAAACACTACCAAACTACACCATGGGCCAGGTACAGTGCCTCACATCTGTAATCCCAGCCCTTTGGGAGGCCAAGGCGGACAGATCACTTGGGGTCAGTTCAAGACCAGCCTGCCCAACGTGGCGAAACCCTATCTCTACTAAAACTACAGAAATAAGCCTGTAATCCCAGCTATTCAGGAGGCTGGAGGCAGAATCGCTTGAACCTAAGAAGTGGAGGTTGCTGTGAGCCGAGATGACGCCACTGCACTCCAGCTTAGAGTCTAAAACAAACAACAAAAACACACCAAAAAACCAAAAACTGCTACGCCACTGAAAAGTCTAGACTCATTGATTTAGAGCAACAGGCAAACTACAATGGCCCAGAGAACAAATGTGATCTGCCACTTGTCTTTGCAAATAAACTTACTGGAACACAGCCATCTTTCTTTGTTTGTAGTTTATGGCTTTCAGAGTTCACTGTCAGAGTAGCTGTGAAAGACCCTATGGCTCCCAAAGCCAGGGGTCCCAACCCAGTACCCAGTACCCAGTCTGTGGCCTGTTACTGGGCCACATAAGAGGTGAACAGCAGGTATGCGGGCATCACTGCCTCCTGTCAGATCAGCAGAAGCATTAGATTCTTGTAAGAGTATGAAGCTGTGAACTGCATGTGGTAGGTGTCTATGCTGCATGCTCCTTATGGGAATCTAATGGCCCAATGATGTGAGATGCAACAGTTTCATCCCAAAAACCATCCCCTCGAAACCCCTCAGTGGAAAATCTGTCTTCCATGGAACTGGTCCCTGGTGCCAAAAAGGTTGGGGACCAATGCTCAAAGCCTATTGCATCTGTTAACTGGCCATTTAGAAAAATCTTTGCAAATAGAGATGGCATCCCCTGGAGAAAGAGAAATAGCCAAACTAGTCTCTGCTTCCTACTCTAACTCACTTGGTGCCACTTCCTCCAGAAGGTCCAAAGCCAGAAGGGCATAAAGCAGCACTGCCACCCCCACTGCCACTTGCTTTCTTGGACTTCTTGGGCTGAGGTGGGCGGGGTGCCCGAGGCCCCTTGTCATCTTCATCGGCCCCAGCTCGGCCTCGATGCTTCTCTGCCTTCCGTTTCTTCTTTTTCTCTTTTTTCTCTCTTTTCCTCTTGGGCTTAGATATTGGACCCTGGGACAGAGCAGCCAGTTGTTCGTGTACTGCCCGAAGCTACAGAAAAAACAAGAAGTGGAAAAAGTCAATAAAGATAAAGAGACAAAAAAAATTAGGACAAAGGGCATGAACCTCTTACCCAGTAAAAACTTTTAAGAGTGACAAAATACCTGTTCCTGTAGTTCTGCTAAGCGATGAGCCCTTTCTTCCTCTGAGTCTGAGCTTTCACTCTCTTCTTCCTCCTCATCGTCCTCATCCTCCTCCTCCTCTTCCTCAGAGGAGCTCTCACTGCTACTTTCCTCACTGGAGGACTCTGAAGATGATTTGGCCAAACCAGGGGGCATGGCAGTAGAGACTGGTAAAGGCCCTGGTTCCAGTGGTTCATCTGGCATCTTGGCATAACGGAACTCAAATACATCCTAGAAAGAGGCACAAACTCAAAACTATGCTGATGAACAGTGAGTGCCCTGCATACCCAGCCACCAAGTGATATAGCTCCAATTGACAACTGTACAGAACAGTGAGACCCTCATGTTGAGGCTATGCAGCACAGATGACAAAATAACTCCCCATACCATTTATTTTTTCAACTCCAACCTTTCCACTCACCTGTAGCTTTCGTGCCATTGCCACAACATCGTGATCTGGGGGATTGTACTTATAGCAGTTGGAGAACATAAGCCGTACATCAGCAGCAAACTCCTGTGCATCCCGGTAATCACGGTTCTCCATCTTCCGCTGCAGAAGGAGGCAGCATCAGAAGCTGCACAGGCAGGAAGACTCACCTTTCCCTGCCAACCCCAGACACCACAAGAAGAGCCCTCTCTTGAGAGCACACTGGGGATGACCTTAAGGATCTGTGCCCTGGGGTTCAAGTTTGAAGTCAAAGGAATTTGGGTGGGTTGAAGAGATATTTATGTCTAGAAAAAGAAATCATTTCTAAGTGACAGAGGAGAGGTGGCCTATGACTGTCTTTCCACCCCATAACTTCCTTAACCCAACACTGCCACAACATTAGTACTTAATTATAAACAGTATTGTTCTCAAGACAAAGAAACCCCACCTTACTGTTTCAAACTCCAGGAAATATGAATTCTCAAACACCAGACCTTCTTTCTGTTCCACTATCATTTTATGAAAGTAAACTGCCAAGAACCAAAGACTGCTGCGTGCCCACATAAGGATACTTAATGTTTTGCACCTAGGCTCCCATCACTGCCTAAGCATCCCATCTGCCCCATGCAGTGGGTACCTTGACAGTGCTGAGGTCCATGGGGTGCTTAATGATGTCATGGTAGTCATGCAGGCCAAGTGCAGAAGCATCCACTGGTTTATAGAAAGGCCAAGCATAGGCAGCATGCTTCTTAGAGAGTAACTCCTTCAAAATGCCATTGCAATGTTTTAATTGTTCTGAAAGCTTTCCTTTCTTAGAGCTCTGGTGTTGTTGCTGAGAGTCAGGCAAGTCTTTGCGTGGGGGCTTGATGGGGCGACCACTCTCTCTACGCATAGGGGGAAGCCGTGCTGCCTTAGGCTCAAGACTCCCAGGAGGGCTAGCTGGAGAACCAGGAGCCAGGATGGCTGTAGGTGTAGGGGTGGTAGTATCTGCTTTCCGCTTTACGCCTTTTTTCTGCAGAAACAAACAAGATAGGGAACCTATTATTCCACGTCCACCTTACTTAAGACCCTTGCCTCCCTGCTGCCCAGAGGAAATCCACAGATCATACCTTGGCAAGGGGCTGGGCTGGAGGAGCTGCAGTAACAGCAAGGAGCGGGGGTCCAGCAGAGTGCAGGGACTTGAGAAGTGGAGAGGAAATGACTGATGGGTGGGGAATGTTGAGGACAGTGGTAGGTATCTCAGGTGGGGGAGTATACAGGGCTGTGTGTGACACAGAAGAAACAGCAGGCACCTGATGGGCACTGGTAACACTGCCCTGGAGCGCTAGGAAAAAGGAAAAAAGCAAGTGTAGTTTGATTCTCTTTCCCATCTTTAGGTGTCCATTTGCACAACTACTACTCTTCCTACCTGCCAGCTTGGCCCCCTTCTTGTGGCTGTTCTTAGGGATGGTCACCACCAGTTCTTGCTCTTCTTGTGGCATTGATGCAACTTTCTGTAGGAAGATCTTTTCCAGCGTTTGTGCCATTAGGACAATATCATCAGTGGGCTATAAGAACACAGACAGCAATAAAGTAAGTTAAAAAATGCCAACAGAAGATAGATACACACCCTCTTTCTCACAGGCATTCAGACTCTAGGCCATTACCATACCCCCAGCAAGTCACCTTGTCATCAAATCTTAAAGAAAATTTCCTACTCCAGGCCACTACTAATTTCCACTTTCTCTTAACTGTGTCTCCCAAAATATGAAAGAAAAAACTACACGGTCCTTTAAAGTTCAGAAAGGATTGAGAGCTGAAAAGAAAAGAGATCCCTGGTCTACTCAGGTCTCTGGTGCTTTCTAAGAAACAGGGCCCCCCCCCGCCCCCCCCAAATCGAAGTGTTCTACTTAAATAACCTTTAACTGGAGCTCTGAAGTCACATCACTATGTTCAACAGTACCATCTAGAGTCAGGTTTTGAAGACCGACTACCCGGGTAGCACCCTCACTAGCAAAGGATTTAAGCTTTATGTAGACAAACTATCTAGCAATAATAGAAGTCATTGTTTCTCCCCACCTGCTAAATGAACACACAGAAAAACTCACCTTGTTGTAAATGTAACAGTTGGTGAACATGGTATTAAAATCTTGCATACACTCTGAGGCAGCCCAATAATAATTGTTTTCAAGTCTCCTCTTAATAGTACCCATGTCCATAGGCTGTTTTATAATTTTGTGATAATCCTAAATAGAAAAATGTTAGGTCAGAACTGTAGAAAAATAAATGCTTACAGACACTACTGATCCCCGACTCTCTCTCTCACACACACACACCCCCCCTAAGCATCAAAGAAATATTTACTTAAACTGCGGCCCCAGTTAAACTGTGGGACAAAATAAATAAATAAATAAAAAAGATTCTTGACACCCACAGGGAGGCCCCTGCTGCCTTTCTCTAACCACCCACCTCCCACCCACTCTGGAAACTTTCCCATCCTGTGACATTACCTCTGGGGCTGGCTATCCATGGGCTGCATGAGGGAAAGGAAGAAGCTAAGAATTTTGGCCACCGTGGTCCTCTCCCAACCCGAGGTGGGAATCTGTAAAATGGAGCCAGGGCACAAAAGTTAAGGAAGGACACATGGAGGGCACAAGGAAAGATGCCAAGATAGTTACAGCAAGCGGTCGGAGCAATCACAAAGGACCAAGAATCCAGAAATCTGGTGGCTAACTGCCCTACAGGGGAGATATGGGAACTCCCTAGGGGCCGCAGCATCTACACTAGGCAGACCACCCCCATTCACACGCATTCTTGCTCATCCCATACCTCCCAGGCTCCAATGTCTCTACTCACCGGTAGACCCAGTTTGACAGCATCCACAGGCTGCCGGAATGGCCATGCGAACTGATGTTTCCACAGAGCCTTCATCACTACCTTGTGTAGGTATTGCAGCTGGTTGGTAACTCGTCCTGGCTTTTTGGGATTGGACACCTCTGGGGGTGGTGGGTTGGCAGGGGTCAGTTGCAAAGCAGGCACCGAAGCCATTGTGGGGCTCTCAAATCCCTCATACAAGAGAGAGGGTTTTCGAATCCTTTTCCCTGGTGCTGCTGCTTCTGGGCCCAGCCCCAGTAACCCTGCATTCCCTTCCCCAGGGAGCCTGTAAAGATGGGAAACAAAATTAGGGCAATATCGTGCAAATCAGGAAAAAGTGCATTTGCACAATGGTCTGATAAATCCAGATGTTGGCCCTAGTGAGATGGTTACGCTTATGCCAAGTAATTTAAGCAGAAACAATATCCAAACAATCTGTGGAGCTTTTATTGCTGGCCCCGCCTTTATTAGTATTTTTAGTATACTATCTAGATTCCACCTTCTGAAGTCTAATGACTTCTTTAGCATATTTTAAACTCCAAAACTGTTTTTGATAGAGCACAGTATCTCAGAACTACAGCCCTATGGGGATGGGGCTTAAGCAAGATGGGAGGAGCTAAGAAACTCAAACCCCAAGCTTCCTCCTCACTGGGGGGTTTGGTGGTTGCCATGGTGGTTGAGCGCTGGTGAAAAGAGGAAGAGAACAAATTACGGACATAGAAAATTCCATAAAATGCTGATAAGACACCGAATAATCCACCTAGATAGAACAGAGAGCACCATCTTCCACAAGGTCTGGGTAGTTAACGTCACAACAGAACATGGACTCAAAGGAAAAACCATACCAACTTAAAAAATATCCAGACAAGAAAGCATTTGTCAGACTTTACAGCCCGAAACTACCAGGTCCCCAAAATTAGTCGCACCAAATGAAAGTCTCCTCGCTCCAAGAAAGTCAAAAAGCTGTACAAAACAAGTCAAGGTCACCAAGTGATAGCCCCCTTCCACCCACCCACTACACAATACGATTCCACTACCAGTTCCCCACTATAGCACCAACTACAGACACCAAACGCCAAGAGTGGTTCATCTACAGTCCCCCTCGTGCTCCTCCGATGAATTTCCTACCACCTAAAATTTAAGACATTATATGACAATCTCATTGTTTACAACGCAGAGCTGAACTAGGAACCTTAGCTCTACTCTCCTGCTCCGAATGAAACCCTTAAATGTTAGGAAAAAACAATCCCTCCACCAACAAACAACACGTACAACCCACCCACCCAAAAAAAAAGATTTAATGACATATCCTGGGCGTTAAGAACCCGCAGACTTGGAGAGTGATCCCTTTACCCTTCTCCGGGAATCCCCGTTGCCAGTCCCTTAAGCTCTCTATCGCCATGGCAACCCTACAGGGCGCTAGAGGTGGCCGTGAATCCCCCTAAAAAGCTATGACAAACCGCCGCTAGACACCAGACCCACCAAACGCCAGACCTGCTGTCCACCCTCACTACACTCCACCGCCAAACAAGCTCTGCCTGACTCGGTTAAGAGTGGGCCACGGCGGCATCAAGTGTATGAAATGACAACCTGTATTCCCCTCCATGCGCAGTAGCCGGGCCGCCACCACCGTTTCAAAACCGTCGCTCAGTGCCCTCCGCGAGGGCGAGTCAACAGCAGCGCCGCCAAACAGCAGCGCGCCGGGGCCGCTCCGTGCTCCCCCGAAACACGGCGCCCCACACCCCAGTGCCGCCGCCCCGCAACATCCCCTTCCCACACGCGGCTCGCGGAAACGTACTTGTTGTGAGGAGTCACGTTTTGCAGCATCTTCACCGCAGGGAACCGGCGCTGCCCTCAGCCGCGGAAAGTCCGGGTGGCCTCGGTTCCCCTCACCGCCCGGTCCAGCATAACCCGGTAAGTACGGGGGAGGCCGTTCCTCTTGGGCCTCCAGGCAACAAACCCCCTGCCTGACCGGCACGAAAGCAGTCCCTTTGGGGCCTCTCGGAGAGCTCCAGGCAGCTTGGCGCGCTCTGCAGACGGCGGACAGCAAGAAAATGGCGGCGGCCTCCGCTGAGGCGGGCAACTGAGGGGTTGACTCTTCAAAGGACGGTCCCCGATCTCAGACACCGTCGTCAATATAGCCCGCTGTTGGTCTGCAGGGATCCCCTCTTCTTGTCGGGAGCCTACGGGGCGGACGAGGTCCCGTTTCGATCTCGGATGGAGGCGGATGAACACGAAAAGTGGTTTAGGGAGCCGCCGCCTCCATATCTTTGAAATCCTCTTGAGGGCGCGGAGTAGAAGGGTGCAGGCAGACCTTCCGAGCGATTTGGGCGGGGCCCCCGAAAAAGGGGAGCTTCAGGGCTTCTTATGGTCTGTATGTCCGCCTGGGACCAGTCATTAGCCGGGGACGAAGGTCCATTTCCAGGCCGCGATGGATTTTTTCTGTGTGGATTGTAATGGCGGCCCCCGGACGACTCAAAGGCTCTGTATCGGTAGGCAGAATCCTCCAGGTCGTTCTAGAGGCTGCTCCACTCCAGCGCGAAATGGCGCCGCCGAGCCCCGCGCCAGCCCTTTATATATAGGCGGGGAGGAGGAGCTTCGCCGCTCATGCGCGCCACCCCGCTCGAGATTTCCCCCACCCCCTCCGCGCGCGCGCGCTCGCTCACGCGGGTGAAGAGGCTGAGTCGAAGGGGAAGGAACACCTCTCCGCGGGAGCTTTTTCTATTGGCCAGCCGCAATGATGACGTCATAAACTTCATTTCCAAGGTGTCAGTCACCAGGCAGAAGAGTGCCGCAGAGACCCACAGGGAAGTGGCAACCCGCCACATCTCCAAGCCAATTGGCTGAGCTGTGGTCCGCCGAATCCAGGCAAAGAGGATGGTTGGAAGGGGTGCGGAAGCCATCGCCCCAGAGCCTCCAGCACCCTCTCCCCGCCTCCCCTTCCAACAAAGTCTTCCCAGGCTTCCATGCACAGCACAACTGGAGACTGCCAAGCTCGGGCAGGTCGTGCCATTCGTAGCTCCTCCATTGGCCAGACCGGCAGGGAAACGGGAGGGGTCGCGTGGGCGTAGCCTGCCTGGGCCCGCCAGGGGTGTGGCCGCAAGACGCCCGGCGGGTCGTGGTTCTCCGCGGTAAGGCAGCTGCAGCGAAGAATCTGAAACGAGGAAGAAGACGCCATCTTAGTAGCCGCGGCCTGTTGCTCTATGGCGAACAGCTACGGGCTTCAGAACGGCGACAAGGGGATCTAACGTTCCCATGCCCCACAATGTAAAACACAGGCTTGCCAAAGTCTTAAAATACGCCACTCCCTCCCCCAAACTAAACAATGGGAAGACAAGAGCAAAACACTCATTATTTACTGTTTAGTCCCAAAGACCACAAAAGCTAGAATACGTCTCCCAAATTTGCACGTCCAAGCACCTTTCTAATCCCCCCCCACACACCTACAGTTACCATTTCTGCTAGTTCGAAAAAACCTCGGCAACCCTGAAGTGGTTTAAAATCTCCAAACGCATCCATCTACCCTATACAATGTAACCCACCTCACCTCTTAAAATCCATTCCGGCGTCTGGCTCAGAGCAGAAAAAAACAAGTCCTGTGAGGGGTGACTTAGGGCAAAAACCCTCCCCCTCCAGGCGAGCTCGGACCTTTCCCCACAAGCCACACCACCCCTAAGGGTAACCGCCTCTTAGGGGCCCTCCGCCACGGGGGCGAAAGAACCCCCCCGCCCCCCCACCAGGGTCCGGAGTCCTCCCCACGGAGCGGCTGGTCCATCGGTCAGCGCCAGGGAGGAGGGCGAGCGGAGGAGGCGGCGGCTGCGGCTCAGACTAGCCCTCCCCCTCCTCCCCTCCCCTCCCCCCGGCCGTCCGCCTCCGAGGAGGGGCAGGAGCCATTTTGGGAGCTCAGTTTCGCCCCCTCCCCCCAACTTACTCAAGTCTTTCTCATAACTTGGTTATCTAAATAAGGGTGCAGACTCTGAATAAACCAGACCCCAAAGTCAGGATCTCCAGAGTATCTCTGGGGCCGTCCCCGCCCCCCTACGAGAGTGAAAGGATTTCCCCCACCCGAGAAAACCTGGGCTTTGGCGGGGCGTCCCCTTCCCCGTTTCCCCTTTCTTCGCTACCAGGGAGAAAACAAACTTGTGTACCTATCAGGGAAAAGTAATCAGGGTAGGTGAACAAATATACGGTAAGATTCCCCCTCCCCCGGGAAGGACTCGTAAGGGCCTAGGTCCTTCGGCTGCAACCACGCCACCCTCCCTCCCTCTGCAGTAGCTCTTCAGCTCCAACCTCGGTTACTGCGTCTAAAATGGCCGCCAATCTCCTGTCTTCTGACCCCCCTAGTAGGGCAAACCCAGGGAGGGCGGGGGAAAATGAGCATCGGGAGAGCAGAGTCCCCTTCCCCCAGCCAGGGATCAGGCCTTGGTCCCCAAAAGTACAAGCGGCCCCGTCCGGGTGGCTGCAGCAGGAAGGGCAATGACACAGCAACTTTGCAGAGGCCTTCTCCCCTCCCCCTAGTGGCCCAACCGCCCAAATCCGCTTTTCTCCACCGGGGCTCTGCAGGCCAGGACAGAGGCCCATCAGGGGGCCGGCAGTGGAAGAAGAACTTAGCAGGCGGAGAAAAACACCAGGCCTTAGAAACGAAAAGGGGAGCCAGACATTGCTCTCGTTTATTCCCTGCATTCCGGAAAATCACTGCCTCCCGATCCTCTATCCTCCCTTCCCCCACATGAGTCACCAGGGAGGCTACTGCTACTCAGTAATTTGGGAAAGTAACTCTTTTCCTCCTTTCCGTTCCCTCCCCCGCAGTACACAAGGAGAGAACTGTTCAGGACTGGGGGAGGGGATGAGGGAGGCGATGGAAGAGGCCACCCTGGAGAAACCCGAAACCTTGGGAGCTGTGAAATCATTCCAGGTCCCGAGCCTCCCTCGCATCTCAGATCATGCTTTCTAGACCCCCTTACTGCCAGCACCCACCTTGGGCCTGGTTTCTGTTCCTAAGCAGACCTCAAGCTTTCAGCTTGTAAGACCCCCAGCCTGGAGTAGACACGTGCTCAGTAAAGATCCTACAGGGGCAAAAGGCCCCACAGGCCGTGTCCACGTGAATGCACACAAATTCGGTGAGCGACTCGAAGCGTAACCTCCAGCCTGCAGTGTGACGACTAGAGCTCCCCTACCGCGAACACAAAGGGCGCACAGCAATGCTCCCTCCAGAGGCTCTGGGGAGAAAAGAAGTTGGCGCCTGGGAACAACCTCAGTTCACAGCCTGGGTGGCCAACTCCTAAAGCATTCACATCCACGGGTAGGGGCCACAGCCACCACTCCTCAGCCCACCGCCAGGTCACCCCTCCCTCGGCCGCCGACGGATCCCTTCTCACCTGGCTCCCGGCTGCTGTACCCCCAGGGGACGAATGGAATGGGGGGGGCCACACCGCCCCCTAACCCCTTTGCCCTCCAATTGGTATGGAGGCATGAGGCTGGCCATTCCCATCCCCCCCCAGTGGCCCTCTCCTGCTCGCCCCCCTCTACGCTCCCATTGGCTGTAAAAGGTTTGAAAGACAAATCTTCCCACTCTCAGCATTCTTTTCTGAACCCCAAGAATCCCCCTCCCGGACTCCCCACCATTGGCTAAGCACTTGACTGACAACATCTCCGCCCCACAAGGGCCCCTTCTCACCTGGATCCTAAAGCCTTCCGGGGGCCTCCAAAGTTGCCCTCGGCTTGGTACGGGGTATGTAATCCGGGGTGTCAACCCCCCCCCGGAAAACGAAGCCGTGTTGGGGGAGGGGGCGTAGCCCCCAGCCCCTCCCTTTCCGAACGGGCTGGGGGGTGGGGAGAGCACCGGGGCCGCGCGGCCACGTCAGCAGCGCCCAGATTGGCTGACGGGGGTCACGTGCCCGCTGCCCCCCCTTCCAAGCCACGAGGACCAGTTTTCCGAACGTTCCTGGGGGTCGCGCAAGGGGCCAACGGGGCCGCATGGCCCAGGCCTATGTCCCGAAACCCAGAGCGCTATAATGCTGCTGCTTGTCCATATCCCCAGCTTCCTATCCCGCAGTCCTCGACTCTATCCCCCCCACTCGCCTCTCCATACGGGTTCAGCATGGCTGCCGCAGACCAGGAACACGCACAGCGCAGGCGCAAGGGTGCGCCCTGACTGGGGGAGGGGAAAGGAGTGCCAGAGGCGGCGGGGAGAGCCGTAGTGCGCAGGCGTCCGGGCCGGAATCGCAGCTCCGGCGGCGGGGCTCGGAGCGCGCGCATTTGGTGGGGTGGGAGCCGGCACCCTGGCGCCGACCTCCTGCCTCAGCGCCCGCTCCCCCACTACCCGCGGCCTAGCTGGGTAGCCGCGGGCGACCAGGCTTGTTTCCTTCTAGGTGGGTGTAAGGTGCAGCTTGGCTGGTCTTGGCCTGAAACTAGTGGAAGCGCGCGCCAGGAAGCTGTTGTCAGCGGAGGAGAATGGGGCCTGGACCTGGAAATATGAGGGTCTGCAGAGAGGGGCCCCTTTCCTGGTGTCGGTGTGGTGCGACCGCTGGAGAGGGCGTTTCTCGCCCTCGGCGCGCCTGCGGCGCGGAGAGATGAGGTGCGGACCGCAGACATGGACTTCGTATTCGGCTTTAGTCTTAGGCAGCCTTACAATCCCTCCGTGCCATGAACCTACGCTAGACTTTAGTGAGACCTGTGAGTCCCTGGACTGCTCTATCTTGTACGATATTTACCAGCTGATCACTTTTCCTTCTCTATCTCGTAGTGGACCGTTTAAACCTCTTATACTCTTAAAGTTACGACCTCTACTCTCAATCTTGAGTGAGTCCCTCCAAAATTTTGGAATTACTAACATAAAATTTTATAGTGATTCAGTTGCCAGCTAAAAAGTAAGCCTTTAATTTGCCATTAGCCGATAACTTCTCCCTTGATTACCCAGAGTACGGTCTAGATTTTCACGCTGCAGACCCTAATCTCTCCTCACCGACAGATGGCACCTCACAGAACAGAAAAGCCAACTTGCAGAACTCCTGGCTTCGCATTTCCCACCTGCAAACTGGGTCAAGTGTGTATTCCTTTACCATTTCACTAGAGGTCCTCCCTTCGGTTTAAGGAAATCCTTTACTATTGACCTGGTCAACCTTCTCTGTTACCCGGAGGCTCTCTTCCTTTCTCCGCCCTTTGACCTTTTTAACTTTTCTCTTGGTTTCCCCGCTGACAAAAAGAGAACAACCCTCTCAATGTCATGCCCTCAGAGACTCATTTCTCTCAGCTCCCTTGCACAGCCAAGACCTGAAATTGAAATTATCCTTACTATCTCAATTCTTTGTCACCCTCTCTCTCCCCATCCCCACTCCTCAAGCCACCCGTCAGGCTGCTACCACCAAAACTTTTCTGGCAGATGTCAACAAGAACCTCCTAAGTGGCAAAGTCAGGAAGCACTTTACAGTTCTCACCTTATTTGACCTCTGAGGCATTAGACATTTGATCGTGTTTCCTTCCTGACATTCTCTCTACCCTTGACTTCTATGACCACTCTCACTTGTTTCTTTTTCTATTTGTCTAACTATTCCTCTCCAGTCTCAGTGGATTTTTCTTCCTTAGCCCCTTTTTATGTGTTGATGTTTGCCGTGATTCTTGTTTGCTTCTAATTCTGTTCAACTTCTCTAGGTAATCTGACTCCATGGCTCAAAGCCTCTCAAGTCTGAATCTTTAGTTCACGCAGCTCTTTAAGCTAAACTTCCTACTAAATATTCCCGCTTGGATAACTCTCAGACACCAATATGTTCAAAATTGATGCAGACTCTATACACTCTAGACCTGCTCTTTCTCTTCTGTTACCCTGAGTAATGGCGGCTATTTAACCCCAAAGCCTGTAAACTGGGAGCCTGTTGTTGATTTCCTTTTCTCACACCCTTACAGACTCATAATTTTGCCTCTTAACTATGCATCAACTCACCCTTCTGTCCTAGTTCTATCACCTGAGCTGTACCAACAGTCTCCTAAATTATTTCCTAGATACATGGCTATTTGGATTTAAATTAATACAATTTTAAATTTAGTGTCTCTATATATATACTAGCCACATTTTAAGTTCTCAATTGCCACATGTGAGTAGTGGCTGTCATATGGGAAAGCACAGATTATTAAACATTTGGTCATTGCAAGAAGTTTTTTTTTTTTTTTCCTGATACGGAGTCGGAGTCTTGCTCTGTCGCCCAGGATGGAGTGCAGTGGCGCGGTCTTGGCTTACTACAACTTCTGCCTCCCGGGTTCAAGCAATTCTGCCTCAACCTCCCAAGTAGCTGGGCTTACAGGCGCCTGCCAGCACACCCAGCTAATGTCTGTATTTTTAGTAGAGACGGGGTTTTACCATGTTGGCCAGGCTAGTCTCGAATTCCTGACCTGGTGATCTGCCCACCTCGGCCTCCCAAAGTGCTGGGATTACAGGTGTGAGCCACTGCGCCCAGCCTCATTGCAAGAAGTTCTATTGGACGGTGCTGCTTCAGACTTTCTGCCTCGGCCACAATACTGCCAGGAGAAAGCTTTCCAAAATATAGCCCTGGCCATAGCTCTCTTTTAAACTATGTTAATTCCTTATTGGCTATGTGATGAAGTCCAAATTCCTATGTTTGCCAGAACAGTCTGCCTAGCTTTCCAGCCTCATGTCTAACCACTTCCTCTTGGGCCCTATATTCCAGCTGTATTGAACTGTTTCCCAGACGCATCATTTTGTTTCATGCCTCTGTGTTTTACACATGTGCACTTTCTTTATGGAGTAGGCTTTTCCCCAACCTATGTAAGCCTAAATAACATCTCTGAAAAGCTTAATGTTATCATTGAAGTTGAGCTGACTGCTCATTCTTTGGTGTCCCTTACCCTTAAGATTTTACTTTCCACAGTGAATGGCATTTATGTGATTACATGTTTCTCTCCAGTACTAGGCCTTGATTTTGAGAGCAGAGCCGTGATGTATTCTTTTCCTTGCTTTGCTTTTTTTTTTTAATATCCCCAGGTTCTAGCACAGTATCTGGCCAATATTAGCTTCTCACAAGTTGAGCAAATATTGAGGTGAATTGATATGTAAGCAGGTATGTGACTTAGGTAAGACTGAAATGTGTATGTTTTATGGGGTGCCGTGTATAGGGGAATAATCATAGACAAAATTATTGCCTTCAGACATATCTGAGACATCAGAATTAGGTGAGGAAAGACAGAAGTAGAACAGCACAGGTTATTGGCACAGAGAGTAGTCTAGTCCAATCTGGCCAGAACATAAGCTACAAGAAGTAGAACAGGAGAAGAGAAAATGGGAGGTAAATTTATATTGGAGAACACATTATGGAAGGTTTCCGGTGCTGTTAAGTTTGGAACCAGTGGGGAACCACTGAAATTTTTTGAGTAATGACTTGATCAGAGTTACGTTGTTAGATAGAAACTCTGTCTTCCAGTGGCTGGCACTGTCCATGTTAATAAACATCAAATGTCAGGGGGTCGGAAGGAGATGTGATTGGTGATACAAAACATTTATTGAGTAGTTAAAATGTGTCGGGTACTGCGATGACTACTTTACATGTATTAACTCTTTTAATCCTTAAAACCCTGTAAAGTCAATACTAATATTATCACCCTCAGTTTTCAAGTGAAACAACAGAAGCAAAGGACGGGTCAGTCTATTTTCTGATGCTATCACAGAATACTCACAGACTGGGTAATTCATAAACAGTAGTTTATTTGGCTCAGTTCCAGATGCTTGGAAGTCCAAGAGCATGGCATTGGCACCTGGTGAGAGCCTTGTGCTGCATCATCCCATGGCAGAAGGGCAAACAAGCACATGAGATGGAGAGAGAATAGGGACCAGAATGTATCCTTTGTTTGTTTGTTATATTATTTTACTTTTTATTTTATTTTTTGAGACAGAGTCTCGCTCTGTTGCCCAGGCTGCAGTACAGTGTGCAGTGGCATGATCTCGGCTCACTGCAAGCTCCGCCTCCCGAGTTCACACCATTCTCCTGCCTCAGCCTCCTGAGTAGCTGGGACTACAGGCGCCCACCACCACGCCTGGCTAATTTTTTGTATTTTTAGTAGAGACTGGGTTTCACTGTGTTAGCCAGGATGGTCTCGATCTCCTGACCCCGTGATCCACCTGCCTCCGCCTCCCAAAGTGCTGGGATTACAGGCATGAACCACCATGCCTGGCCTCAGAATGTACCCTTTTAAATGGGAACCCATACCTACATTAGTAGCATTAATCTATTCATGAGAGCAGAGCCCTCATGACCTAATTAGCTCTTAAAGGTCTCACTTAAAACTGTCAAAATGGCAGTTAATTTCAACAAGAGTTTTGGAGGGGAGATTCAAACCATAGCAGATAGTATTTACCTAAGGTCACACTTTTAGTAAGTAGCAGAACTGGGATTTGAACCCAGCTGACTCTGGGTGGTATATTATTCTGTTTACGAGGCACAGCAGGGAGTTTAAGATCCAAGATTGAAGTTAGATAAAAAAAGATTAGGAAAAGTAGATTTGAGAGTCACCTTTGAGGTGATGTTTGAAAAAGCCATGAAGGTAGCCGATATTTGTAAAGGAGCGGGTATAAAAACAATTTAGGGTGAAGGATTGAGCTTTGGGTTACATCTTCATACAGGGAGCAAGAATAGGAAGTGGAACCAGTGGAAGATCTCAACGAAGAAGAAGCAGAGCAATGTAATGTGAGGAAGCTAGAACAGGAGATGGTTCGAGGAAGGATTTCATGTTTATTGAATGACTGATTAAATCAGGACTCCTTAAGCTTTTTATGTGCCATTAGCTTTTTTGGCAGTTTGGTGAAGCCTTTGGATCTTGTCTGATGATATTTGTAAATGCATAAAATAAAATATAAACTACAGTTATCAAAATACAGTGGTCCCCGCTTAACTGCAGTTTCACTTTCTGTGATTTCAGTTACCCAAAGTCAACCTTGTCTGAAAATAAGTACAATAAGATACTTTGTGTATGAGACAGAAAGACCATATTCACATAATTTTTATTACAGTATAATTTTCCTATTGTTGTTAATCTCTTCCTGTGCCTAATTTATAAATTAAACTTTATCATAGGTATATCTATGGATAGGAGAAACTATGTAATTACATTTGGTTCTATGTGGGGGGCACTACTATATTTAAAGAAATGTGTGATCTAGTAGTATGTGTTTCTGTATTAATACAATACAGTGTTTCTTTATTAATACATTAAAAAGCATGATTTATTGGTAAGTTTAACAACTCCCGTAAGTGATATTTTAAGATGTCTGTAACAACTATAATGTGATATGAAAATATTAATTGATGGTGTTTTCTATTGATGACAGTGTTACAGCTGCTGGCTGGTACTGCAAAGATTTATTTTCTACATTCATAAAATTAAATTTCAATGAGAGTTTTTTGAAAATAAAGTTGACTTTTTTCATTCCATCCAAGTTTATGGACCTCTGAATTCTTTTTCTTTTAGAAATTTTTTATTGATACATGATAATTGTACATATTTAGGTACAATAATTTGTACATACATGTGATATTTTGATACATGCATATGATGTGTAATGATCAAATCAGGACAATTAGGATATCCATCACCTCAAACATTTATTATTTCCTTCTGTTGGGAGCATTTCACATCTACTCTTCTAGCTATTTTAAAATATACAGTAAATTAATGTTAACTGTAGTCACCCAGCTGTGCTATCAAACACTATAGAATTATTTCCTTCATTTTAACTATATTTTTATAACCATTAATGAATCTCTCTTCATCCCTCCTCCACCTCCACCCTTTCCCAGCCTCTGGTAACCATCATTCTACCCTCTACCTCCGTAAGATCAACATTTTTAGCTCCCACGTATGAAAACATGTGATATTTTTCTTTCTGTACCTGACTTATTTCATTAACATAATGACTTCCAGTTCCATCCATGTTGCTGGAAATGACAGGATTTCATTCTCTTTTATGGTTGAATAGTATCCATTGTATATATATATACATACACCACATTTTCTTTATCCAGTCTTTTCTTGATAGACTCTTAGACTGATTCCATGTCTTGGCTACTGTGGGTAGTGCTGCAATAAACATGGACATGTACACATCTCTTGATATACTGATTTCCTTTCTTTTGGATATATACCCAGCAGTGGGATTGCTGAATCATATAGTAGATCTATTTTTAGTTGTTTGAGTAATCTTTATGCTGTTTTCCATAGTGGCTATGTCAATTTACATTTCTACCATCAGTATATGAACATTCCCCTTTCTCTGCATCCTCATCAGTATCTCATCTGTGTCTTTTTGATAATAGCCAATTTAAGTAGATTCAGATGATATCTCATTGTGGTTTTGAGTTGCATTTCCCTGATGATAGTGATGTTGACAATTTTTTCATATGCCTGTTGGCCATTTGTATGTCTTTTGAGAAAGGTCTATTCAGATCTTTGCCCATTTTCAAATAGAGGATTATCTGGAGGATTTTTGCTGTTGAGTTTGAGTTCCTTATATATATTGTGGTTATTAATCCCTTATCAGATGGATAGTTTACACATATTTTTTTCCCATTCTGAAGGTTGTCTCTTCACTCTGTTGATAAATATTCTGGTTATTAATCTCTTATCAAATGGATAGTTTGCACATATTTTTTCCCATTCTGAAGGTTGTCTCTTCACTCTGTTGATTGTTTCCTTTGCTGTGGCAGAAGCCTTTTAGCTTGATGTAATTCCGTTTGTCTATTTTTGCTTTCTTGCCTGTCCTTTTGAAGTCCTTAACCAAAAAATGTTTGCTCAAAGTCTTGAGCATTTCCCCAGTATTTTCTTGCAGTAATTTTATAGTTTCAGGTCTTACATTTAATTTTAATCCATTTTGATTTAATTTTGTATTTGATGAGAGATAGGGGTCTAGTTGTATTTTTCTGCATATTGTTACTCAGTTTTCCCAGCACCATTTAATGAAGAGTGTGTCCTTTTCCCATTGAATATCTTGGTACCTTTGTTGAAAATCAGTTGGCTGTTAAGATGTGGATCTATTATTTCTGGGTTCTTTATTTGGTTCTGTTGGTCTGTGTATCTGTTTTTATGCCAGTACCATGCTCTTTTAGTTACTGTAGCTTTGTAATTTATTTTGAAGTCGGTTGGTGTGATGCCTATAGCTTTGTTCTTTTTGTTCAGGATTACCTTGACTATTTGTGTCTTCTGTGGTTCCATATTAATTTTAAGTTTGTTTTTTCTCTTTCTGCAAAGAATGTCTTTGTATTTTGGTAGGAATTGCAACAAATCTGTAGATTGATTTCAATAGTACAGCCATTTTCACAATACAAATTCTTCCAAAGACATAGGATGTCTTTCCATTTTTTTTGTGACCTCTTCAGTTTGTTTCCTCAATGTCTCATAGTTTTCCTTGTAGAGATCTTTCACCTCCTTGGTTTAGTCTAGATATTTTATTTTGTGTTTTTTTTTTTTTGGTGGGGGAGGAGTGTTGTAGCTATTGTAAATGGGATTACTTTCTTTGATTTCTTTTTTCACTAGTTTACTGTTTGTATCCAGAAGCATCATTAATTTTTATATAATAATTTTGTATCCTGCAACTTTACTGAATTTATCAATTCTAAGAGGTTTTTGTGTGTGTGTGTGGAACTTTTAGTTTATAGATTTGTATGTTTACTTGTTTAATGTCTGTTTATTTTCATTAGACTTTAAGTGTGATGATGGCAGGTATCTGTTACACAGCATACTGCTAGACACATAGAAGGTGGCCAATAAATATTTGCTAAATAAATGAACCTTTCTGAGTCGCAGTTTTCTTGTTTATATAATGGGGATAATACATTATAACCTTGTAGAGTAGTTGTAAAAATTGCTACATCATAGTCATGTCACTAAAAGGGAAGGATGAATATGGGTATGGAGAAATACACTGAGGTAGAAATAAGAATAAATGTGGGAGCTGGATGGCTAGGTTTGCTCTCTCAAACAGGAGGTGGCAGGGAGTAGGAAGAAAACGGTAGTTGGCAAGGAGCTTGGGAAGGACCTAGAATGAATTGGAAGGGTAGTAGAGTACATAGGGAAGGCTGTGGAGGTGTAGAATGGCTCATAGAAACTGGGTGCGGTCGCTCATGCCTGTAATCAAAGCACTTAGGGAGGCCGAGTCAGGTGGATCACGAGGTCAGGAGATCAAGATTATCCTGGCTAACACGGTGAAACCCCATCTCTACTAAAAATTAAAAAAAATTAGCTGGGCGTGGTGGCACACGCCTGTAGTCCCAGATACTCCAGAGCTGAGGCAGGAGGAGAATCACTTGAACCTGGGAGGCAGAGGTTGCAGTGAGCAGAGATTGCACCACTGCACTCCAGCCTGGACAAAAGAGTGAGACTCTGTCTCAAAAGAAAAAAAAAGAAAAAAAAGAGAATGGCTCATAGATAAGCCTGATAAGATGATAAGATTTACCTTTGAAACATCCGTGTTAGAAGGGACAATCCATCACCATCACCTGCAGGCTCTTCCATTCTCAGTTCAGCACCTTCAGAGACTGGTAGCCCATTTGTTCATCGAGTGAAAGGTCACTTGTTGATGGGCTTGTTGGTGGATATAGATACATATATATATATATCCACTATATATATATCCACTATCCACTATGTACATATCCACTATATATAACCACTCTATATATATCCACTATATATATTTATCTACTATCCACTATACATAGAGAGAGAGAGTACACCCTCCCGTAAGGTCCTTGCAGTAGAAATGAGGTGACTATGAAACAGACGGATAAGTGGAAGAGAATAATACAATTAAAACGGTAATAATGGCCAACACAGGGTGCTTTGGAAACGTACTGAAGAGGCAATTAATCTCAACTCTGAGTTCAAGGAAGCCTTCCTGAGAGGAGCAAGATTTCACCTGAAAGGACGTATAGAAATAGGTAAGTAGACTTCAGGTCATTAAGGGTCATGACAAGGAAAGTAGATCATTAAGAATCATGGAGGGTTTTCATGCAGAAGTATAATATGATCAACTAAGCATAATAAAAATATCCTGGAAGTATTATGGAAAATAATAAGATTGGACAGAGAGAGACCAATTATAAAAAAGTTGCAATAATCCGGTGAAAACCAACCATTGAAGGCCTGGACCAGTGGGAATGGAAAGAAAAAGGAAGATTCAAGAGCTATTAGAATTCTTAGGACAATTGAATGGGAAGGTTTGAGGAAGATGGGGTTGTCAAGGATGACCCACGTTTGCAGCTCAGGTGGACATCTTGTTATTCACTGAAGTCTTAAATATAGGAGAGGAGTTGGAATATATTGGGAAGGGAAAGTGATGATTGTACTCTTGTAATCTTGAGATGGAGATACATTCAGAGTAACAATTCCTAACTTTATTTGCCTATGGAATACCTAATTAGAATTCATTATTGAACCATCAGTAGGTTTATGAAACATAAAATAGAAAACTCACCAATTTTTTAAACTAATGGCACAGTTTGAAAATTATAAGATACTGCTTTTCATTTAAAACTTTTTTCTCTTAGACATTTTTGAGATAATTAGGAGAAATGAACAGATTGGGTTAAATGAAGTTAAGTAATTTTTAATTTTGTTGGTTGTGGTGATGGCATTATAGTTATGTTAAGAGAAAGGTTATTATCTGTTATAGATATGCCTAAAAATATTTACTGGCAAAATGTAATGGCAGAATTTGTTTAAAATACTCCAAAAAATGCAGAACAATAGATGAAACAAGAATGGAAGAATGGTAAATGTTGAAAATGTTGAAATCATGAGAGTACATTGGAGTTTATTAGATTCTTCTCTTCTATGTGTGCTTGGAGCTTTTCAGAGTAAAATTTTAAAAACTTTTTAGTCAGATTCAAAGGAAATTAGTGGGCCGGGCGCGGTGGCTCAAGCCTGTAATCCCAGCACTTTGGGAGGCTGAGACGGGCAGATCACGAGGTCAGGAGATCGAGACCATCCTGGCTAACACGGTGAAACCCCGTCTCTACTAAAAAATACAAAA
>NW_016813514.1:102227-112651 GCF_001698545.2 Rhinopithecus bieti
CAGCACTATTCACAATAGCAAAGACTTGGAATCAACCCAAATGTCCATCTGTGACAGACTGGATTAAGAAAATGTGGCACATATACACCATGGAATACTATGCAGCCATAAAAAAGGATGAGTTTGCGTCCTTTGTAGGGACATGGATGCAGCTGGAAACCATCATTCTTAGCAAACTATCACAAGAACAGAAAACCAAACACCGCATGTTCTCACTCATAGGTGGGAACTGAACAATGAGATCACTTGGACTTGGGAAGGGGAACATCACACACTGGGGCCTATCATGGGGAAGGGGGAGGGGGGAGGAACTGCATTGGGAGTTATACTTGATATAAATGATGACGAGTTGATGGGTGCAGCACACCAACATGGCACAAGTATACATATGTAACAAACCTGCACGTTATGCACATGTACCCTAGAACTTAAAGTATAGTAAATAAATAAATAAATAAATAAATAAATAAATAAATAAAAAAGAAATCAACAAATCAATACTGAAAAAAAAAAAAAAAGAAAAAAAAGAACTGCTGTTGCATAGCATCCAAGTGTATTTGACCAGAAGCGGTTGGGATATGGGTAGTGTGGAACTCAGAGTAAGATCTGAGCTGAAGAGGTAAGCTTGGAAGACATTAGCAGATGGGTGGTAACTGAAGGCATGTGGGAGTAAATGAGATCATCCAGGGCAAGTGTATAGTCTAAGAAGAGTAAAGGTTGAGTACAAAACTCCAGGGAATACCAGTACTTAAAGGGTTGCTGAAAGAAAGGAGTCCCAAAGGGACTGAAAAGGGGATGCCAGAAAAGTAGGAGGAAAAACTAGGAGAGAGTGCCATCAGGGATGCCAAAAATTTGACCAATTTAGGAGATAGGGTATGGCCAACAGTGTCAAATGTTGCAGAGACTGTAGTTCATTTGATTTGGCAACACAAAAGTATTGGTGAACAATTACATTGTTGAGAGTTAAAAGATTAAATGGCAAGTATGAGAGCGGGGCCACAGTTGCCCATGACTTTTCAAGAAATTTGACTCTGCTAGGGGGGAAAATGTCTTATTTTATTTTATTTTATTTTATTTTATTTTATTTTATTTTATTTTATTCTGTTTTATTCTATTTTATTTTGAGACGGAGTCTTGCTCTGTCACCCAGGCTGTAGTGCAATGGCACGATCTCGGCTCACTGCAACCTCCGCCTCCCGGGTTCAACCGATTCTCCTGCGTCAGCCTCCCGAGTAGCTGGGGTTACAGGCATCCTCCACCACACCTGACTAATTTTTTTTGTGTGTGTGTATTTTTAGTAGAGATGGGGTTTCACCACTGACCTCGTGATCTGCCCACCTCACCTCCCAAAGTGCTGGGATTACAGGCGTGAGCCACTGCGCCCGGCCAAATAGAGTCCATTTTTAAATGCTAGAAAGAGATAGCACAGCTGAGTGTTAGAAAACCAGAGCCTCCTGGATTTACCAGTGCTGTGCCATTATTTTCAGAGGCATTCATTGCTAATGACAAAGCAGACAGTGAACTACTACAAGGCAGAACTGGCTGCTTTGCTCATCTCTTGCCCACAATTATCACTTTCCAAACTGATGAGAGACTATTCCTGAGATACTTATGATGGAAGTAGTTGGGAGGTCCTGGTGGGGAAGGATTATATAGAAGGAAGAGTAGTTATAAATGTTTGAACTTGTTACCATTTAAACTGTGATTATAGAAGGGGTGAATGGAGTTAACCACCCCTCACCATAGTTTTGATAAGGGATGGTTATGTTTCTCCTCACCTTGGTCTTGTCTACACTGTGCTCCCTATGGAGAATTTGGACCCCTCTGCCTCGTTCCTCTCACCCAGAGAAACTGCAGTGTCTGTTGTACCTATTCCTATGCCCTTCCACCCAGCCTACTTTCTCCTGTTCTTCCTCAGATCTCCTTCCAAATAGACTGGTGTAACTGGCACAAAGTGTTTGTTAACTGATTGCCAATCCAATAATAAGGGGACTGAGGTTCTTCTTTGAAGGGTGGGTTTATTTGGGGTTTTCATATCAATTCTGACCACATGTGTAGAGCATCATTCAGCACCCTATGGGCTTTTAGCATAATCTCGCCTACCACCTGTTTTAAAACGGCCTAAAAGCTAAGAATGGTCTTCACATTTTTAAATGGTTGGGGAAAAAAAAAGCAAATGAAGAATATTTCGTGACACATGAAAATTACATGAAATTTGAATTTTAGTGTCCATAAATAAAAAGAGGACTGAGGACAAAACTCCAGGGAACACCAGTATTTAAAGAGTAGCTGAAAGGAAGGAGTCTATGAAGGAGACTGAGAAGGAGATGCTCAAGAAGTGGGAGGAAAAGCTAGGAGGAAACTAGGAACACAGCCACGCTCCTTCATTTACATATTGTGCATGGAGGCTTTCGTGCCACAGTTGAGTACTCATGACAGAGATCGGATAGCCCACAATGCCTAAAATATTTGCCATCTGGCCTTTTACAGAAAAAGTTTGCTAACCCCTGATTTAGGACTCTAGGTGGCTGTGTCCCATATGTCTCCCCACTGGTAGTCTCATAAACTTCTTTTCTACTGTCCCGAGGGGCCTGAATCTCCCCACTGCCAGAACCACTGATGGGTTAGTCCATAAATGTTGGGATACTGGGAAATGTTCTTTTGGTTTTTGGAAGGTTACAATGATTTCCAAACCCTAGTCCTTCCCTGGCACCCTGCCTCCAACACACAGACACACACACATATATACACATTGCTGTTCCAGAATATCTAGGAGGTCATGGAGTTGTTTTTGATTTTGGCTATTACTGCTACTATTACTTGTTTATCAAAAGAGGATATGATGCCAGACACAGTGGCACGTGCCTGTAGTCCCCAGCTACTTGGGAGGCTGAGGCGGGAGGATTGCTTGAACTCGGGGGTTCAAGACTAGAGTGAGTTATGATTGCACCTGTAAGTAGCCACTGCACTCCAGCCTGGGCAACAAGGGAAACTTTGTCTAAAAGAAAAAAAAAAATGATGGAAAGTACGAATTTTGAAAGCCTCAGAAACACTGATGGACAATATTCACATATATTAATTTCTCAGATTACTTGATTGCCACATGAGAACTTTCTCACTGCCTCTTCCCCCACCCCTTCTGTCTTTCTCTTTCTTTTGTCTAACAAACTTGAAGCATATACACTGACAGTTTCTTCCTCACCTCCCACTTACTTCTCAGCCCACCACAATCTGGAGTCGACTCCCACTACAACACTGAAACTGCTCTCAATAAATTTGTCAGCCATCTCATAATCACCAAATCTAAGGACACTTTTCAATCCTTCCTTGACTTTTGAGTAGCATTTAGAAATGCTGACCTTAGGCCGGGCGCGGTGGCTCAAGCCTGTAATCCCAGCACTTTGGGAGGCTGAGACGGGCGGATCACGAGGTCAGGAGATCGAGACCATCCTGGCCAACACGGTGAAACCCCGTCTCTACTAAATATACAAAAAATTAGCCGGGCGATGTGGCGGGCGTCTGTAGTCCCAGCTACTCGGGAGGCTGAGGCAGGAGAATGGCGTAAACCCGGGAGGCGGAGCTTGCAGTGAGCCGAGATCGCGCCACTGCATTCCAGCCTGTGCAACAGAGCAAAGACTCCGTCTCAATAAAAAAAAAAAAAAAAAGAAAGAAAAAAAGAAATGCTGACCTTGCCCTCCTTCGTGGCACACCTCTTTTTTATTTATCTGATCTGCTTCTACCTTGTTCTTTTCTCAGTGCTCTGGATGGTCCTCACGCCACCAGATTCTTACAAACCAGGATATTTCAGTATACTCGTTATTATCTTTTGTCTCAGTGACACACGCACCCTCCTCTACTGTATTCTGAATTGCTCAGCTTAGGAGTTAGCCAGGTGTGCATTTCCCAGCCTTCCTGGACATCTGGCTTCCTGTTAGATTCTGCCAGTAGGAGGCACTGGTGGGAGAACAGAAGGCAAGAGAAACTGAGAAGTGTCCTGCTTCAGCCTCTAAACAGAGTGACAGTTGCTGGGAATAGCTGGTGGATGTAGCAGCAGGAAGAATGGGAGACTCAGGACTCCAGCCTCCTGAGCAAAAGAAGTACCTTCTCAAGGATTCTAGCCTTGAAGGAGGTGGCACCTTTTTAGTAGACTGGAACTGACTATGACAATGGCTTTCACAAGGCAATGAGTAGATTTCCAGATTCCAGCTCAGGGATGATGGCAGCTTCTGATTTCCAGATAGCAATCTTTTTTTTTAAATTTAGATTTCTAGGACGCTCCTTTTTTTTTTTTTTTTTTTTTTTTTTTTTTTTTTTTCCCCTTTTAAACACTTTTTACACCTTTCTTTTTTTTATATTTTTTTTTTTTTTGTACTTCTTGCCCTTTTAACACCTTTGTAACCAATTCTCTATATTAAATTCTTTCAGTCTGAAGCACATAAAGTAGTTAAATGCTCCTGACTGGATCCTGGATAACTGATATGAGGTTTGGGGTTTGAGCCCATGCATACTTTTGTCCTTGTTTCACTTCCCACTCCTTCTGCACAGTTTACTTGGGTGATCTTATTCATGGCCTCTGCTTTGACATTTTTGCTGATGACTCTCAAATCAGGCTCTTCAGACCATACTTGGGGTCCATACCCACATGCCTCACTGTGCTCCCGTGCAGTTTTAGCTGGCTGTTCCACTGGCATTTCAAATTCAACATGTACAAAATCAAGCTCTTTCTCTCTGTAAACCTGCTCCCATGGCATTCTTTCCTACTTCAATTCAGTCCATCCCTGACCACCCACCCAGCCACCCACGCTGGAAATCTGAGATATCCTTGATTCCTCCACCTTCTCACTCCCACAGCTAATCAGTAGCTAAACCCTTTAGATTCTACTTCCTAATTATCTCGATATTCTATCTCCTCCACCTCCTCTAATTATGACTTAATTCAGGCTCTTATCATCTGTCATTTAAATTATTGCTGTATTGCTACAGCAGTGGTATGTGCAACTGTTCATCTTGGTATGCTATAGACTCTTGCCCAGCAGTTTTGCCTCAATTCTTTAAAAACTCTCGTTCATTGTTTGAAATATCAATCAGAACATTTTTTCCAAAATGCTAAAATGATTGTGTCATTCCCCAGTTTTAATATCCCTATCATCTGCTAAGTAAAAGCAAGCTCCTCCTTGTGGCGTAGCGGGGCCCATGTGATCTGGCCCTTGCCTGAATTTGTAGCTCATCACAACATCCCTCTACCCTCCATTACCTCCTGTTATACAGGAACACACAAGTGACCTTCACAACATTCATATCAGTGAGTACACAGGGTCTCCAAAGAGGACCTCTGGATGCCTGTGATCTTTGTACTTCCGCCTACCCTTTGCCCTGGAATGTTTTTCTCTTCCCTTATGTTCTGCTGGTCAAATTGTTTTTCCTTCAAGACTTAGGAGCCTGCCTGATTATGTTCCTCCTATTACGCATCCTCATAAAATTACTGCATCCTCATAAAATTACAAAGCACTTGGCACATTCTTATTGAATACGTTACATTGTTGCGTAATTATCCCTTGGCCCCCTCCCCAAGCACTAGACTCTAAGCTGTTTGAAGGCAGACTATGCCTATTCATCTTTGTATTTCTAGCACTGGGCCCAACACCCAGCATTTCTTGTATTTTCAGTATATTTCTGCAAAATGAATTAGAGCTAATGCCTGAAGGAGAATGATTTTTTTTTTCAGAAAGAGGAAGAGCCAGGAGGGAGGAGAAGGCAGGATCTGAAGAGCCCTGGGAGTTTACTTCGGGAAGACGCGGTTCCCCACTGCAGCCTTCTGCCAGGAGGTGGCACTGCTCTGAAGAGCCAGCTGGTGGCTTATAGAGTGAGGCTGACAGCTTGAAACCAAAGAGGGAACTCCACCACGAAGCAACATTCCTCCACTGGGCTTCCCAGCCCAGTTACATGCCATACTCTGCCCTGGTCAAACAGCCAAGTCTTCAGGAGGTTGCTAGCCCCAGGTGTCTCCCCAGTGACCGATGATGTTAAACCCTACACTTCTCTGATTGGTTTAGACAAAATGACAAGGGCAGCTATTGGAAATTATCTGGCAAAACATGATCTAAGGCCACCCTCAGGGGGAGGGAGTTGGGGAAGCGCAAGGGTTGGCTGGGTTGGTAGCTCCTACCTACTGTGTGGCGAGAAGGTATGGGTCATGAACAGAATCAAGGAGCTGCGCTGCTCCAGATGCTACCACTTCTGTGGCTGCTACCCCACTCCTGGGCCGTCCCAGAAGGTAAGATGGTACTCCCATTTACTTCCATCCTGAACCTAGGGAGCCCACCCAGCGTTTGTGAGGAAAAGCGCTGTGCTTTGTGAGTGGTGGGAAGTCTTTTGAGGCAGTGGAAACAGTCGGGGAGTGGGGAAAGACAGCTACTATGTATGGTTGGTAAATGATATCAGAGATGCTTTATGTGTTCCATTTAAGACAATCTCTTGAAGTGGAGATTGTTCTCTCCGTTTTACAAATGAAGAAAATGAGACTCAGAGTTATTTGTGCAAGTTCACACCATTGGAAAGTGGTAGAGCTGGGATTTGAACAAAGTGGATGCTATTTTCACTCTTCCACTCAAGATTCTACTCTGCTTTCTATCATTAACTTATCTTGTGATTCTTGAAAAGTCTCTTAGCTTCATTCTCTGTAGAGGATGGCCCAGAATGGAAGAATAATCTGGAAGGTCCCTCTTCCTCCAAATGTCTGTTTTTCTGGGTATTGGGTTAAAGGTTTCCTGCTCGTTGAGCGATTCCTGCCAAGAGCTTCAAAGAAGAGGGATTATTTTATGCAGTTATGGGGTCACTTCTCCCAGTGCTGTCTTTGGGAGGCCTGGTAGGTTAAGGAACAGAAGACATTTTCAGAGAGGCTTGGTGCCAATGAAGTGGCTGAAGAAATGTCTGGAGACTGGTTTTCCAATTTACCATTTGTGTCTGAGGGTAGTGGGAGGCAGTCCCATCTATGGCTTGGGGAGGCTGTAGCCATTCCTCCTCCTTCCCTTCTAAGAGTGAGAAACCCATCCATGGCCTTCTCTAGTCAATACAGTGGCCTGGTGTGAATCAGACAAAGGAATCTCCTTTGGGAGGATACAGCCCTGTGCCAGGATGTGTGGCGTGGTGAGCAGAATGCAGGCTTCCACTTGCTTCTTTGGCTAGGTGTCTTTGTGCAGCCCACAAACACACAACGAACAGAGTAACTCTGAATCTGTCACTTTATTTTATATATATGCATTTTTAAAATTTTTATTTGATTAATTAATTATTATTATTATTATTTTGAGACAGAATCTCTCTCTGTCACCCAGGCTAGAGGGCAGTGACACGATCTCGGCTCACTGCAACCACTGCCTCCAGGGTTCAAGAGACTCTCCTGCCTCAGCCTCCCGAGTAGCTGGGATTACAGGTGCATGCCACCACACCCGGCTGATTTTTGTATTTTTAGTAGAGATGGGGTTTCATCATGTTGGCCAGGCTGGTCTCAAACTCCTGACCTCAGGTGATCCACCTGCCTTGGCCTCCCAAAGTGCTGGGATTACAAGCTTGAGCCACTGCTCCTGGCCTTTATAGATATATATTTTTGAGACGGGCTCATTCTGTCACCTGGGCTGGGGTCCAATGGCACAATCACGGCTCACTACAGTCCCAACCTCCTAGACACAAGCAATCCTCCCGCCTCAGCCTCCAGAGTAGCTGAGACCACAGGTGCTTGCCACCACACCTGGCTAAGTTTTTGTATTTTTTGTAGAGACAGGGTCTCGCTGTGTTGCCCAGGTTGGTCTTGAACTCCTGGGCTCAAGCAATCCGCCTGCCTCAGCGTTCCAAAGTGTTGAGATTACAGGCCTGAGCCACCATGCCTGGACTGAATCTGTCACTTTAGACAGTAGAACTCTTTTTACTTTTGCCAACTTTAGACAACTGGCCTTTTTATAGGCCAGGGAAGCTTAGAGAGATGCTATAATTTGTTCTTCACCCCCACTGGGAGGGGGAGTCTAAATAACAGACACAGGAAAGGGTCTCACCTCAGCCCACGCTCCTTGAAGCAGGCCTTGCTTGTTTTTTTTGGTGGTGTTGTTGTTTTTTGTTTTGAGACAGAGTCTTACTCTGTCATCTAGGCTGGAGTGCAGTGGCTTAATCTTAGCTCACTGCAACCTCTGCCTTCCTGGTTCAAGCAATTCTCCTCCCTCAGCCTCCTGAGTAGCTGGGACAACAGGCACCCGCCACCATGCCCAGCTAATTTTTTGTATTTTTACTAGAGACGGCGTTTCACCATGCTGGCCAGGCTGGTCTCGAACTCCTGACCTCGTGATCTGCCCGCCTCGGCCTCCCAAAGTGCTGGGGTTACAGGCGTGAGCCACTGCGCCCAGCCCCACCTTGCTGTTTTTTAAGTTGGAGGAGAAGGCTCCCACCTCCCTGAACCTCACCCTGTGTCCTTTGCAGCTCCTACTCCAGTGTGGCGAGATGACCTGCAAAACCACACGTTCCTGCACACAGTGTACTGCCAGGATGGGAGTCCCAGTATGGGACTCTCTGAGGCCTACGACGAGGACCAGCTTTTCTTCTTCGACTTTTCCCAGAACACTCGGGTGCCTCGCCTGCCTGAATTTGCTGACTGGGCTCAGGAACAGGGAGATGCTCCTGCCATTTTATTTGACAAAGCGTTCTGCGAGTTGATGATCCAGCAAGTAGGGCCACAACTTGATGGGAAAATCCCGGTGTCCAGAGGTCAGGAGTTTTCTGGGGAGTGAAGGGAGGAGGGCTGCATTCTTAACCTCATTGATCTGTACACTGAATAATTCCCCTTGATACCAGCTCCCCATCTCAAATACCTTCTGATTCTCTCCATCACCTTAATTTTTCCACCAGCCTTGGTCTGCACCCTGTGTTTTTTGGTGGGCAGAAGTACCTAGCATGTAGTAGGCATTCAGAACTATGTATTGAATGTGATAAATTCAACAGGTACCAGTTGATACGTACTGAATATTAACACTTGTGCTGCTATGCCCAGCAAGATGGATGGGAAGAGTGGAAACATCTGATGATGTGACTATGTCTTAGTGAGAAGACAGTGCATGGTTAGACATCAATGTGAGCTCTAGACAGGAAGTGCTGAAGGAAGTCATGGTGGAGGGGTCCAGAGTAGCCTGGATCGGGCTCTGCTTCTAGGTCTAGCTGCAATCCTTGCCTGGAAGAAGACCTCCCTTGGGAGCCCAGCTCCTCCCTCATCTCTGTCTCCCAAAGCCTGACCCACTGTGTTCTTCTCTGCCCTCCCCTCCATATGCCATGCACCCTCCAGACACAGAGATACCATCTAAACTAGTCTCTTTTTTTCCCCCACACCACAATCCCCCCACCAGGGTTTCCTATCGCTGAGGTGTTCACGCTGAAGCCCCTGGAGTTTGGCAAACCCAACACGTTGGTCTGTTTTGTCAGTAATCTCTTCCCACCCATGCTGACAGTGAACTGGCAGCATCATTCCGTCCCTGTGGAAGGATCTGGGCCTACTTTTGTCTCAGCTGTCGATGGACTCAGCTTCCAAGCCTTTTCTTACTTAAACATCACACCGGAACCTTCTGACATTTTCTCCTGCATTGTGACTCACGAAATTGACCGCTACACAGCAATTGCCTATTGGGGTGAGGCTTTCTCCCTGGAAGTCTGGTCCTTTTGGGGGCAAAAAGGGATAGATCCATGGGAGGAGTCTTCTTTCTCCACTGGTACCTTGTTTAGTCCATTCCTATCCTAAGCCCATCCCAATCTTCCATGCCTCAGTTTCTCCCATGTCATCCCAGATACCCAAGTCATTCCCCTGGGAGGGAGGCTCCCTAACTAGGTCCCCAGGCCGAGCCACTCCTTATTTCCTCCAGTGCCCCAGAACGCACTACCCTCAGATCTGCTGGAGAATGTGCTGTGTGGCGTGGCCTTTGGTTTGGGTGTGCTGGGCATCATCGTGGGCATTGTTCTCATCATCTACTTCCGGAAGCCTTGCTCAGGTGGTATGTCATCTGGAGGGGAGGGTGAGCCGTGGGAGCCAGATACGGTGGTGCATGTGTCAGCATTATTTTGTGGCATGGGGGGACATATAGTGATCCTCAGGCTCTTGGGTGTAGGGGCCTGTATCCAGCACCATGGGAGCACATCTTCCCAGTTGGGGACCCAGTTACACACATACAGTTATGGGTCACAAGAATGGCTTTGAGTGAAAAAAGGAATCATGGGGTGCTGTAGGAAGGGTGCTTGGAGATGATTTGGGAACAAGGAGAGATCAACCTCTGCAGGGTATGCTGAAGGCAGGGCGAGCAAGGCCTTTGGGGAGGAGAAGGAGGAGGAGAAGGAGGAGGAGGAGGAGAAGGAAGAAGAGGAGGAGGAGGAGAAGGAAGAGGAGGAGGAGGAGAAGG
>NW_016813514.1:112886-148070 GCF_001698545.2 Rhinopithecus bieti
AGGAGGAGGAGGAGGAGGAGGAGGAATCCCCTGATGCCTTTCCTCCATCACTATCTCTTCCCAGACTGATTCTTCCAGACCAGAGTTTGATGCCAACAGCTTCGGCCATCCAAACAGAGGATGCTCAGGTGTCTCAGGATCTCTTCTTCTCAGGGTAGAAGAAGTCTCTGGGACATCCCTGGGGTGTGTGTGTAGATTTCCTACCTGGGGACTCTGCTATCCCTGGGCTTGCATCCCAGGGATCCCAGAGTGGCCTGCCTATCACAACCACATCCCTACCCCACACAAGGCAATAAATCATCTCATTTCTTTATATCAGGGTGGCTTCTTTCTTAACTCATGGTATTTGTTTCTGGATAGCTCAGCTTTAGTGGGTTGTGGTTTCAAATTCAGCATGCCTTAACCTGACACAGCTTGCCCTCGTTAGGGAGGGAAATAGGGAAAACCCCTAATTTGCCGGCTGAGTTCTTATTCCCTGGTCTCGGCGGTACATGATGTTTTTCCTTCTATCGGCTTGTGCAAAATATGTGAGAAATGAAGGAAGAGTTATTTTCTAATAATCTGCTTACCAAATGGTTAAGGAAGCTGCTTGTGCAGTGTGTGTGTGTGTGTGTGAGAGAGAGAGAGAGTATTTTACTGTTTGTGAAAATGTTTATGTCTTGTATAGGCTGCCCTGAGGAACATATAACTCCCTTCAATCCTCACCGTAACTGGGAAACGGAAGCTCAGGGATGGGTAGAATAAGCCCCCAGGTGCAATTCCAATCAGTCATATCAGTTCTGGGAAAACAGTATCATGAAGCCCCTAACATGAAGTGAAAACAGCCTGGAAGGGCAAAGAATTCACATGTCTTTCCTGACAATCTGTTCCTTGGCCTGAGTGACTGTCCAAGGAGAGCTGCACAGGTGCTGTCCTGGGCGGATAATGAAAGCTGGCAGCACATGACCACTGGTGGTAAATTGCTTTGCTTTCTTTCTTGCATTCCTTAGGGCCTGGGAGTTGCTTAGGATGACAGGTTGGCAATAAAGTTGAGAGGGCAATTACTTGGTGAGGGAGTTTCTGTTCTTGGCATTGTATTAGAGTCTAATCTAAAATAAAAATTCTCCCTAAGAGAAGTTGGCACTGTCTCTGAACCATCTCATTTCTAACAGCATCATGTGTGCTGGTTAAGAAGCACGGGCTCTGGAACCAGACTGCTGGGGATTCAATTGAAACTGTCAGCGGTTAGCTGTGAGCCCTTGGGAAAGTTACTTAACTTGTGCTTTGGTATCATTTTGTATAAAAGGGTGATGATAACAATGGTGTCCACCTTACCACCATGTTGCCAACATTTGAAAGTCAAATAAGTATTCGTGAGGATAAAGGGAAAGGTGAACTATAATATCTTGGTCTGTTGGTGGGATTGTAAACTGTTTATGACCCCTGAATTACAGAAATTATAAACTAGTTGAGTGAAAAAATTAATATAGGAAATAAGGCAGCATATCCTCATGCTGTGAAGCTTAAAAAAGTTAATATCTATAGAATGCTTACAATAGTGTTTGGCACATACAAAATGTGCTCAATAACCTAACCTTATCATTACTTGTCTTGATCTTCAGAGGAGAACTTAGTTGCCTCGTAGACTTCTTTCTCTTTTCTGAAATATACCTTAATACTAGCTTCAAGTATTGTATTTTCTCCATTTTAGATGTTTTTCTTTTTATTCTCACTTTACTAATTCTAGATATGGTGCTTTCTAGTTCTTCCTAATTTATCTCTCTCTCTCTCTCTCTCTCTCTATTTTCCAACTTATCTAGATATTTCCTGTCAGGCAAGCTTTACAAGTGCTTTATTATGCTGTGTGACCTTAGACAAGTCACTTCCCCTCTCTGGGCCTCAAAGTCCTCATCTATAAAATGATGGGCTTAGATTAGATGCTCGCTGATCAAACCTTGTATCATACTGTTACTTAAGTACTCTAGAAGCACTCAGTATCCTCTCCGGTCTGGTGCCCCTTTTCTAATAAATATTACTCACTATTCCCAGCAGGAATGCTGTTCTTGAATGAATCTTTTTTCCTCACTCTTTCTTGAAGTATTATATCTGTTTTTGGTTTAGGGCATTTGCCCAGGCTCTTTCCTCTCACAGGAATGCCTTCTTTATTCTGCTCATCTTGTTCCTGTCTTAACCCACTCCATAGGTCCAACTCCAGTTCAACTTATTCCATGAACTTGCCCCTAATTTCTCTTTACTGAAATCTTCCAAGACTTAAGGCACTCAACCTAAGGATTGGGATATGCTGCTTTATTTCCTATGTTAATTTTTTCACCCAACTAGTTTATAATTTCTATAATGCAGGGATCATAAACAGTTTATACTCTCACCAAAAAAGCAAGATAGTTCACATTTCCCTTTATGCTCACTAATACTTGTAATTATTTGACTTTTAAATGTTGGCAACATGGTGGGTGTAGAGTGGTATTTTGTTGTTTTAATTTGCTTTTCTCTCATTACTAATCAGTATCACATTGTTTGATGATTTTGGCTTCTTAATATGTTTTACTATTTAGTAGAACTAGTCTCCATTCCTTTATCACCTTCCCAAAAAACTTATTTTCCTTTTCTTTATCAAAATATTCTAAGATACTCTTGGACTATATTTCCATGTACATTTTATAATCAGTTTGTTAAATTCTCCTGAAATCCTACTGTTACTTTAATTGGGGTAGCATTTAGGTTAGAGATGTGGGGAGAGGTTGTCATTATGTTAGCATGGCCTATCCATGAATATGGTATATCTCTACACCTCTCAGGTCTTTGTGCACTTCAATAAAGTTTTCTTTTTTCTTAAAATTCTTATATTTGATATGTTAATTCATAAATACGCTATGTTTTTTATTGTTATTATAAATGGTAGGCAATTTTCAGTTATTTTCCAATTGATTATTAGCTAAACAGGATTTAAAGTAAGAAATCCTGAGTTCAAGTAATGATTCTATTACTTAGTATCTGGGTAAACCTTGGCAACCACTTAACCTCCCTCTGCCTCCATTTTCTCATGGGTAAGATGAAGATAGCATTCTTCAATAGTTGTGGTGGCAAAAAATAAAAAGGAAAAAAGGAAAAATAGTTGTGGTGGCAAATCAGATAGACTATCCCCTAGTGGTTCAAGTAATTTGGCTGTGGGATGGAAGGATGGTGCACTGACTACAGAAACTATAATCCAAAGGTCAGAGTCTAGAGCAGTGAATCCTGACAGGGTAGGAGAGTGTGTGTGTGGGTGGAGGTGAGGTAAGGGGTAGATGGCAGGAATGGGGTGGGAATTGGACAGATTGGGCAAGTAATATAATCTTGGCAGGATGTAGGTGTGTGTAGTTTTGAAAAGACACTGAAGTCACGAATGTAGTCTTATGCTATGAAGCATGATTAACGGGTTGAGCAATTTTGTGTTTATAAAATGGAGACTTCAGTTAAAACCATCTGCCCCAAAGAGGAACCTGAGAACTGACATGGAGCAACTTTAGGAAGTGCCTAGAAGAGATTTATTATTATGGCCATACTCTCAGAAAAGCACAAGAGATTGTATTTGTGACTTCCTCCAATGTGTAGTGCCAGTGATGTTATTGTAGCTTGTCTTTGTTTTAGCTACCCAAAGCTCCTCGTAGGACACCTCCTCCCTGATGGCACCTCACAGCATTGTCAAGCTTGTGAGGTTATACAGCAGACCTACGATGCCAACTGCCTTCCTCCTCTCCAATACAAATCCAGCCCAGTATTCAAGACTCATTCCAGGTCCTCTCGATTGAGAGTACTCCCTGTCTACCATGCCCATGGTGATTTCTCTCTTCTTTTTTAAGACCACTGGCCTTATTGCTCTCTTATTGCTTACTTGCTTTAATATAAACTGTTTAAAGTGTTTGTTCTCACTCCCCAACTGACCTACAAGCAAAGTGATACGGGAGCAGAATCCATATCTTCTCATTCTGAATGTTCCCAGTAATGCTTTGCACACAAACCCTGGGACTAGTCCACTGCAGGCATGTGGTGGCCAGGCTAAGGGCAGAGGCAGTGGGAAAGGAGAGGACTCACTCTTTGGGTGGTTGTGTAGAGTCAGTAAAAGAAAGGCAACATGTGGGAACCCGGTTGGGGCTCCATGCCTCTTCAGTCCCGGTGCTATATCAATAATTAACAAAAAGCAACAATGGACAGAGCAATTGAGATGTTATTTTGGATTGGCTGGAGGTGGGAAGACAGAGCTATATCTGTAAAAATAGAAGGGTTGGGAGGAAGAGAGGAAGGAAAACACTGCTGAGCACAGGTGTCTGGGTTTTCTGTCCTTCTTTATTCTAAAAAGCTTCCTCAGTGTTTCAATTAATAGAGAAGTGAAATCTTCTCCTATCATCTCCTGTTGTGGCCTCACAGAAGGTTTCACATCTCCTTTGACTGCCGGAGCAGAGATCTAGACATAAGAGGGAACTACATTCAGCCTCACTGTTACTGGCTACGGCCATGTTCAGTGCTGGCACAGGACCACACAGCCAGTGCCCCCTTGCCAGGGCTAGGCTTTGTAGACATTGAAAAGGATCCCAGGACTTGGTTCCTATAAGGTTAGGATAACAGCTTACCTGGACAGGATGGGGAGGAATGTGAGGGGAAATGTATGGAGTGGGGACGCGGGGAAAATTCAGTTTTAAAACTTGTCAAAAGAGAAAGTGGAAGGGATGGTGGTTCTCAGAGCAGAAGGAACTCTGAGGACGGGAAAGATAAGACTTGGGTGAACTGGGTTATGGATTGTGACTCTTCTCTTTCTCCCTTTCTCAGCAGAGGCCTCACTGACTCCCTTTATCTGAGCCATCCCAGTTCTAGGATGTAGTGAGTGTGTGGGCATGCTCAAGTGTGTGTGTGTGTGTGTGTGCACGCACATGCATGTGTAAGAGCTGTATAAGAAGAGGAGTTACAACCTTTAGACCTTGGGTGTGAATCTTTGGACCTGTTTTCCAACCTGGGAAATGGGACAATTAACAAGTTTTTTGTGTGTGTGATTTTTTTTTTTTTTTTTGACAGAGTCTCACTCTGTCACCCAGGCTGGAGTGCAGTGGCACAATCTCGGCTCACTGCAACCTCTGCCTCCCAGGTTCAAGCGATTCTCCCACCTCAGCCTCCAGAGTAGCTGGGATTACAGGCACGTGCCACCATGCCCGGCTAATTTTTGTATTTTTAGTAGAGACAGGGTTTCACCATGTTTGCCAGTCTGGTCTCGAACTCCTGACCTCAGGTGATGTGCCTGCCTCGGCCTCCCAAAGTGCTGGGATTACAGGTGTGAGTCACCACATCTGGCCAACAAGTCTTTTAAGATGAGATGAGATAGTATATAATGGACCTACCTAGCATTGTATCTGTTCTAAAGTAGAAGCTCTATAAATTATGCACTCCCCACCCCATATTCTGCCCACTCCAACACACTTGACAGTTCATTAGCAGAGTTAGAGTATATAATCAAGGTGAGTGGGGGCAGTGGCTGGGAGCTATGGCAGAGCTTCAGTTAATCTCAATTAGTTACACCACGAGTCTTTTGTTTTTGGTAATGATCTTTGTATGTATTTTTTTCTAACCATTTTCTCCATAGGTATTAGATTTTCCTGAGATTAGGGACTTTGGGGGAGGGCAGCTAAGTGTGGTGTCAAGGGGACCCCTCCACATCTTCTTTTGTTTAGCTCACTATTGAATAAAATCCAAGAGTCCTCAGAAACTAAGGTGTGGAGAGCAGCCCTGAAACCTACTGAGGAGCAGAAGGAAGCCAATTTAGAGTTTCAAGTTAGTAATGGAAAATCCATCAACTGTATAGTTCACAATGGGATAGAAGAATGAATTGCCATTTAAAATCTGCTTTTTCAGTCCAGGCACAATGGCTCATGCCTGTAATCCTAGCACTTTAGGAGGCTGAGGTGGGTGGATCACTTGAGGTCAGGAGTTCAAGAACAGCCTGGCCAACATAGTGAAACCCCGTCTCTACTAAAAAAAAAAAAAAAAAATTACAAAAATTAACCAGGCGTGGTGGCACATGCCTGTAACCCCAGCTGCTTGGGTGGCTGAGGCATGAGAATCATCTGAACCCAGGAGGCAGAGATTGCAGTAAGCCGAGATCATTCCACTGCACTCCAGCCTAGGCAACAGAGTGAGACTCTTTAAAAAAAGCCGTGAAAAAATAAATACGCAAATACATAAAATTTGCCTTTTCAAGACACACACGTGACCAACAAGCATATGAAAAAATGTTCAACATTACTAATGATTAGAAAAATGCAAATCAAAATCATAGTGAGATATCATCTCATTATGGCTATTATTAAAAAGTCAAAAAATAACAAATGTTGGAGAGGTTGCAGAGAAAACAGAAGGCTTATACACTGCTGGTGGGAACATAAATTAGTTCAGTCATTGAGGAAAGCAGTTTGGCAATTTCTCAAGAAACTTAAAGCAGAGCTACCATTCGTCCCAGCAATCTCGTTATTAGCATATACCCAAAGGAGTATTAATTGTTCTACCATAAAGACATATACACATAAATGTTCACTGCAGCAGTATTCATCACAGCAAAGACATGGAATCAACCTAAATGCCCACCAACAGTAGATTGTATAAAGAAAACGTGGTACATATACACCATGGAATACTACACAGACAAAAAAAGACGAGATCACGTCTTTTGCAGCATCATGGATGGAGCTGGGGGCCATTATCCTAGGCAAACTAACACAGGGGCAGAAAATGAAATACTACGTGTTCTCACTTTTCTAAGTGGGAACTAAACATTGAGTACACATGGACACACAAAAAAGGGAATAATAGACACTGGGCCCTACTTGAGGGTGGAGGTTGGGAAGAGGGAGAGGATCAAAACACTGCCTATCAGATACCATACTTATTACCCGGGTGATGAAATAAATTTGTATGCCAAATCCCCATGACACACAATTTACCTATATAACAAACCTGCACATGTACCCTTGAACCTAAAACAAAGGTTAAAATAATTAAAAATAAATAAAATATAAAATCTTACTTGGTATTCTCAAAAAATAAAAAACAAAATCTGTCTTTTCAGGGGAAGAAAAGTAGGAAAGCTTTATCTCATTTTCCTAGTGGCTTCATAATGCAGGGACCTGCCCCCAGGGAACAGGGTATAGTAGAGGAAACACACAGCGGTGTTTAGAGTTTGGGGGAAGGCAGGTGAGCTCTGGGCACCGACCCGTCACCAGCTATTTTTCAAGGAGTCTGAGTGGTGTTAACCTGCAGTCTACCCCGTGAGATTGCTCAGAGTGTAGGAGGATATGGTTTACTGGCTCCAGAAAGCAGCTATTATAACTGAGGAGGAAATGAAGCTTGACTGGCTAGAACAGAAGCAACAATGGAGGCCCATGGAGGGATTTTCCAGGCCCCTATTCCTGATCCCTAAGGTGGCGCTGCTTCCCTTATTCTGCAGTCTTGCTTTGAGACCAGACAATTCTGTACTCTGTCTGTGCCTCCTTCCTTCTCAGCAGCTCTGCCTCTGCCACCTGCCCCAGAAGGGCTCTGGGTCCTCTCATCTCAGGACAGACAAAGGTTTTTGTAATTATCTTCTTGGGTAACCTCCCTGTAAGGAATAGGAGAGGTTATCTGGTCCTGGTCTTTTGGGAGAGCATTGAGAGGAAAAAGTTAAACCAGTGGGCAGCCCAGGCTGCATACATCCTGGGAATATTGCGATTATTCTCTCCAGTAATCTAGGGAAATCCACTGGTTGTTCTGCAGAAAAAGAATTAAGAGAGAACAGGAGACCTGTTGTCTAAGCCTAAGGCAGGGTGAGGTTTACCTAGTAACTGATGATGCTAGGCCGAGGCACTCAGCGATTTGTCTCTACATCTGTCCCCGCCTACCTAGCCAATCTGTCCCTGTTTGGGACACTGGACTCCCGTGAGCTGGAAGGAACAGGTTTAATATCTAGGGGCTGGGTATCCCCAAATCACTCATTTGGGGGGATCAAGGGACCCGGGCAATATAGTATTCTGCTCAGTGTCTGGAGATCATCTACCCAGGCTGGGGCTTCTGGGACAGGTGAGGACCCACGGACCCTGGAAGAGCTGGTCCAGGGGATTGAACTCCCGCCATCTCTACAGAGCAGAGCATGATCATATTCCTGCCGCTGCTGCTGGGGCTCAGCCTGGGCTGCACAAGAGCAGGTAAGGACACTTCTTCCGGGGACTCTCCCTTCCCCTGCTCCTGTTTCAGGATAAGGGTGTTCCGTTTTGTAATTGCATATGACCCCCTGGATAGTTTGTCTCCCTGGTATATATTCCTATAGCACTTTGTACTTTATCTTTGTAGCAATTTTAATGTAATTAATCTGTATAATTATCTGTGCAGTGTATATTCCCTGCTGGAATATAGGCAAGGACATTGTTCATCTTATTTATTGCTGCATCCCCAGCTCCTAGCACAGTGCCTGCATGCAGCAAGTGCTTCGTAAATATGTGCAAACTGAATATTTAATATTTCCAGCACAGTACAAGGCTGACTCTTTCTCTTGACCCTTATTCTCTCTCGATAATTTGCCATACTGAAGGTCTGTGTTCTGGGCAGATTGTCATGTTTAAATACGCAAATAATCTCGGGGGGCCACTCCTATCCCTGTGCTTAGTCTTGCATAAAGAGGAGACTGGATCTAAAAACTTATCTACTATTTCTATTGACTCCCTCAAATCAGGCTTTCAGAAACTTCAGGGTATGAGCTTGGTCAGTAGACGGTCCCTGAGCAGGAAATCTGTGCCAGACTAACTGGATGTCACCAAGGCTTAGGTTCTCAGCTGCATATAAGAAAAATCAACTTTTTTTCTTCTATATGCTCACACTCAACACTTCTTTGACCAATTGTGTGGGTTTTTTTTTTTTTTTTTCTCATAGCAACCAATTATCCTATATTAGCTGGATATCCTATAATTCAATTCCATTGTGACATTAACTGGAGTTAACATAGAGTCCAAAGGTTAAAGACTCAGTCCCATAAGGCCACCTCCATTTCAGACACCAATCACAAGTAGTAGCTTCCCGAGTTACCTACATCTTCTGTCCAACTTGGCTACAAATCAGAGGTTCCCATGACCCCCTCCTTGGGGTTGATAATTTGCTAAAGTGGCTTATGGAACTCAGGAAAAATTTACTTACTATTGTAGACTTTTATAAAGGATATTTTATTTTAATTGATAATGATTGTACATATTCCTGGGGTGGATAATGGTGTTTTAGTACATGTAATGTACAGTGATAAGATCAGAGTTAGCATATCCATCATCTCATTGATCATTTCTTTGTGTTGGAAACATTCAATATCCTTCTTCTAGTGATTTGAAATGATATAATGTATTATTGTTAATGATAGTCATCCCACAGTGGTATAGAACACTAGATTGTAATTTTGCATCCTTTAACAAAGGATATTTTAAAGGATACAAATGAACATCCAGATGAAGAAATACCAGGTCTGGAAGGGTCCCAATCACAGGAGCTCTGTCCCCACAGAATTGGGGTACTTCACCTCCTGGCACGTGGATGTGTTTACCAACTGAGAAGTTCTCTAAACTCCACAGTTCCGGGATTTCTATGGAGGCTTTATCACATAAGCATGACTGATTATTAACTCAATCTCCAGCCCCTTCCCTTTCAGGGAGGATGGGGGAAGGGACTAAAAGTTCCAGGCTTCTAATCATGGCTTGGTCTTTCTGGTGACCAGCCCCTCCTCTAGGAGCCCACCAAGAGTTACCTCATTAGAACAAAAGACACTCCTGTTATCTAGGAAATTCTAAGCGATTAGGCACTCTATGTCAGGAACCAGGGTCAAAGACAAAATATTAGAACAAAAACAAAAGATGCACCTAGCATCCCTATCACTCAGGAAATTACAAGGGTTTTAAGAGCTCTGTGCAGAGCTCCTAAATATATGTCTATATGTTATATATATTTATTATTTATGTATATTTATTATTTATTTATTGTCAGGCCAATAGAAGACATTGACCTGCTCTCCCTTCCCTGGCTCCTCTAGGTGGCTTCGTGGCCCATGTGGAAAGCACCTGTCTACTGGATGATGATGGGACTGCAAAGGATTTCACATACTGTATCTCCTTCAACAAGGATCTGCTGACCTGCTGGGATCCAGAGGAGAACAAGATGGTCCCTTGTGAATTTGGGGTGCTGAATCGCTTGGCCAATGGCATCTCAGATTACCTCAACCAACAGGACACCTTGATGCAGCGCTTGCGCAATGGGCTTCAGAATTGTGCCACACATACCCAGCCCTTCTGGGGATCACTGACCCACAGGACACGTGAGGAGAGAGGGATGCAGAGGGGCTACCAGGAAGTGCAGTTAGGAGGGCAGGCCAGGGAGGAGCCCACAGTGGCCCAGGGGTTTGAGATTTGAGCAGCAAAGAAGAGAAAATGTGTGGATCTGAAATGTATAAAGAGGGGGGATTGAACCTCAAGGGGAACAAGGTGGCTGACGTGAGTGGAACAGGAGTAGAGAAGGGGAGGTGAGGTTTGAACCGCGAGGAACCATGAGGGGAGCTTGTGCAGAGGCCAGGGCATCTCAGGATGGGTACCCAAGATGTTCATGCCTTCTTATCCCAGATTTTGGTGTTCTAGATCTGAGGTGGGCCCAGGCATGGGAATATTCGGAATCCTAGGGGATCCTGACACATGCTTTTTCTCACACTTAAACTCTTGCATTGACAATGGCTTGAAGTTTGTAAAAGTAAACTTGAAGCTCTCCACAGTACAGAATAGTGTGTTTCAAGGGTGGTTTCTGAACCACCTTTCTCAGAATTGCCTGGAGGAGGTGCTTGTTAAATATGCAAGCCCCTTGGTACCACTCCAGATCTGTTGAAAGAAAGTATCTGGGGATACAGGCTAGGAAATCTGCATTTTAACATAATTTCTTGGATTTTTATTTAAGATTGTGTTTGAAAAATGTCAAGATAGAGGCAAGCAAGAGGGTCACCTAGGAGAGTAAATCAGTAAAAGATGGCAGTATGAGCAATCTCATTAATTTGACTACATTCATTCCAAATTTAAGAGTGAATCTTAAGTTAGGCTTGTTTCCTTAAACTATGCGAGGAGAAAAGGCTTTAACTAGCAAATTAATGTATTAAACAAGATTTGGAGAAAAATTCCTTTTCCACCTTAAAAAAACCCAATGTACAACTCTGGATTACTCTTAGCTTACTTACTTCAAATACTTTCCAGCTTACGTACTTGAAATAAATACAATGACTTCTAGAACAGCTTGCAGTTCAGATCTGGTTTTTACTAATTGTAATCAAACATAACTCTGGAGGAGGAAAGAAAGAAAGGGGCAATGAAGGAATGCGAGAGAACAAAGAGCAATGCAGGAATACATTCTAACGATTCCCTTTCAAGGGGCAGCATGGCAGGGGGGCTGGGGTGGGAAGTGGGTTGCAAAATCTATGAAGAGTTGTGATAGAAAAAGAAACCAGGTTGGAGAAGAAGCCAGAATGTCACCCTCCTTCCTAAAGATGTTTTTTCTCCTATGCAGGGCCACCATCTGTGCAAGTAGCCCAAACCACTCCTTTTAACACGAGGGAGCCTGTGATGCTGGCCTGCTATGTGTGGGGCTTCTATCCAGCAGATGTGACCATCACGTGGATGAAGAATGGGAATCTTGTCATCCCTCACAGCAGTGGCCAGAAGACTGCCCAGCCCAATGGAGACTGGACATACCAGACCCTCTCCTTTTTAGCCCTAACCCCCTCTTACGGGGACACCTACACCTGTGTGGTGGAGCACATTGGGGCTCCTGAGCCCATCCTTCGGGACTGGAGTAAGTGTATGGCAGATGGATGGAATTAGGGTCAAAGCAGAGAAAATGAGATGTGGATTGATACATGGTACATGGTAGACAGCAAGGTGCTAAAAATGGGGACTGAGTCTGGAGGAACTTATGGGGGGCTTAGGACCAGAATTGGGAAATGGGATAAAGAAATGGAAATATTTAGGTTGATGAAAAGGATTTGCAGTTTTTGCCATTACTTTTAGTGGCAAAAAACGCAATTACTTTTGCACCAATTTAATATTTATATTTAGTCTGTGCTATTGTTGCTCTGGTGGTGTGGTTGATGTTGCTGCATCTATATTTGAGGGTGGGAGGGGAGCGTGCTTGCTTTGAAATGAGGATGTAAATTTGGCAATCGTATTTTCAGAACCCCAAATTGTAATACACTTTTCTAGCCTCCTTTGATTTCAACTGTTCTGGTGCCAGAAGCAGATGGGAGCTGAAGGAATGATGAAGGTTGAAGAAGGGGGACATTTCTTGGTGTGGGGCAGTACTACATTTGGCCTGCTCTACCAAGCATAGGGGAGTAGTCAAGCCACGGCTGGCAGACCATTTGGCGTGCATGCTCAGGGGCTAATGGATACAGAATTAATTACAGTTCAAACACTGTTTGAACTCAGTGTTGGGAGTAGTTAAAGGTATTGTGAGAAGTCGCACACAGCTTTGGGTATTCTTGGGAAAGAAAGAGGAAGAAATGAGGAAGAGGAAGGGTGTCTACAAAGGCCAGAGAACAGGATCTCAGATCAGCTGCTGTAACCAGGTTTCCCCTTGTGGGATGTGCTGTTTCCTGCTGGGCAGTTGGGAAGGGAATGGAGAACAGAGAAGACAGTGGAAATCACATGCTCACTTGAACTTTCCTGGGGAACATCTCCTCACAGGGTGTACAAGCACCTCCCTTTGGTAATGCAGTGTTCATTTTATCATGGGAAAAGAATCTGGGTGGGACGTGATTCAGAACAGGACCAGCCCAAGGAAGTGCAGGGGCTGTGGAGTGGGATGGAGACAAGCTCCATGGGAGATCTAGATGTAGAAGGTACACAAGTAGTAGGATAACTCACAGGATGGATCCACTGGAGGTTAAGACACGTGGTAAGACAGTGTAATAGGAAGCTGCTCAGTTGGAGAAAGTAAGGAAGCAAACATTGTCACCGTGGGGGCAATGGAGAGGACAGTGAGGAGCCCTTTATCCTGATAAGAGTGCCTTTTGGGTAAAGGAAGGAAAGAGGATGCCTTGAGAGGCGCCACTGTATTAGAGAGGACCTGGAACCCAGGATGCTAATTCTGGGGAGATGGGTTCCCTAGGCTTACTCTAGGAGTAGAGGTCCATGGGATGAGGGTTTGATTTGAGAAAGATCATTTTCTTGGGAGTGGGTGGTGTGAGCTAGACCCTTGGAGCTGGGATAAAGGACCTTTTAACCCACTGAGAGGTGGCTGCAATAAATGGAATTGCCCTGGGAGTGAGCAACAGAAATTGGTTCAAGTAAGTTTCTATTTTTTGCAGCACCTGGGCTGTCCCCCATGCAGACCCTGAAGGTTTCTGTGTCTGCAGTGACTCTGGGCCTGGGCCTCATCATCTTCTCTCTTGGTTTGATCAGCTGGCGGAGAGCTGGCTCCTCTAGTGAGTGACTCCCTGAACTCCCATCCCCACTCTTGGTCCCAATCTGTCCTTACTTTCTGTTTGTGATTGACTCTCTCCTTCCTACCCTCTTTGCTATGAATAATGCAAGATACTTTCATCCACAAAGACTGGTGTAATCAAGTATCTTCCTCTCTTAGGTTACACTCCTCTTCCTGGGTCCAATTATCCAGAAGGTAACATCTCTGTTGGTCTACTTCCCTACTTGTCCTTTGGTAGGGGTGCGGGTTAGAAGGGTCAGTGTTGGGTTCAACTAATCTTGCTTATTATATGGGTGAGCTTCCATGAGGATCTAGCCAAGGGCATGATTTAAGCTGCCATTGCTAGGGTTAAGAGCAGGAAGGAGCATCCTCCTCTTCTACTAAGTGGGATGTCTGCGGAGAGGAGGATGAAGGTGTTTCCTTTGTACTAGTTGTTGGTGCCCTGGAGTTCTCAATATCACTGTATTAAGGCATGGGATGGTTACAGTGGCAAACGATGGGGGCAAGTTGGGTTGAAGCCTCATTATCTCCCTTTTATTTATTCTGTAGGACGGCACATTTCCTAGAGGCAGAATCCTACAACTTCCACTCCAAGTGAGAAGGAGATTCAGACTCAGTGATGCTACCATGCCTCTCCAACATCTTCAACACCCTGACATTATCTTGGATCCTATGGTTTCTCCATCCAATTATTTGAATTTTCCAGTCTCCCCTATGTAAAACTTAGCAACTTGGGGGACCTCATTCCTGGGACTATGCTATAACCAAATTATCATCCAAGGTTATATTTCTGGGATGGATATAATCTGAGGAAGGGAGTTAAAGACCCTCCTGGGGCCCTCAGTGTGCCATAGAGGACAGCAAGTCACTGGTGATTGTTTCGGAGAAATAAACTTTAGTGGAAATAATGTTTTTCCATGTCTTCTTCCTGGGGCCCTGGGGAAGGAATATGGGCAAAGCAGGGACTGAGGTTAATTCTCTTCTACTTGAGTGGGGGAGAAATCAGTGCCTTCTTCCATTTTCCCGCTTAGACATGACAGAATTTGGGGCCGTTTTCTGATTAATAATTCATAAGGGGAAATTAAACTGTGGTGGGATGGAGTCACAGAGTATGGGCAAGGAAGGGGATTAACAGCTTACTCACCCCATACAGGATCTTATAAGGATTAAATGAGTTCATACTTGTAAATGGCTAAGAACACTGCCAGACACATAGCCAGCCTGCAATAGTGACGTTAGCCATTTTCAGTTATTCAACTTTCTGGCCAGGCATTGTACCAGGTGCTTTGATCCTCATCACAACCGTAAGGCAGACCCCTCAGACCCCTCAGGATTCAGGGAACAGAGCTTAACTCTGGATTGAGTTCTAGACAGTTATTTCTTCCATACCCTGAATGCAGAAGGGAACATAGCTTGAGTGATTATTATATCTTAGGCACTGGGCTCAGACCTTTATATTTGTAGCTCCTTCTCTTCTCACAATAACCCCACAAGGGACAGATTGCTTCCCTCTATGTTACAGACAAAGGATATGAGGCTCAGAGACATTTAAGTGACTTGTCCAAGGTCAAAGAACAGATTTCTGTAGGATGTTTGTCTACCTGAGCTGGAAGTAGCAGATTACTTTATTCTGAAGACCCTCATGCTGGTGAGCACACATCTCTTCAGGGCCTCCGTTCTATTCCCTTCTAACCCAAGCCCAGGAGAACCCTTTGGGGGAATGGACTGCACGCCACGGAAGAGAGGATGCTGGCTGGTGGTTTGTTGTCCCATGAAAGGCGACACCCGCTGGACACAGAAAGCTAGGGTGTGGAATTGTTTTTGGAATTAGAGTTAGGTACTAGAATGTGGGTAAGAAAAAGAAACCAGAAATGAGTTGATCTGGAACACATCCATAGTTTCTTCAGACGGATCCTTGGAATTACAGCATCTCTTCTGGAAGGGGTTAACAGAATTCAGTGGAAGGAAGTTAATGTCTATATTTTACCATTTTTATGTTTCGTATTCATTTTTTTCTATTCACTGTTTTGTTTTATTTTGTTCGTTTGACAAAGCAAACTCCTTTTTAAATTCTAGTTTAGTCTAGGAATGGGGCTTTGGGCCTTGTCTATAACTGGGCAGTTTTATTTATTATTTTTATTTTATTTATTTATTTTTTTTGGAGATAGAGTTTTGCTCTTGTTGCCCAGGCTGGAGTGCGATGGTGCAATCTTGGCTTATTGCAACTTCTGCCTCCCGGGTTCAAGTGATTCTCCTGCCTCAGCTTCCCAAGTAGCTGAGATTACAGGCATGCACCACCACACCTGGCTAATTTTGTATTTTATTAGTAGAGATGGGGGTTTCACCATGTTGGTCAGGCTGGTCTCGATCTCTTGACCTCAAGTGATCCACTTGCCTTGCTCCCAAAGTGCTGGGATTACAGGCGTGAGCCACCGCACTCGGCCTATTTGGACAGTTTTAAAGGAGAAGCTGCAGATCTGAAGGGTCTAGTTCTAGTCACAGCAGTGGGAATCAAAGTGACAGGACCCCAGAGGAAGGAAGTAGAGTTACCTAACGGGACGGCTTCCAGTTCCTTTTCTAGAGATTCCTAGTGCAGGCTTTTCTCTGCCCTAACTTTGTAGGTTTTTTGTTTTATAGGAAAGGCTTCCCATTCCAGGTAAGGAATAGGGAAAAGTATATGTAGGTCTCCTATGATCCAGAGAGTCAGAATACTATAGGTAGAAAGGGGAGTCTTTACACAGGGGAATGAGTGGTACTTGAAAGGAAGGTGGAAGAAGGGTAATGGCGGACTAAATTGTAGGAGGATGAGGAGAGGAAAATGGATACTGCATGAAGAGAATGGAATGTCAAACATAATGGATTGCCAAAAAAGGAGAGTATGCGTGTGTGTGTGTGTGTGTGTGTATGTACTTGAGCACATGTGAGAGAAAGGAAAAAAAGAGAAGGAGTGGAAGAGAGTAGAGAGAGGGAGAAAAAGGGCGAGAGGAGAGAAGTGGAGTAGGAGAAAGAAGGAGAGAGACGTAGAGGGAGTGAGGGAGGGGAACGAGGGAAGAGAGAGAGCTGGACTTTTGGGTTATACATAATCCAAGCTGCACAAAGAATTGTTTTCTCCCTTCCATGTCTTGTTTTAAAAGCTGAACTTGGAGCTAGAATTGGTTTCAAAGGTCATCTAGTCCAACTCCCCTCCCATGAAAGAACTGGGCCTGTGTTAACGAGAGCACACACAGTGCGGGGAGTTCCTCCAACACTTGGGGCAGATAACAATATTTTAGAGAAATGTGTTGACCCCATATTTGAGCTTCTTCTATTGACCATTAAAGACAGTGAGACTAAATCTCAAATACACTATGGGAGGTGGTATCCTTGGCATTTTTTTTTCCCTGAGGGAGAGTATGCTCCTGGGTTCCAGGTTCTCTTTGCCTCCCTGCCCATGCACACATGCGTGTGAACGAAACGGACAAGCTTGACATTTAATCCCAGTGTCTATTTATGAAAATTATCTTTTGGCCATTTTCTCAAGTTTTTCTGTTTCCACAGTAAAATAGGGCAAATCAGATGCAAACGAGGGTGGAGTTCAACCCCATCCTCAAAGCCTTTTTTTTTTTGGCTTGAGTGTCTGTCATTCCCAAGAGCCCTCCAACTGCCTTGAAGCAAGGCATGGGGGATTTCTCCATGATGCTTTCTGCCACTACTTGGCCAGACCAGTCTCCAGGGGTTTCCGAGAGTGGAGAGGCCCCAAATCTATGGAGACTACTCCCAGATGGGGGGCTCCTTGTTTCTCCAGACCCTTCCTCTTCCATTTCATATGAGGCTTCCAAGAGGCCCCGGCCACGCTGGTCTGGGGAAGGGAATAAAGAAATGGCTTTTATTGTATCAGAGTCTCCACAGAAAACAGATGGCATATTCGAAGTAGGACATTTCAAGGAGAGTTTATTTATTAGGAAACTATTTACAAAGAAGTGGGTGGAGGATAACTGTTACTACCCCAAGGTCCAAAGAGGCCAGGGACAGAAGGGGTTATCAGGACTCAGAAGGACAGCAAGCCCTGTACAGTCACCACCTTGCCAAGAGCAGTGTCCTTCAGTCAAGGGACACAACAGCTTAAGGTGACCTTGTAGGGAGGAAGCCAAGGGATTAGAAACACTGACCTCACTCCCCTCTTCCCTCTGCTCTTAGGCTGATGCTGGAAGCAAGAAGCAGCCAGGGAGCATGGGAGGCAGTTAATGTCATGCAGGTCAGCGCCTGAGGCAGACCCCAGGTGCAGAAGTATTGAGAGTGGGTCCAGGAGGACAGATGGGGGACAGGAAGCACATTCACAGCAAGAAGGAAAAATGTCAATGTTGCGGGGTGGAGAGAGAGGTGCAAAAATTGGGCTTCTTTTGGCCTTGGACAACGACAAATGCATAGTAGCAACAGAAACTAAGTTTGCAGTTTCCTACTGGGGAATTTGGGAGGACACTCACTTCTGTTCTGTCTTTCCCACTTGAAGTTTGACTGTGGTTATACTGAATTTATAGAAATTTGGGGTTAACTGACTTGTTTTTATTACTAAATCATACCATGCAAAAACAGACTGTTTTCTTATTTATTCAAATCATTTTGTTTGCTCTTTATTATGGTTTTTAAATTTTACCTTTTCATAGTAGTCCTGAGTATGCTCAGTTAATTCTTAGACATGTTATAGTTTTTGCTGCTATTGTGATTGGTATCTTATTGCGATTCTACTTTTGAATCAGTAATTTCTGATGTAGAAGAATGTACCCAATCTAAGTGTACTGCTCAGCAATGTTAAGTGTATTCACATTTTTGGGCAACCAAATCTCCAGAACTCTTTTTCACCTTGCAAAACCGGAACTCTACACCCATTAAACAACAACTCTTCATTTCTCTCTTCCTCTAGCCCCTGGCTACCATCACTCTACTTTCTGTTTCTATGAATCTGACTACTTTAGATACCTTGTACAAGTGCAATCACGGAGTTTTTGTCTTTTGGCGATTGGCTTATTTCACTTAGCACAATGTCCTTTTTTAAAATTATACTTTAAGTTCTAGGGTACATGTGCATAACGTGCAGGTTTGTTACATATGTATACTTGGTGCCATGTTGGTGTGCTGCACCATAACTGTCTGCACCCATCCAATTCGTCATTACTATATCAGGTATAAACTCCCAATGCAATGCCCTCCCCCCCTTTCCCCTCCATGATAGCCCGATGTGTCGATGTTCCTTCCCGAGTTCAAGTGATCTCATTGTTCAGTTCCCACTAATGAGTGAGAACATGCGGTGTTGGTTTTCGTTCTGTGATAGTTTGCTAAGATGATGGTTTCAAGCTGCATCCATGTCCTACAAAGGCGCAAAAACTCATCCTTTTTTATGGCGTGCATAATATTCCATGGTGTATAATGTGCCACTTTTCTTAATCCAGTATTTCACAGATGACATTTGGGTTGATTTCCAAGTCTCTTTGCTATTGCTGAATAGTGCCGCAACTAAACATACGTGTGCAATGTGTCTTATAGCAGATGATTTTATAATCTTTGGGTATGGAGCCTGCATTGCAAGACAATCCTAAGGTCAAAAGGAACAAAGCTGGAGGCATCACAGCTACCTGACTTCAAACTATTACTACAAGGTATAGTTTAACCAAAACAGCATGGGTACTGGTACCAAAACAGAGATATAGACAATGGAAGACGAGTCCTCAGAAATAATACCACACATCTACAGCCATCTGATCTTTGGACAAACTGAGGAAGAAACAAGAAATGGGGGAAAAGGATTCCCTATTTAATAAATGGTGCTCGGGAAAATTGGGCTAGCCATAAGTAGAAAGCTGAAAACTGGATCTTTCCTTACTCCTTATACGAAATTAATTCAAGATGGATTAGGAGACTTTAAATGTTAGACCTAATACCATAAAAATCCTAGAAGAAAACCTAGGTAGTACCATTTCAGGACATAGGCAATGGGCAAGGACTTCATGTCTTAAAACACAAAAGCAATGGCAGCAAAAGCCAAATTGAACAAATGGGGGTCTTAAATTAAACTAAAGAGCTTCTGCACAGCCAAAGAAACTACATCAGAGTGAAACAGGCAACCTACAGAAAATGGGGGAGAAATATTTTTGCCAATACTACTCATCTGACAAAGGGCTAATATCCAGAATCTACAAGAACTCAAACAAATTTACAAGAAAATAACAACAACCCATCAAAAGTGGGAAAGGATATGAACAGACCATTTCTCAAAAGAAGACATTCATACAGGCCAACAGACACATTGAAAAAATGTCATCATCATGGCCATCAAAGAAATGCAAATCAAACCAACAATGAATACCATCTCACCACAGTTAGAATGGCAATCATTAAAAGTCAGGAACACAACAGGTGTTGGAAGAGGATGTAGGAGAAATAGGAGCACTTTTACACTGTGGTCGGGATTGTAAATATTCAACCATTATTGGAAAAAACGTGTGGCGTTCCTCAAGGATCTAGAACTAGATGTACCATATGACCCAGCCATCCCACTACTGGGTACAATGTCCTTAAAATTCATACTTGTTGCAGCATGTAAGAGCATTTCCTTCCTTTTTAGGCCGAATGATAAGCCACTGTATGTATATGCCATATTTTGTTTGCCCACTCGTCTGTCTATGGACATTTGTATTGCTTCCACCTCTCAGCTATTGAGAATAGTGCTGCTATGAATATGGGGGGAAATACCTGCTTAAGTCTCTGCTTTCAATTCTTTTGCATTTATACCCAGAAGTGGGACTCTTGGGTCATATAGTAGTTTTATTATTACTTTTTTTAGGAACTGCCATACTGTTTCCCATAGCAGTTACACATTTTACAATCCCACGAACATTGCATATAAAGGTTCTAATGTCTCTACATCCTCACCAACCCTCCCTTCCTTCCTTCCTTCCTTCCTTCCTTCCTTCCTTCTTTCCTTCTTTCCTTTCCTCCTTCATTTGCTCCCTCCTTCATTCCTTCTCTTCTTTCCTTTTTCCTTTCATTTTTATAGTAGCCATGCTAATGAGTGTTAGATGATGTTATGGTTTTAATTTGCACTTCTCTAATAATAAGTAATGCTGAGCATCTTTTCATATGTGTGTTTGCCACTTGTATATCATCTTTGGAAAAATGTCTATTGAAGTTTGTTGTCCCCTTTTTAATTGTTTATATAAACAATTGTTGTTGGGCTTTATGAGTTCTTTATATATTCTGGATATTAACCCTTTATTTGATATATGATATTCAAATATTGATATATGTTTTCAAGTATTAGAAGTTAATCAATTTTTGTAGGTTGGTCTTATACGGGACAACCTTGGTGGAGTCTCTTATTGGTTTTAGTGGGGTTTTTGTTGTTGTTGTTGTTGTCATCGTTGTTATTGATATTCTCTCTGTCTCTCTCTTTTTCCAGGTAGCTAATAGTATCATCTGCAAGCACTGGGTTTTGTGTTTTCCCTCTTAATCCTTAGTGTTTTGTTTTCATGTTGCTGACTAGGATCTCCAATGCTGTGTCAAACAGGAGGGTGATAATGAGCATTACTCTTAAAGGAAATAAACCTAAATATTCTCCATTAAGTATATGTTTTGCTGTATATTGTAGATTCACATGCAGTTGTAAGAAATAATAAAAACAATCCTGTGTATCCTTTACCCAGTTTCCCTTGATGGTAACATTTTGCAAAACTATGGTACAATATCACAATTAGGATACATGGATACAGCCACAATACAGAACACTTCTATGATCACAAGGATTCTTCACCTTGCCCTTTTCTAGACACACCCACTTCCCTACCATTCCATATCCCCCTTAATGTCTAGCAGTCACTAATCTGTTATCATTTCTATGACTTTGTCACTTCAAGACAAATTTTTTTTGTCATTTTAAGACAAATGTTTAATAAATGGAAACATATAGTATATAAACTTTTGGGATTGACTTTTTTTCTCTCAGTGTATTTCTCTGGAGATCATACAAGGTTGTTGCATATACGAATAATTTATTATTGCCTGGTTGTATTATATGGTATGGGTATAGCACAGTTGGTTTAGCCACCTGCCCATTGAAGACATCTGGATTGTTTCCAGATTTGGCTTGTATGAATATAAGTTTTTGTGTGGATATAAGTCTTAATTTCTCTGGAGCAAATGCCCAGGAGTATACCTGCTGAATTGTATGGTGGTTGCTGAATTGTATGTGCTTATTTGCCATCTGTATATCCTTTTGATGAGATGTCTCTTCATGAATTTTTCCCATTTTCTAATTTTTAGTTTTTTAAATAAACTGTCAGACTGTTTTCCAGAGTGGTTGCACCAGCAATGTGTGAGTGATTGTTTTACTGCATCCTCACAGGCATTTGGTATTGTCACTATTTTTTTTTTTTTTTTTGAGACAGAGTCTCGCTTTGTCACCCAGGCTGGTGTGCAGCGGCATGATCTCGGCTCACTGCAAGCTCTGCCTCCTGGGTTCACGCCATTCTCCTGCCTCAGCCTCCTGAGTAGCCGGGACTACAGGTGCCCACCACCATGCCCAGTTATTTTTTTGTATTTTTAGTAGAGACGGGGCTTCACCATGTTAACCAGGGTGGTCTTGATCTCCTGACCTCATGATCCACCCGCCTCGGCCTCCCAAAGTGCTGGGATTATGGGCGTGAGCCACCACGCCTGGCTTATTGTCACTATTTTTTATTTCAGCCAGTCTAATACGTGTGTGGTGAGATCTTATTGTGGTTTTAATTTGCATTTCCTTAATAGCTAATGATATTGAGCATCTTTTCATGTGCTTATTTGCCATCTGTATACCCTTTTGATGAGCTATCTCTTCATGAATTTTTCCCATTTTCTAATTAATTTTTTTTTTTTTTACTGTTGATTTTTTTACTTTTTTTTTCTGAGATGGAGTCTTACTCTGTCGCTCAGGCTGGAGTGCAGTGGCATAACCTCGGCTCACTGCAACCTCTGCCTCCTGGGATTACAGGCATATGCCACAACGTCCAGCTAACTTTTTGTAGTTTTAGTAGAGACAGAGTTTCACCACATTGTCTAGGCTGGTCTCAAACTTCTGACCTCAAGTCATCCACTCGTCTCAGCCTCCCAAAGTGCTGGGATTACAGGCATGAGCCAAGGTGCCTGGCCTGAGTTTTGATAATTTGTTATATAGTCTAGATACTAGTCCTTCGTTGCACACATGATTTGCAAATATTTTCTTCCATTTTGTAGCTTGCCTTTTCATTCCTTTACAAGTCTTTCATAGAGCAACAGTTTTGAATTTTAATTAGGTCTAATATATCAATTTTTTCATTTTACAGATCATGTTTTTGGTGTCAAATCTAAGAACTTGTTGCCCAGATCTAGATTCAGAAGATTTTTCCCCTATCTTGTTTTAAAAGTTGTATAGTTTTACATTTTGCATATAAGTTTGCAATCCATATTGAGTCAATTTTTGCAGAAGGTATGAGCCTTAGGTTAAGCTGCTGTTCCTCCTTCTTTTCCTCCTCGTTGTCTTTCTCTCCTCCTATGGCCCTAGGATGTTCAATTGTTCCAGCACCATTTATGTTTTTCTGATGTCTGCAGGGTGTGTAGTGATATTCCCTGTGGACATTTCTATCTTCTTTCTTTTTTTCTTTTTCAGTGTAGTCTGCTAGAGGTTCATCTGTTGACTGATCTTTTCAAAGAAGCAACTTTTTGTGTCTCACTCTGTGGCCCAGGCTGGAATGCAGGGTGCAATGTCAGCTCACTACAACCTCCACCTCCCGGGCTCAAGTGATTCTCCTGCCTCAGCCTTCCAAGTAGCTGGGACTTCAGGCACCTGCCGCCACATTCGGCTAATTTTTTGTGGTTTTAGTAGAAGCAGAGTTTCACCGTGTTGGGCAGGCTGGTCTCTAACTCCTGAGCTCAAGTGATTCACCTGCCTTGGCCTCCCAAAGTATTGGGATTATAGGCGTGAGCCACTGTGCTTGGTCTTCCTTTCTTCTTTGGGCGTATTTTGACCTTTTTCTGGGTTCTTGAGATGAGAGTTTGGATTATTAATTTGAGTACTTTTTTTTTTTTTTTTTTTAAAGAGAAAAGGTCTCCTTATGTTGCCCAGGCTGGCCTTGAAGTACTGGCTCAAGTGATCCTTTCCTGCCTCAGCCTCCCAAGTAGCACCCAGTTTTTCTTCTTTTTAATGTGTGCATTTAATGCTAAAATTTCCCTTTCAGCACGGGTTTAGCTGTGTCCTATAATGTTTTTTATTATTTTGAAAATATTTTGTGGGGACATGGTAGGTGTATATGTTTCTGGGGTACATGAGATGTTTTGATGCAGGCGTAGAATGTGAAATCAGCACATGGTGGAGAATGGGGTAACATTCCCTCAAGCATTTATCCTTTGAGTTACAAACAATTCAATTACATTCTTTAAGATATTTAAAAATATACAATTAAGTTATTTTTGACTATAGTCACCCTATTGTGCTATCACATAGTAGGTCATATTCATTCTTTCTATTTTTTTGTACCCATTAACCATCCCCACCTCCCCGCTCACCCACTACCTTTCCCAGGCTCTGGTAACCATCCTTCTACTCGCTATGTCCATTAGTTCCATTGTTTTGATTTTTGGATTCCACAAATAAATGAGAACATGTGATGTTTGTCTTTCTGTACCTGGCTTATTTCACTTAACATAATGATCTCCATCTCCAGTTTCATCTGTGTTGTTGCAAATAACTGGATCTCATTCTTTTTTCTAGCTAAATAGTGTCCCATTGTATGTATGTACCACATTTTCTTTATCCATTCATCTGTTGATAGACACTTAGGTTGCCCCCAAGTCTTAGCTATTGTAAACAATGCTGCAATTAACATTGGAGTGCAGATACCTCTTTGAAATACTAATTTTCTTTCTTTCGGGTATATAACCAGCAGTGGGATTGCTGGATCATATGGTAGCTCAATTTTAATTTTTTTTGGAGGAACTTCCAAACTGTTCTCCATAGTGAATTAATTTATATTCCTGCAAATAGTGTACAAAGCCTTCTCCACATACTCACCAGTACTTGTTATTGCCTCTCTTTTAGAGACAAGCCATTTTTGTTTATTTTTGTTTGTGAGACAGAGTCTCACTGTTGCCCAGGCTGGAGTGCAGTGGTCCAATCTCTGCTCCCTGCAACCTCAATCTCCCAGGTTCAAGCGGTTCTTCTGCCTCAGCTTCCGAGTAGCTGGGACTACAGGCATGTCCCACCACGCCCAGCTAATTTTTGTATTTTTAGTAGAGACAGGGTTTCACCATATTGGCCAGGCTGGTCTTGAACTCTTGACCTCAGGTGATCTGCCCGCCTCGGCCTCCCTCAGTGCTGGAATTACAAGTGTGAGCCACTGTGTCCAGCCTGGATACAAGCCATTTTAACTGAAGTGAGATGATATCGCATTGCACTTTTGATTTGCATTTCTCTGATGATTCATAATGTTGAGCACCTTTCATAAGTCTGATTGCCATTTGTACGTCTTCTTTTGGGAAATGTCTATTCAAATCAGCTCATTTTTTGTTTGGACTATTAGACTTTTTTTCCTATAGAGTTGTCTGAACTCCTTATATATTCTAGTTATTAATCCTTTGTTAGAGGGGTAGTTTGCAAATATCTCCTCTCATTCTGTGGGTTGTCTCTCCTAGAAATTTTTGATATGTTGTATTCTTATTTTCTTTCATTTCAGTGTATTTTTAAATTTCCTTTGAGATTTACTTTTTGACTTGTAGATTATTTTAAAGTGTTTGCTTAGTTTCTTGACTTTCCTCTGTCTAGTTTGATTACAGTGTAGTCAGAGAACACATTCTGTATAATTTAAATTCTTTTAAATTATCAACTTTTGTTTTATGGCCCTGGATACAGTCCAACTTGGCATATATTGCATGGACACTTGAAAAGAATGTATATTCTGTGCAGCCAACAAGCATGTGAAAAAAATGTTGAGTATAACTAATCATTAGGGAAATGCAAATCAAAACAACGAGATACCATCTCACCCCAGTCGGAATGGCTATTGTTAAAAAGTAAAAAACAACAGGTGCTGACAAGGCTTTGGAGAAAAAGGAACACTTGCACACTATTGGTGGTAATGTAAATTAGTTCAGCCACTGTGGAAAGCAGTCTGGCGATTTCTCAAAGAACTTAAAGCAAAGTTCCCATACAACCCAGCAATTCCATTATTGGGTATATACCTAAAGGAATAGAAATTGTTCTGTCATAAAGACACATGCACGTGCATGTTCATCACATCGTTATTCATGATAGCAAAGACATGGAATCAACCTAGATTTCTTTATCCAGTGTTCATCGACAGTGCACTGGATGAAGAAAATGTGGTACATATATACCATGAAATACCACACAGCTATGAAAAATGGGATCATAACCTTTACAGCAACATAGAGGGAACTGGAGGCCATAATCCTAAACAAATTACCGCAGGAGCAGAAACCCAGCTAAATTGAATACACATGGACACAACAGGGAAAAATAGACACTGGGGCCTATTTGAGGGTAGAGGGTGGGAGGAGGGTGACCACTGAAAAAGTACCTGTCAGGTATTATGCTGATCATCTTTCCTCTGTTATCTTTCCGTTATTGATTGATTTCTAATTTGATTCCATTATAGTCAGAGAACAATTTGTATAATTCAAATTCTTTTTTTTTTTTTTTTTTGGGGAGGAGTCTCGCTCTGTCGCCCAGGCTGGAGTGCAGTGGCGTGATCTCGGCTCACTGCAAGCTTCGCCTCCTGGGTTCCCGCCATTCTCCCGCCTCAGCCTCCCGAGTAGCTGGGACTACAGGCGCCCGCCACCTCACCCGGCTAGTTTTTTGTATTTTAGTAGAGACGGGGTTTCACCGTGTTAGCCAGGAGGGTCTCGATCTCCTGACCTCGTGATCCACCCGCCTCGGCCTCCCAAAGTGCTGGGATTACAGGCTTGAGCCACCGCGCCCGGCTCAAATTCTTTTAAAATTATCTGTACACCAAACCCTTGTGACACACAATTTACCCATATAACAAACCTACATATGTACCCCTTGCACCTGGTAAAACCGGAAAAGAACAGCAACAAAAAAGGAACCAATGTGTATTCTGCTATTGATGGGTGGAGTGTCCTATAAATGTGGATTTGATCCTGTTGGTTAATGGTATTATTGAACTCTTCTATTTGCTAATTTTCTTGCTAGTTTTATTAATAGTTGTGAGAGTTGTGTCAAAGTCTCCAATTATAATTGTGGATTTTCTATTTTTTCTTTCAGTTCCGTCAGCTTTTGCTTCACATATTTTGCAGCTCTGGTGTTTTGGGCATACACATTTGTGATTGCAATATCTTCTTGGTAGACCCACCCTTTTATTATTATAAAATGTCCCTATCTTTCTCTGGTAATTTTTTTTTTTTTTGGCTCTGAAGTTTACCTTATCTGAGAATAGTACACTCACTCCTGTAGTCCTCTAATTAAGGAAAACATGTTGTATCTTTTTCCATCCTTTTACTTTTAACCTGCTTATATTTGTGTAGTTTTGTTGTTGTGTCTTTGTTTGTTTTGAGAAAAAGTCTCACCCTGTCACCTAGGCTGGAGTGCAGTGGCACAACCTCTGCTCACGGTAACCTCTGTCTTCTGGGTTCAAGTGATTCTCCTGCCTCAGCCTCCCGAGCAGCTGGGACCACAGGTGTGCACCACCATGCCTGGCTAATTTTTGTATTTTTAGTAGAGACGGGGTTTCACCATGTAGGCCAGCCAGGCTGGTCTCGAGCTCCTGACCTACCTCAAATTATCCACTCGGCTTAGCCTCCCAAAGTGCTGAGAGCCACTGAGCCTGGACTATACTGTTATTTTTAACTGGGTTTCTTTTTTTTTTCTTTTGTAGAGTGCTGGATTTACAGGTATAAGCCACCATGCCTGACCTGGACTGGGTTTCTTCATTGAGGTATTTAGACCACTTGTATTTAGTGTAATTTTTTTCTTAATTTTTATGTTTAATTATTATGGGCACATAATCGTTGTATATAGTGAGGTACATGTGATGTTAGTTACAGGCATACATTGTGCAATGACCAAATCAGAGTAATTGGGGCATCTATCACCTCAAGGATTTATCATTTCTTTGTATTAAGAATAATGGAATTATTGATATATGTATTAGCTTGGGGTGCCATAATAAAATAAAATTAGGTGGCTTAAATAACAGAAATATATTATCTCACAGTTCTGGACGTTGGAAGCCTGAGATCAAGGTGCCAGCATGGCCAGCTTCTGGTAAGGGCTCTTCCTGGCTTATAGAGAGTTGCCATCTTCTGGGGGCAGAGTGAGAGAGAAAGAGAGAGAGAGGAAGGCTGGGAGGGAGAAAGAGCGAGAGAGCATACCCTGGTTTTTCTTCCTATTGAATTAATCCTATTGAATCACGGCCCTACCCTTATGAATTCATTTAACCTGAATTATTTCTGAAAAAGGCCCTATCTCCAAATGTAGTCCCATTAGTGGTTAGGGCTTCAACATAGGATTCTGTGGGACACAATCCAGCCTGTAGTAACATGAAGGGCTTAATTCTTTTTTATTTATGTTGTTTGTTCTTTCCAGTTTTCATCTCTGTTTACTTTTTTCTGACTTTCTGTGGCCTACTTGGGCATTTTTTGTAATGCCACTTTTATTTATAGTGTTTTTGAGGGTATTGATGCATAACTTTTAAGTGGTTGCTTTAAGTATTACATATACGTGTAACTTGTCACAGTGTGCTGGAATCATCATTTACCATTTTGAGTAAATAATAAAAATCTTACCTTCCTAATTTATGTCCCATCCCTTTTTCCTCCTCACTGAAAATATAATTGTCTTAAATGTTTCCTCTACATACATTTAGAACCACATCAGTGTTATAATTTTTGCTTCAACCATCAAACATACTTTAGAAAACTTAAGAGGAGAAGAAAAATTTTATTGTATTTACCCATCTATTTGCTTACCTTGTTCTTTCTTCTTCCTCGATGTTCCAAGGTTCCTATTTTATCATTTCCATTCTGTTTAGATAACTTCTTTTAGCCATTTTCGTTATTTCTGGGCAGGTGTTCTCCCCCCGCCCCCATCTCCACTGACATCTTAGAGGGGGACCTCATTACTGGCTTGCAGCAATGAAATTCTTAGCTTCCTAAGTGATCTTCTTGGACACCACTGCAGAGTGATGTTGGAGCACCTTGCTACAGCTGCAAGAGGGTGAAAGCTTAGGTTTCCCACTTCGTCTTTCTGGTGTGAGCAGCCGCAGAGTCACAGTTATTGCTATGGTATTTGCCTAGAACTGAGCAGTCACTTTCTAGGCTCGACAGGCTGCCTCTGTCTTGGTCTTTGGCTAGTGATATCAGGGCTTTTGTTGTTAGTGTTGTTGGGGCTTTTTGTTTGTTTGTTTGTGCCAGTTGGTCTTTCCAAATTGTCAGTTTCTTCAGCTCCACGCCTGGCATATATGTGGTAAAAAGAAAGCCCAGGGAACGCACCATTACGTCATTCCTTAGATCCTGAGATTCTAGCTGTTCCGCCTTCTCATCTCCACCTTTTAGAGTCTTCTTATGTTTGTTTTATATATAATGTCCAGAGTTTATAGTTGTACTTACTGAGACAAATAGGAAAAAGTATGTCTACTCAATTTTTCCAGAAGTCTTTGCTGTCAACCTTTACTTAATTAGTAGGTTTCCTTTTATTCCTGGTTTTCTAAAAGTTTATTTCTTAAACATAAATGGATTTTTACATTTAAAAAAATAGTTTACCAGAATTGACTTATTTCATTGTACTTTCCTTCTTAATCTCCTAATATAGTGAATTATATTGAAAGATTTTTAAAATGTGAAACGTCTTTGCATTCCTAGGATAAACCCTATTTGTTCATCTGACAGTCACACATTTACTGTTGGTGTTATTTAGTTAATATTTATTTAGGGTGTTGTATTTACTTTTATAAAGCATGGACGTAAAACTTGCCTTTCTTGTATTTTCTTGTTTGTTTTGTAACAAAATTTCTCTAAACGATAACCTAGGCAGATTTTGTTCTTCATTCTGTTTCCTGGAAAATGAATACATGAATAGAAATATCTCTTCAAAGGCCAGCTTTTGTTTTGTTCATCTATTTTATTGTTTTAGTTCTCTATTTCATTGAGCTCCTTATCTTTACTATTTCCTTCCTCCTTTGGGTGTATTCTGTTCCTCTTTACCTAGCGTTTGAGTTGAACACTCAGCTCATTGATTTTGGTCTTTTTTTGTGTTTCCTAGTAAGTGTATTTAAAGGTAGAAAATTTCCCTCTAAGTTCTGCTTTAATCATACCTAACACATTTTGATACGCAGTGTTGTAATTTTTATTTAATTCTACGTATTCTTTATATTTTTCTTTTAACTCACAGGTTATTGTGACATTTAAAACCTTTTTATTTTGAAGTAATTTTATAAGAGTAGTGCAAAGAATTCTTACACACACTTGTCCAAATTCAGTGATTTGTAGCATTTTGCCATATTTGCTTTCTTTTTCTGTCTCTGTTTCCCTCTCTGTTTTTTTCCTAAAAACTTAATATTCCTAAGTCCATTTTAGGGACTTATTCTAAAATGGTTATGAAAGAACATTAGAGAGAAAAAATGGTTTACTTTAAAATGGTTAGGAAGTCTGGAGTTACACACACACATACCCCTTTCCTGCTAAATATTTCAATGTATTTCCTAAGAACAAGGATGTTCTCTTACATAAACACAGAAAAACAGTCATATTAAGAAAATTTTACTTGGATATAATATTAGCTAATCCACAGTACATATTCAAATTTTACCGGTTTTCCCAATAAAGAACCTTATAACTCCAGCCACTCCCACTCTCTTGTCCTGCAATCCAGAATCAAGCATTTCAGTAAGTTTTCATATCTCTTTGGTAATTTTTAATGTGAGAGAGTCTATCAGTTTCTTATTTATTCAGGTTTTATTAATTAGCTTGAACTTATATAATTTTATTGTTTTGCCTTTCAAGAACTCTGCTTTTTTTTTTTCTTTTTTTCTTTTTGGTCTAGTTTATCTATCAGTTTTGAGAGAGGGTTTGTAAAATCATCAAATGTATTTTAAAAAACTCAACTTCTAACTGTAGTTTTTTCACTTGTTGCTTTATAAATTGTGAGGCTGTATTGTTGAGTTTATATGTATTTATGATTACTGTATCTTCTCGTTTCTTTAAAAATTATATGAACATCTATTCTTTTGTCCTTTATACACTTTATTTTTTTATTTTTATTTTTTGAGACGGAGTTTTGCTCTTATTGCAGTGGCGCGGTCTTGGCTCACTGCAACCTCCATCTCCCAGGTGCAAGAGATTCTTCTGCCTCAGACTCCCGAGTAGCTGGGATTACAGGTGTGCGCCACCACGACTGGCCAATATTTTTGTATTTTTAGTAGAGATGGGGTTTCACCATGTTAGCTAGGCTGGTCTCCAACTCCTGACCTCAGGTAATCCGTCCTCCTCAGCCTCCCGAAATGCTGGGATTACAGGCATGAGTTACTGCACCTGGCCCAAAATAGAATTTAAGGTTAGAAATAAAGTACAGGCTGGGCGTGGTGGCTCACGCTTGTAATCCTAGCATTTTGGGAGGCTGAGGTGGGTGGATCATCTGAGGCCAGGAGTTCGAGACCAGCCTAACCAACATTGTGAAACCCCATCTCTACTAAAAATACAAAACTAGCCGAGCATGGTGATGCATGCCTGTAATGCCAGCTACTCAGGAGACTGAGGCAGGATAATCAATTGAATCCAGGAGGCAGAGGTTGCAGTGTACCGGGATCGCACCATTGCACTCCAGCCTGGGCAACGGGTGAAACTCTGTCTCAAAAATAAATAAATAAATAAATAAATAAATAAATAAATAAAATGCACAGGCTGGGCGCAGTGGCTCACACCTGTAATCCTAGCACTTTGGGAGGCTGAGGTGGGTGTATCACCTGAGTTCAGGAGCTCAAGACCAGCCTGGCTAATATGGTGAAACCCTGTTTATACTAAAAAGACAAAAAATTAGCCGGGTATGGTGGGACACCTGTAATCCCAGCTACTCGGGAGGCTGAGACAGGAGAATCACTTGAACCCAGGAGGTAGAAGTTGCAGTGAGCCGAGATTGCACCATTGCACTCCAGCCTGGGAGACAGAGGAAGACTCTGTCCCCCTCACACACACACACACAAATTCTATTTTGGTACATATTGAGACTGTTGCCCAACTTTCTTTTGTGTCATATTTGCCACCAGGTAAATCTTTGTTCCCTGTTTTTAAATTTCAATTTTTACATATCTTTCTGCTTTAAGAGGATATGCCATATGCATTCATATTAAAAACTTTCAACAAACTAGTTATTGAAGGAATATACCTCAAAAATAATAAGAGCCATATATGACAAACCCACAGCCAACATCATACTGAATGAGCAAAAGCTGGAAGCATTCCCCTTAAAAACCAGCATAAGACAAGGATGCCCTCTCTCACCACTCCTACTCAACATAGTATCGGAAGTCCTGGCTGGGGCAATTGGGCAAAAAAAAGAAATAAAGGACATCCAAATAGGAAGAGAGAAAGAAAAACTATCCCTGTTTGTAGATGACATGATCCTATATCTAGAAAACCCCATCATCTTAGCCCCAAATCTTCTTAAGCTGATAAACAACTTCAGCAAAATATCAGAATACAAAATGAATGCGCAAAAATTACTAGTATTCCTATACACCAAACGACAGTCAAGCTGAGAGCCAAATCAGGAATGAACTCCTGTTCACAATCATCACAAAAAGAATAAAATACCTAGGAATATAGCTAACTAGGGAGGTGAAAAATATCTACAAGAAGAACTACAATCCACTGCTCAAAGAAATCAGAGATGACACAAACAAATGGAAAAACATCTCATGCTCATGGATAAGAGGAATCAGTATCATTAAAATGGCCATACTGTCCAAAGCAATTTATAGATTCAATACTATTCTTATTAAACTACCATTGAGATACTTCACAGAGCTAGAAAAACTATTACTATTATTATTATTTTTGAGATGGAGTTTCGCTCTTGTTGCCCAGGCTTGTGTGCAATGCCGCGATCTCGGCTCACCACAACCTCCGCCTTCCAGGTTCAAGCGATTCTCCTGCCTCAGCCCCCCGAGTAGCTGGGATTACAGGCATGCGCCACCATGCCCAGCTAATTTTGTATTTTTAATAGAGACAGGGTTTCACCATGTTGGCCAGGCTGTTCTCAAACTCCTGGCCTCAAGTGATCCCCGCCCCTGTCTCGGCCTCCCAAAGTGGTGGGATTACAAGAATGAGGCACCGTGCCCGGGCCAGAGCTAGCAAAACTGTTTAAAAATGCATATAAAACAAAAAAATAGCCTGAGTAGCCAAGACAATCTGAAGCAAAAAGAACAACGTTAGCGATATCACACTACCCAACTTCAAACTTACAGGGCTATAGTAACCAAAACAACATGGTACTGGTACAAGAACAGACACATAGACCAATGGAACAGAATAAAGAACCCAGAAATAAAACCACACCTACAACTGTCTGATCTTCAACAAACCTGACAAAAACAAGCAATGGGGAAAGTATTTTCTATTCAATAAATGGTGCTGGGAAAACTAGGTAGCCATATGCAGAAGATTAAAACTGCATCTCTTCCTTACACCATATAAAAAAATTAACTCAAGATGGATTAAAGACTTAAATGTAAAACCCAAAATTGTAAAAATCCTAGAAGACAACCTAGGCAATACCATTCAGGACATACCAGCAAAGATTTCATGACAAAGATGCCAAAAGCAATTGCAACAAAAGCAAAACTGACCAATGAGATCTAGTTAAACTAAAGAGCTTTTGCACCAAAAAAGAAACTATCAACAGAGTGAACAGACAACCTACAGAATGGGAGAAAAATTTGCAAACTATGCATTCAACAAAGGTGTAAAATCCAGCATCTATAAGAACCTTAAACAAATTTACAAGAAAAAAGCAAACAATCCCATTAAAAAGTGGGCAAAAGACATGAACAGACATTTTTCAAAAGAAGACATACAGGTATATGAAAAAAAGCTCAACGTCACATCATTAGAGAAATGAAAGTCAAAACCACAATGAGATACCATCTCACATCAGTCAGAATGGCTACTATTACAAAGTCAAAAAATAACAGATGCTGGCTAGGTTATGGAGAAAAATGAACGTTTTTACACTATTAGAGGGAGTGTAAATTAGTTCAACCATTGTGGAAGACAGTGTGGCAATTACTCAAAGACCTAAAGACAGAAATACCATTTGATCTAGCAATCCCATTACTGGGAACATACACAAAGGAATAGAAACCATTCTATTATGAAGACACATGCACACATATGTTCACTGCAGCACTATTCACAATATCAAAGACTTGGAATCAACCTAAATGCCCACTAATGATAGACTGGATAAAGAAAATGTGGTACATATACACTATGAAATACTATGCAGCTATAAATAAGAATGAGATAATGTCCTCTGCAGGGACATGGATGGAGCTGGAGGCCATTATCCTTAGCAAACTAAAGCAGGAAGAGAAAACCAAATGCCAAATGTTTTCACTTATAAGTGGGAGGTAAATTGTGAAAACACATGGACACACAGAGGGCAACTGCACACATGGGCCTATTGGAGGGTGGAGGTGGGAGGAGGGAGAGGATCAGGAAAAATAACTAACGCATACTAGGCTTAATACCTGGGTGATGAAATAATCTGTACAACAAACCTCCCTGACACAAGTTTACCTATGTAACAAGCCTGCACATTTACCCCTGAACTTACATGTTAAAAAAGAGTATTTGTTATAAATCACACATGATTTGGTTCCCTTTTTCCTCCATGATTAGAGCCTTTGCTTTTTTTATTGATAACTGCTGAAGTAAAGATTTACTTTTGCAACTCATTTCACATTCTGTTTTTACTGTACAATGTTTCTTCCCTTTTCTTGCTTTCCATTTGATAGACTGACTTTTTTCTGCTGTATTAAAAGTTATACATACTGATTCTGTTATGGTGGTTGCCTTTAATTTAATACAAACAGTGAGCATTTACCTTTTAAAATGTCTTAACTACCTTAATATGTATATCTTGCCCCCTAAGTTCTTTAGCATACTCTTACATCCTTTTGATTTTCTACTTCCCTCACCCTAATGTCAGTTCTCCTACCAAGTAGATATTACCTTTATGTAGACTTTAATTTTGGAGTTATACACACACACACACACACACACACACACACACACACACACACACACACACATTCATTTACCCTCTTTTAAAAATATGGTCCTAGATTTGTTGACAAATCACCCTTTTATTTGTTGTAACTTGCTTGATTTAATTCTCTTTTTGTGTACTTCCTCTAAAAGTGTTTTTGTTTGTTTGTTTGTTTGTTTTTTACCAAGTCCAAGAGTGTTTTGAATATGAGCCTTTGGATTCTAAGACTTTGTATGCATGATAATAAATTCATTATGCCATCTCACTTGAATAGCAATTTTGGTACATATAAAGTTCTAAACCCCAGTTTATTTTCCTTCACTACTATAAAAAAATTTTATTTTATTCTTGCATTCATTGCTGTTGAAAAGTCTGACATCAATCTGATCTTACTCCTTTGTAAACTGTTCTTTTTTTTTTTT
>NW_016813514.1:148705-178446 GCF_001698545.2 Rhinopithecus bieti
CTCCGTCTCAAAAAAAAAAAAAAAAGTAAATTTATTAGTCATTATTTTCTCAAGTATATATTTTTTCTCTCACTGTGAGTTCTCTTATGATTCAGATGTTGATACTTCTATTTCTAGCCTACATTTTGCTGAACTTTCTTTTATATTTTTGATGTCTTTATTCTTTCCTGCTGTCTTCTGGGATTATCTTTCATCTTATCTTTTACCTCACGAATTATTCTTCAGCTATATCCATCCTGGTACTTGTCTAACATATAGTATTTACAACTTCTACTGTTATAGTTTTAACATCTAATATTCTGTCTTTATTTTTGTGAGTTATTGGTTTTGCTTTATGTCGCTGGTATCTTCTACTATCTTAAGTATACCTGCCATTTTGTTTTAAGTTCTTGATTCACCTTTTTCATAATTCTGCATTAGAGAGTATATGGTGTTAATTTGTTGTCTATGTTTTGCAATACTTTTGTTCCTTAGCTATATAATTATGTTGATCTGTGAGCTCATGTCTCCATGAGGGCACCTGCTAGTCTGTGGGGTAATGTGTAATGGGGAAGAGATAAAGTCAAGTACTGGTCTGTGTCCCTCCAGATCCAGCCCTGGTGGAGAGCCCAGAAACACTATGGATCTCTCCATTTGCCACTACTCTATCAGGCAACTCCTAGGAAAAGCACAACTGGGAGTAGGCAGGTGCTCCACGTTGGAATTCACCAGCTCTGGGAATTGGGGCAGTGGTTGTGAGTAGCGGAGAAGAGAATACCCAAAAGCTCACACCTAGTTTCATCAGTTCCCTACCGATTTACCTCGAAGATACAAGCAGCCTGGCCTGTTGCAGCCTGTTTATGTATGAAGGGGAGGCAACAATTGTCCCAAGCAATTGGGAAGGACATAGTGCAGAAATTAAAAAGTCTTCCTGCAGCCTGTTCTCCCAGTGTGGCTTATCTCCCAGGATGCAGCCCTGCCCATTCTCTACACACACCAGTTCAAGACAGCAGTTCTGTCTCTCCTGGCAAATATAAAAATACCCATATACTTATTTCTGGTGTTGCCACCTACCCAGATCCTTACTTCCTTTTGCTTCTCCACCTTTACAAAAATTAGTCTTGGGTGAGGGAGCTGGAAGCCTGAACCCACCTATTTGCCATTTCACAGGATCTGGAAGCTTTATTTCTGGTCCTCAAAGAGCAAAGTGACAAGTGATATTCAATAGCTCATGGCCTGAAGCTTTCTGATGCCCAGGGTCTTACCCTCGTAGCCAGGACTGATGTGCTGTCATAGCCATTCCAAGGGTCTCTCTTCAAGGTGCCCAACGGGGTGGCAAACAGGGATTCTGATTCACCTATGCTCCAGGGACAGGAGAGAAAGGAACTTGGAGATTCACGAGGTAGGCGTGAAGCTTGGATAGTGGGAGGTAGATGTATGTTGAGCATTTATTATGTACCTATTGAGGCCTTGCTGGGTACACCTTGAGGACTATTTTACTTCACAGAGTCCAGGAGGAATGCCTTCAGGGGTTCTTTTCAGGAAGGTATCCACAGATTTTTAGGAGGCTGTGTGGTGAAGCTATGTTCATACTGCTAGATAATATTTACCTTATAGTCTTCATGATGTATAAATCTGTTTTCCCTCTAATTTATAATAGAAGCATCCATACGACTTATGAATTCTTTCAGATTGGCTCTTTTAGGCTATCCTAGCTAAATACTGAGGGCGTTTAGTATCCTCAGGGTGCTTTGTTGCAGCTGTCCCCAGCTGGTCTCTTTTTTTTTCCTATTTTCTAATTGGTCTCCACTCCCATTCCTCCCTCAGTCTGTCTTGACAGATGGCAGATGCATCTTCCTGTGTGGCAGTGTTTGGCACTAGGTTTGCAGCAAATGCTTGTCGAATTGATTTTCTTTAGATTTGAAGGTTAAAAAGAGGGTTTTTCTCTTTATAGGCACCCATCCCAATTTCTTCTCTTTGCAATGCTCAGTAGCTGCTACCAGGAAGGGCTAACATCAGGTTGTGTCCTAACTGGAATAAGCTCTTGAGTGGGAGTAAGCAATGTTTGTTGGTAGGTCAAAGGGTTAACAACAATTTTAAGCTCTTTTTTCCCATGGGAAGATGAACTCAAGTTTACCTTACACTTACTGTTTCTCTGAAATGTACTGTGTTTAGATAAATGTGAAATGTTGCTGTTTTAAAAAAATCACCTTTATTTATTGATTTATTTTTAACTGTGGAAATGACCCCTGGTTGGTGAACTACATCTATGCTGGGCAGACTGCGGGCAGGCATTTAGACTTGGTGGACCTATATGACCAGACCTGTATGAAACCCTGTTGGGAAATGTAGGCCCTGGATTCTGTTATGGTGTTTCTTGAATCTGAATATGCCTGTTGTCTTGGAATCCTCACTCATGGGTTGGTATAAGATGTGGTTCCTGTCATGTGAGAGATTCTTCCATCCTAGAATGGCTCCCCTGCCACCTCTCCCCTACTCCTGTAGTCTTGTCTGCTATGACCATGTATATTTCCATGAGATGAGAGGGTTGAGAATCAGCACCTAAATTTGTAAAGACTCCTGATGAAGATGATGAAGATGTCTAATGCTGTCAGGCTGACAAGCTATGTTTTCATATCCAATATTCTTCTACAAAGCTAAGTAAATAAGGTGCCATATAACAGCCCACTAAGTCTTTTGAGTGTGTATGTTAATCTGAACCCAAGGCACAGCTAATTTCTATGAAGTAAGCATTGCAGGGTTTTTCTTTCCTACAAAAATAACTTTCTCTTCATTGCTGAAATTCTATTGTAAATAAACAAGTAGTAAGGAGATCATAAAATGTTCTCTGCTCAAAGCCTTAAAATTCCCAAAACTCCAGTATTCAAATTTCTCTGGACAGAATTGGAACCAAAATGAAGTCACAGTTAATAATAAAACATTACATTTGTGTAATGCTTTGAACATTCTAAAGATTTGATTCTACTTTTCCTCTATCTTCTCTTCTCTGACTGACTCAATATGGCTTCTCTTGTACCTGCAAAAAGATGACTTCAAAATCCATGTCTCCAATTTTGAACCCACTATAGTACTTGATATCCATATATGCCACTATTTAGAAGCAAAGGAAACAAAATCATTGAAATGACACTTTGAAATAGACTTGGTAGGATCTGAAATCACTGAATCCAATCTTCCCACTCAGACAGTTGAGTGGACAGTGGTTTAATCCACTGAAAGAGGAAATACAACGGGAGGGCATGTTTGAGAGGTGTTTAGAGAACGATTTATAAAAGGTCTTAGAAGAGGTGAGTTTCCACTATTTTTGCACTGGGGCATCTACCCCTGCTCCAAGGTCCCTCATGTTCACATCTGTTGGAGATGATGAGAGGGCCAGAAGACAGCCCATCTCATGGAAAGAAGAGTAGCCAGGCTACACGGAGTAGGTCAGGAAGCAAGGAGGCTCGGGACCGAGGAAAGGTTTATCAAATAAATATTATGAAATGCTCAGCTGGTATATGAACATCAGTGAAGGTTGGGAGTATCAGGATCACAATTCATATTCAGTTCCAAGATGTCTGGACCATTTCACAGTTGGGATACGGTCTTCCTCTAAGGAAGAACATGGGCTGTTTTTTTCATACTTATGATCACAGTTGGCAATAAGGAAAGGTTGGAGTAATAGACTAGTAGTTGGGTTCTTAGACTTGCCTCTTTAAATTCTCATGGCTGGTGGCAAGATAGAATATGGATATATAGGACATTTATCTCAAAATTGTGTTACAGACAACATGTATTAGAATCATCCAGGGTACTTCATGAAAATGCAGATTTCTGAATCCCCTCTAGAACTGCTGAATTAGGATCCCTGGGCTGGAGCCTGAGAATCTGCATTTAAGTCTATTTCTTAGTAATTCTCATGTACACTAAAATTTAAGAAGCATATGTAAGCTGGTTAATTATGAATTATTCTTATCAATGAAAAATTATACCAAATGAGAATTAAATGAGACAACTGGATATTTCATTGCTTTGAAGAAGCTGGTGACAACTTCATCTAAGCCTTCCCTGTTGCTCTTTCAGTATTACTTCTAAATTTACTATTGCAGTTTATTTTTCATTAAATCTTCCTTCTACTGGTACAAAGAAAAATATCTTTGTGTTCCCTTTTAATTTTATTTATTTATTTATTTTGAGGCAGAGTCTCACTCTGTTGCCCAGGCTGGAGTGCAGTGGCACGATCTCGGCTCACTGCAACCTCCGCCTCCCGGGTTCAAGTGATTCTCCTGCCTCAGCCTCCTGAGTAGCTGGGACTACAGGCGCCTGCCATTACACCCAGCTAATTTTTGTATTTTCAGTAGAGACGGGGTTTCACCATATTGGCTAGGCTGGTCTCAAACTCCTGACCTTGTGATCTGCCAGCCTCGGCCTCCCAAAGTGCTGGGATTACAGGCGTGAGCCACCATGCCCGGCCAATTTTATTTTTTAATTAAAAATTTCTGAGACATTCTTAGCTTTAATGAAAATGTTTCCAAAGTATGTTCAAAGGGCAGTCCTTAGCTTGATGGTCTGAAGAATGGAATCATTTATCAATGGAGTTCAATAAATATTTATCAGCATTTATACATACAAGGTCCTCTGAACAGAGTAAGAGACATAAGACACCACCATTCCCTGGAAGAGCACACACAACAATTACATAGATAAGACCAACACACACATTTGAACTGTGGTATTTAAACTTAAAAAAAAAAAAGCCTAAAGCCCTCTCAGTAAAAAATAGTTGAGTACTTATCGACACTTACATGTTTATTTATACATTATCCCATGTACTAGTATATGGCTTGACTATATACATCAAAACTCACACCATAACAAATAGAAAGTTTATAAGTTACCAAAATAAATAGAAACTTCCTTCCTGTATCCTCAAGGATCATTTGCACATTCCTTGTAGTGTGCACATTCCATTTTGTAAACCAGTGCTTTTAGAAAACAATGCCTTCCTGTATATAACCAAGCACTAAGTTTTGTGTTACAGATTTAAAAAAAACAAAAACCATTTTAGAGTAAAGAGAAATAAGAGCAAACCCAGACTACTAGAACTGGTAAACGAAAGGAATAGCATTCAGAAAACAATGTATATTCAATAAACAGATAAAATAATAGGAAACATTTGCTTTGGGTTGATGTCAAAGCCTATTAAGAAGGAGACATAGGCATAGGACAAAATGCATATGTAGAGGAAAAAGAAACACAATATAGAAATGTAAACATTACTTCCTTCTGGCAAAATGTCTTCTAGCCTTTGGTGAGGTGTTTGCAGACATTTGTAGGCTACACTTTGCCAATGATTTTATTTAAGGATCATACAGTGAATGCTTATTTTTTATGTCTACAAAAAACAAAATAGTTATAAAATGTAGGTATTCATACATTCATTCATCAGTGCCTCTTGATATTGGAAACGTTTCTCCCTATTGCTTTATGGATTGACTGTGTTCCTGAAAAGCTTAAATCATATTTAAAAAACCCAGCCATAAGCTTTGCGGGAGACAGACTGTACCTGTCAAGTTCCCTCTTGTATCTCTGGCACCTCGCACAGCATCAGGCTCATAGTGAATATTCAAGAATGTCCTCTCGATGGTTGCAATATATTTGAAAATCTCAGCATTGAAAGGAATTCTGTGACAAACCACTTAAAAAACTTAAAACTAATGAACATTCAGTAAATTCTAATTTTGATGAAACAGAGTTGTTCATAAGTGGACAAAGCTATCCTTTAAGTAAACCAATGGGAACATTTAGGTTGAATAATTTGTACAGACTTATAATCTGAAAGAGAGCGCAGACATAGTCTCGTATTTTATCACACAGCTAAGGAAAAGCTGGAGCTGAGAGAAACTTGAAAAAGCTTGCCCAAGGCCACATCACTATTTAGGAGCAGTTATTTTAATATGTAACAAATTATGTGTGATTATTCTTTTTCAGAAGGGGTTACTGCAGGTTTCCTTAAAGTAACGATATCAGATAATATTTTATAAAACTTAAAAACTCTATAACAATGCTTTATAATGCTTAAGAATTCATTAACATTTAGTAAAAAATATTAAAAACATGCATAGCAATGATAAATAAAACTGACTTCACATTGGTGGTTATATTTGGGGGTGGTGAAAAGAAAATGTAAGGATTCAGAGGTATCAATTTTATTATAGTCACTGATTTATTAAAAAAACTACTGAAACAAATAGGACAAAATACTAAGATTTGATAAAGCTGGGTGTTTGGGTAATGAGTGTTCACTAGTCTTTCTGTGTGTTTAAAATACTTAACAATACAAATATTAAAACTAAAAATCAGTAAGAGATTGATAAACTAATAGATTTTTAAAAATACTAAGCAGAGGAGAAAAGTCAACTGTTATTTACCCACAGAACCACGAACAGAAATAGGCTATATATATATGTATATATATATCTATAGCCAAAGGGTTTAGTCAACAAAGTAGATATTCTATAATTAGCAGCATGAAGGAGTTAGAGCACATCTTATATTGTTATAATTAATAGTAAATATTTGTAACATACAGAAAATACATGGAACAACAGTCATGCAACCACTACTCAAATACAGTTGTGCTGTTTGCAACTGACTTCAGGTCCACCTTTCTTTTCCCTCCCCAGATGCAATTACTAGTTTAAAGTTAGTGCATATCATTTGTTATTATGTTGTGAGAATTGTCCTTGTGAAATACGGATATTTAGTTTATTTTAATGGTTGCACAATATATTGTAGAAAGGCAACACAATTTTAGTTACTTTTTTATTCACTGATGGGCATCCCCTGACTTTCCACTAATTATAAGCAAACCTGCAATGAACATTCTTATGCATACTTCTTTATGTATTTGAGAATGTCTTCAGGTCTCTAGGGCACATAAACATAGAATTGCTTGTCTGTAGGATACCTGTCTCTTTAAATTTGTACAACACTGCATATGTGAAATAAGTAGTTGAAATAAGTGGGAAAACTAACCTTTCCACCAAGATTCTATGCAAATTCCCATTTCTTCACATTTCTCTTTCAGCACGTGGTATTGTTAGGGTATCTACCTTGAGATAATAAAGTTATTCTACATTTTCCCCCCAAAGCTTTAAACCTTTACCTTTCCACATTTAGCCCTTTATTTCATTTACAATTTATTTTTGTAATGGTGTGAGGTAGAGATCTGGGGATTTCATTTTTTCCCCATGGAGATACCCTATGTTCTGCAATATTAACTGACTTATCCAACAGTCCTCAAAATGTGATCAGAGGATTCCTGGGGACATTGGGAGGGAGAGATCCCTTGGATCCTTTTAGAGGGTCAACAAGGTCAAAAAACTCAGAAAACTAAGATGTTATTTGCCTTTTTTTACTCTGACTCTTGTAAGTATACAGAAGAGTTCACCAAAGACTACAATGGCATGTGATGAATAGTGATGACTATTTCTCTGACACCTAACAGATTGTATGCCTGTGTATTGTATTTTCTAGAGTTTTCAAAGGTAGTGAGTTTACGATATAAATATGTAGTTTTCAGAAATTGTTTATTTTCTACAGTGCTCTTACTATCTTCAGTTATACCTGTTATAATCTCTGTAATCTCATTATCTTCCAAGAAATCATTTTAAATCCTAAAGTTTTACTGCTTTTACACAGAAACATAACAAAATTATGTTTACTTTGTTGTTCCGCAATAATATATTTTCAAAAGCTTTTCAACTAAAAAAATTTTATCTGAATAGGGTGGATGGCTGGCTTTAAAAGGGAGATGAGAAAACACATTTTCTGGTGTCTAGATTGCCTATGTCTAGAGATGCTGAAAAGGATGACACTGACATATCAGCAAGTTATCTGATTCCTCATAAAAAGGAGAAATCGATTCCAAAGAAACTGCGTACAACTACACATAACAAAAATATGTTGAAAGTAATATTTCCTTCAGCTTTATAGATGTTAATAATTTATCATATTGTGTCTTGCGCAGTAAAACATTTTCAAACACTAATATGGTTCCAACAAATTTGCAGTATCATTTTGGGACTAATCATTCAGAGTTTATTAAAAACAGATAATTAAATAACCTAAATGTAGATGTAATACACTCTTTAAAAGCTTCTTACAGGATAAGCCATCATATTTTATTGGTTGGAGGAGCACATACAATCACAGAGAGACTAATAGAGGCTTGAACAGTTGACATTGCTGAACACCTGCTGGATGAAAAATCACCACAAGAATGCATAGTGCTGGCATTTTCCAATGATGCAATAACTTGCCAAATTAAAGATTTAACTGCAAACATAAAGACTGAGTTAATATGTCATCTAGGCCGGGCGCGGTGGTTCATGCCTGTAATCCCAGTACTTTGGGAGGCCGAGGCGGGTGGATCACGAGGTCAGGAGATCCAGACCATCCTGGCTAACACGGTGAAACCCTGTCTCTTCTTAAAAAAAAAAAAAAAAAAATTAGCCAGGCTGATGGCGGGTGCCTGTAATTCCAGCTACTTGGGAGGCTGAGGCAGGAGAATGGCGTGAACCCTGGAGGCAGAGCTTGCAGTGAGCCAAGATCTCACCACTGCACTCCAGCCTGGGTGACAGAGTGAGACTCCATCTCAAAAAAAAAAAAAATGTCATCTAAAGATTTGTACCTTAGCCTTACAAAGGGACTGATCTACAGATGGCTATACATCCTGCTTTGCTTTCATTCGTCGGGTATCGGCACCAACTGACCATTGATGATCTTCTTTTATGTGAATTCTGGGCAACAGAGGTTTTGAAACATTAAAAGTGTTATATGACTTTTTTGAATCTGGTGGTTTATCCTCCACAACTGTGTTAACTGTGTTAACATTTGCACTGATGGTGCAAAAATGGTGGATTTTATCCAATGGTGGGTAAAATGACTGGTGTCTTAGCACGAATTAAGGCAATGGCACCACATTTTATTATTAGTCATTGTATTCTTCACTACCACACATTTGTAGTTAAAAAAAAAATCAGTTTTACTAAAATAATGTCCTTGATGAAGCTGTAAAAATTACTTTTTATTAAATCTCAACCCTTAAGCACATTTAAAAAATATTCTTTGTGACACAATGCGATGTACCCATAAAACACTTCTACTGCATGCTGAAATGTAGTTGTCTCTAGGGAAAACACTTGTTTGAGTTGCAAGCTGAATTAGCCACTTTTTCTTTTCTTGAATGGAAACACCACCTTTTCACTTGGAAAAAAAAAGTGACAGAAAATTGATTATTCAGACTTGGGAATTTGGCAGACATTTTCTTGAAAATAAACAGTGATACTATCACTTTAGGGAAAACAACTAGTTATATTTGTTGCCAGTGCTAAAATTTAAGCTTTTAAAAGTAGAAGTTGGGATTTTGAAAAGATTGTATCTGCTACTGTGGGGTACTTAGAACTTTTTCTGATATCAGCAGCAACAGTAATGAATATAATATTTTTTTGAGACAGGGTCTTGCTCTGTTGTCAAGGCTGGATTGCAGTGGCATGAACAGGGCTCACTGAATGCAGCCTCAACCTTATGGGCGCAAGTGATCCTCCTGTCTCAGCTTCCCAAGTAGCTGAGACCACAGATGTGCACCACCACTCTTGGCAAATATAAAAAATTTTTGTAGAGATGGGGTCTTGCCATGTTGCCCAGGCTAGTCTTGAACTCCTGGGCTCAGACAGTACTCCTGCCTTGGCCTCCCAGTGTGCTGGGATTACAGGCATGAGCCACTGCAGCCAGTCTGAGTTTTTGATATTGCACGAAATGTTTGAACATTTCGAATACCTGCATAATTCAGTAAACAGATATTTCCTAATGACCATGTAATGTTACAGAATCTTACATGTGTAAAAATCATTTCAAAATGCAAGATAGGCCAATAGATTTCAATGATTTCCTCTTGTTTATCCCCTGAACCAGAAGATTTACACTCACCCTAGATTCTTACCATTCCCCCAACCCCTTCATTCTATTACTCGTACTTAGTGTAAATTCCACCTCCCAGGCAGCAGACAGCTCTGAAGTGTATGTTCTCCTGTTCATTACTATTTCTAATGCCCTCATTCAGTACTGTGGCAACTTACTTTATAATGTAAACTCTCTTACATAGAGTAAGAGGCCACTGCCCACCTCTTCAGCTTACCTCATTTCACTGTATTGTCTAGCAAGCAGATCTTATTATAGCTGTTTTTTCTTTCTTTCTTTTTTGTTTTTTTTTTAGACAGAGTCTCTGTCGCTCAGGCTGGAGTGCAGTGGTATGATCTCCGCTCACTGCAATCTCCAACTCCCACCTCCAGCGCTCCTTTCGCCTCAGCCTCCCAAGTAGCCGGGACCACAGGTGCACGCCACTGCACAGGGCTAACTTTTTTATTTTTGTAGTCAGTGTTTTGCCATGTTGCCCAGGTTGGTCTTGCACTCCTGGGCTCAAGTGATCCACCTGTTTCAGCCTCCCAAAGTGCTGGGATTACAGCCATCGTGCTCAGCCTATCATAGCTCTTTTAAAACAAAACAAAACCAAAACGAACATATTGATTCATGACTCCCTACCTTTGTATTCACATGGTTTCCTTTGCCTGGAATGTCCCCCTTCTTCTACCTGCTTGGGAAATTCCTAGCTGTATCTATTAAAATTCTATTCAGATGTCTTTTTCCAGGAAGCTTTTCTTAACCTAACTCATGCCATTAATAAGAATTATTCGCTTTATTTTTCTAGGTTATCTTCTATTTGTTTCTACTGTTGTACTCATCATTCTGTAAGGTATTGGGGATCTGTAGAATTCCTGTTACAAAGTTACTTTTTGGTTTGATAGTATTTACTTACATTGAGCAATCCCATAAGAAACAGGCCTGTGAAACTCTCTACTGGGTTTCCTAAAACAACATTGTTGAGAGATTATTTAATTATCTAGCTTTCTTTTTATAGGGACTTACCAGAGAAATATATGTCTGGTCTTATCATATTAGTTACTCTTCAGATTTGTTTTAGAAAATAGTCACCATTAACACCTTTTCGAATTGGTTACTGGAAAGTTTCCAATCAAAATTGTGTTCCACCTCTAGCAAGCATCCAAAATTTTATGATCTCCAATTAGCCTGAGTTTAGACTCTAGTGAGGCATCTAGCTTCACAAAAACTGAAGTCAGGGATAGTGAGTTGTCCCATATTAATAGAGAGCTGGGAAGTGCTGAGGTGCAAAAACTGCACCTGAAATGGTTGCTTTTTCTAAATAACAGTAAAACTGTTGCTCTCTGAAGATGGATAGGTGGATGCTGTTTGGTGTTTGCAAAGCTTAGGGAACCCTGTGGTTGAGATTTTTTCCAATACATGCATTTTTTTTTTCCTTTGCAAAGGGGCTGCTGGATAATTGTCAATTTTCCCAAGAATATAACTATTTCTTTTATTGTTTAAATGGAGTTAACAGTTTATCTACAGTTTCACTTTCTGCAGTTTCAGTTACCCATGGCTTAAAAATATTAAGATATTTTGAGAGAAAGAGGAAGAAAAAGAAGTGTCAGCCACGTAACTTTTATTACAGCACATCGTTATAACGCTTCTATTTCATTATTAGTTATTGTTAATCTCTTACTCTGCCTAACTTATAAATTAAACTTTATCATGGGTATGTATGGGGAACAAAAACATAGTGTATATATGGTTTGGTACTATCTGCAGTTTCAGGCATCCACTGAGGATATTAGAACATATTCTCTGCAGATTAAGAGGCAATTATTATATGAAATTTTTTTCTTTCTGTGTAAACACATGGTGTCATAGTCCATTTTGTGCTACTATAACAGAATATCACAGACTAGGTAATTTACAAGGAACAGAAATTTATTGGTTTACAGTTCTGTAGGTTGAGAAGTCCAAAATCAAGATGCTGGCATCTGGGAAGGGCTTTTTTGTTGCCTATCACACAGAGGAAGGTGGAAGGCTGAGAGAGCGACGAGAAGGGGCTGAACTCACCCTTTTATAACATCACCAATCCCACCCTAATCACCTCTTAAAGATTCCACCTATTAATACTGTTACAATAGCAATTACATTTCAACATGAGTTTTGCACGGGAGAAACATTCAAACCATAGCACATGGGTTAGGTCAGAAATGAAGAGTGAGGTATACAAGAGCATCCAGAACCATACCATATAGATTCCAGCTGTTTTGGTGTAGAAGCAGCACAAATGTAGAAGCTGCATTGTTTCTTGATAAAAGGGCCCTGGAAAGATGACCAGCTATACAGTTTCCACTGGAGGAAATGCAGATCTGCTTGTATGACTTTAGAATATGAAATATAAAGATCTGGAGTCTGTTGCATGTTTTTTTTCAGGACTGGTGTGACTATATTATGGATAACGAAGGAAAGGAGCCTCCTTTGAAAGAAGCATCTAAATTAGCGATAGGATCCTCATTTGGAGGATGTTAGAAAATACTAATCAATGTCTCTCATGTTCAATGGAGCTCCCATTTTTATCAGTTTTGTGAAATTATTATTTATTTGAATCCACGATGAGTCTCAAATATACCCAGAATAAAAAAATTAAGAAATGAAACCAAGACTCCTAATGCTTTGAATGTTCATAACATTCGAGAAAAAATTGAGCCTGGGCTACATAATCAAAGTCTAGGATTTGTGAACCTAACAAGGTTCCACTGTCACCTGTTTTCAAGAGAGTGCTGAGAAAAATTCCAATCTATACCTTAAACAAGTAGGTTAAATGATTTAAAGAAATTAGCCTTCAGAAGACTGAATTTTTAACGATTTTTTTTTACTTGGAAAATGCCTTTTAAATAAAAAAAGTGCTTGCTTATTATAAAACCTTGGTTCAAAGGTAAATACTATGTTCTGACAAGTGTAAAGTAAGTACAAGCACATGTGAAAATAACTGTTGACAGCAAATGCTTAAGAAGTGTTCTTGTTTTCTAAAATAAACATTTCCTGTTCCTAAAAGTTTCTGGATCAGAAAATAGAAAAATACAACTCTAGTTTAATGGAGATATGCAATTTGACTGTAGACCAATAACTGTCATTAAACGACTTCAAAAATCCTTCTAGATTAATAATGTGTAGAGGAGTCTTAGAGGATTACTCAGCAAAATAAATTCAAGGTAACAATATTAATCTAAGTTTCTTTAATATTCTTGATCTGGGTAAACATTTTCATAAATTAATTTTGTGAATTTTGAGTTTAAAATATGTCCTGCTCTAATTTCACCATGTGTAAAATAAAAAGGCAATCATGGTATTTTGATCCATATAAAACCACGCCTCCATTTATAAAAACAGACTTTTCTTGGACAGTTTAACAGTTACAGAAAAATTGAACAGGAATTATAGAGAGTTTCCATATGTCCCCTCATGCCCTCTCTCCAGTTTCCACTATTAGTAACATCTTGCATTACTGTGGTACATTTGTTAAAACTGGTGAGTCAATATTGATACATTATTAAGTAAAGTCCATAGTTTACATTAGGGTTCACTCTTTGTGCTGTATATTTTACTGGTTTTGACAAAGGTATGACATGTATCCACCATTACAGCATCACTCAGAATAGTTTCACTGCCTTAAAAATCCTTTGTGCTCCACCGATTCATCCAGCCCTTGCCATGGACCACTGGTAATCACTACCTTTTTACTGTCTCCATGGTTTTGCCTTTTCCAGATTACCATATAGTTGGACTCATATGATATGTAATCCTTTCAGATTGGCTTTTCCTTAGCAATATGCATTTAAGGTTCCTCCATTATCCGGAGACGTTTTTAGTTGTCACAACTTGGGTAGAGGGATCAGGGGTCAATGCTACTGGCATCTAGTGCGTGGAGACTGAGGTAGCTCATGAACATCCTACAATGCCCAGGACAGCCCCCTACAATAAAGAATCATTCAGCCCCAAATGCCAACCATGCTCGAGGTTGAGTAACCTTAAGAGTGACATGTGGCATGAGAAATGGGGCAGTTCTGACTTATGTTGTGATATTCTAGATTCGTATATTTCCCTGAGCAGAGAATCTGAAATGCTGAAAATTTTTCATTTGATGGCCTTGATGCTTCCTTTCCTGACCACTGTAAAGAACGAATGGCTCCTTTGGTTTGGCAAGAAATACTGAAGGTGGTGGGTTTTTTTCCTGTTTGTTTTGAAATGAAGTCTTGCTATGTTGTTCAAGCCAGTCTCGAATTCCTGAACTTCTGGGCTCAAGTGATCTTCCTGCCTCAGCCTCCAGAGTAGCTGGGACTATGGGCATGTATTACTGCACCCAGCCATCAACGTGATTTTTTTTTTTTTTTTTTAATTTCATTCAGGTGACAAACTCATGCTGAGGTTCCCAATTTTTGTCTCAGAGCTAGGAGATTCTAAATTTGTCAAAAAAAAAAGTGAAGAAATATTAACTTTCTATGAAACACTCTAAATACTAACAAAGAGCTTGGTGAATTCTCCCACTTACCTGTGTCCCATCTGCGCTTCAGTTGCGCATATATATATATATGAGCAAGAGAGAGAGACAGAATCTTATTCTGTCACCCAGGCTCCAGCGATCCTCCCTCCTTGGCTTCCAAAGCACTGGGATTATAGGGATGAGCCACTGCCCCCAGCTCAGTTGCTTATTTTGCATTATTTCAAGGCAGTGGAGGCAAAACACTCAACATTAATTTCTCACAGATCAATATCACATCTTGGAGTAAAACAAACACATATTGAAGGTATTTTAATGTATGTTTTCTTGAACTTCTTCTGACTAATAGGGGAAATATTTTCATTAATTTTTACCAAAGATTTCTGGATCGTGTAAATGTATGTTTCTACTTGGGTAACAGTTTACAGTGTGCTGTTATTTCTCTGTTCATTTATTTATTTTTATCATATACCTCCTAGAGTAAGATTTAATTTGATGGAAACATTTTGTGGATTCTGCTGTAATTAATGCACATAATAGCAGTCAGTAACAGAATTTCTGTAAACCTGTATTTATTAATTATCCAATACCTTCTCTTCATTTTGCTGTTGATTTCCATTAAGTAGATTAAATTGTGTTCTTAAAAACAGAAATTCATTTGTGTATGGATACAAAACAAAATGTTCCCAAACGCAATCTTGGATATGATGCTCTAAACTTTAGAAATCCAGTTTCATTTATTTTGGATTAATTTCTCCTGCTTGGAGGTTGACACACTGTTCTACATCTATCAAATGCATGATTATAAAATTAACCATTTTGTATAATAATTCAATTAAACACACACATACTGTAAACTATACAGCACCATCTCTGTCATAGTTTTAAAAGGCACTTCCAGATGACATAAAAAATGAAGAGATATTTATTAAGAATCTATTGATTTTTTATCTCCAATTTTGTGTGTGTGGGGTTGTTTTTCTTTCACCCTAGTTTTATCCAATTTGAGATTCATGAACAAGGTATCTCTAAGTGAAAGAGCAGAAGGTATAATTATTAGTTATTTATAAGACTTTGTGAAGTCTTTGGTATGGTTCTAAAAACTAAAAGTGTATGTATAAAAATAGTTTTGCAAGTCAAGTGGTTTCTAATTCTTTGCTTTCAACAAAATTGAAGAAGAACCTTATACCTGAGTTGTCAGCTGACAGATTATTAAAAATATTATTTAATAATAGCCCATTACGTGAGTTTTGCATATAACTAAGAAGAAATTTTAAAAATGGGGTCAAGTTGCCTCAACAAGTCTTTATTTTCTCATTCATTTATATGATCAAGATTCCTTAGTTCTTTCATGTTAAATTTTTTAAAATTGAAATAATATATAGCCCAGATTCATTAACAATAAGTAACATTTGTCAACATGAAATTGGGAAAATAAAGTCCCTATCCATCTCATTAAGAGATGCATTTCCAGTTAAATTTTACCTTTACAAACTTATACTTTTATTTACCAAAATGTGTATTACAGATTGAGCATCCCTCATCAGAAAATCTGAAATGCTCCAAAATCTGAAACTTTTTGAGCACCAATATGATGCCACACGTAAGTACTGTACTTAACACAACTTTGTTTCACATACAAAATTATTTTAATATTGTATAAAATTACCTTCAGGCTATGTGCATAATGTATATAAGAAACATAAGTGAACTTCATGTTTATACTTGGGTCCCAGCCCCAAGGTATCTCATTATATACATACAAATATTTTAAAACCCAAGATAATCTGAAATCCAAAACACTTTTGGTCCCAAGCATTTCAAATAAAGCATATCCAATCTGTATTGACATTATTTTGATCTCTAACAGTTGGTAATCCTATCTTAATCCATATAACTTTTTTTTTTGAGACAGCATCTCACTCTGTCATCCAGGCTAGAGTGCACGCAGTGGCATGATCATGGCTCACCGCAGCCTTGACCTCCTGGGCTCAAGTGATCCTCCTACCTCAGCCTCCCAAGTAGCTGACACTACAGGCAGGAGCCACCATGTCCAGCAATTTTTTTTTTTTTTTTTTGTAGAGATGAGGTTTCCCTATGTTGCCTAGGCTGGTCTTGAACTCCTGGGCTCAAGTAATCCTCCTGCTTCCGCCTCACAAAGTGCTAGGATTACAGGTGTGGGCCACTGCACCCAGCCCATATAAACTTTTTAAACACTTGGAACAAGAAATTAAAAATTCAGTGTAAGAACATATTTTGTTGCAAAGAAGCATAATAGGTGGCTCAATAAAAGATTTCCAAGAACAAAGAAAAAAATTATATTAGGATGCAACCAGGGTTGAGAACTCAAAAAAAAAAAAAAAAAAAAAAAAAAAAAAAAAAAGAAAAGAAAAGAAAATTCTGCAGGGAGGAGGAGAATAAAATATGGATTCCAAGGGGAAAAAAAAGAGCAATGTAAAATTTCCAACCATTAAGAAAGAGGTTTGTATATTTTTAAAATTAATGATAATGGGTGTCAAAACATTATGATATTTAGATTGAATTGAACATATGAGAGATTAACAGTTTTACTGTAAAGTGTTAATATGCAGAATATGTTGGAAATCATATTTCTTTGCAACTATCTGGACACATGTTGACAATTTTAGGTCTATCTAAGTCTATGGGAAGAGGCATATGACATTTCACAATCCTTGTAGGAGAGATGTGAAGGGAAGACCTGAGGTATTCTTCCTCCTTCTTGTGTTATCCCAATAGGAAAATGGACTTATAACTGGAGAAGAGAAGCTAGGTGTCAGCAGAGACATGATGGAGTGGACATTTCTTTCAGTCCTTTACCAGGAAGTCCTCTCAAACTGAGGAGGAAAATACTAAGGGAGAGACACAGTAGTCGTGAAGCTCATGGCATTCTTGAAGACCCACCTCACACCCCAAATTACCAAACCCCAAAGCTCTCTTCAGCTCAGTAGGCTGTCCTTTAATTTTCAGCAACTCTTCCCCACAGCAGAAGAACCAATTTTTCTTTTCCCTCATAATTTGAACCCCTCCCCCTAATTTATTTGAAGATAAAGATATTACCTTGTTTTACTACCAGTGAAAATACAATGACTTGAGAAGAGAAAATGATCTGTGTGAAGCCAGGGCAGAAGTGGAAGTTGTGGGCCCTCGAATAAACCATTAGTCTTATACTTGAAGCAGGATAAATAAATGCCAAACCCAAGGCAGAAACTAGAAACATGGAGGAAAAGAGGCATAAATGCCTCACATTAGATAATTACATTCCAAGAAATCTTTCTTGCAGCAGTTACTTCTCTACAAGAGGACCAACTTCCTCTGACTCCAAATTTACTCCTTAGGTACACTTGGGTTAGATATTCCTTTGACTATCCAATCATACCACTGTATATTACAATTTACACATGCATACACGCTCACCTAAAGAGTTTTTTTTTTTTTTTTTTAATCGAGTCTAGGACCTGATTTCCCTCCATTAAATCACTGATGAAAAATTTAGTAAATCTACGGAGAGAGTTTAGTAAGTGTAAGAAGACTTTGCTCACTGTGTGTGATATTCCAATAGATTCACGTGTTCTACACACAGGGATCTCTTGGAGATAAGGGAAGCATTTCTCAGGTGTCTGGGTGAGTTTCTGGTCACTATCCAGGTTCCTGGCTCAGCTTCCCACGTCTCTATGAATAAGCAGAGGGCATTCACATCCAGACCAGGCTCCTGGGGCTCAGACCATAGGGGCTGGGCATCCCTGGTAGACCTCACATTGGGCACTGAGACTCCTGAAAAACTTGTGCTGTTAATTTTTCAGTTCTCCATCTTGACTGCTTCTCAGACTGACCACCAGTTGGTGAGTTTTCATCAGCCTTCTGTCTTGTCTCCTCTGACCCAAACAGCAGCAGGGACTCATTTGTATGCACTGGTTTCGTAGGCAGTTAACTTTTAAGCCACATCCTCTGGTCTCGTAGGCAGTTAACTTTTAAGCCACATCCTCTGTCTACTAGGCTAAACTTGCCTGCCTGAGAGGCATACTCCTTCCATCCTCTATCCTACATCTGTGAGCTACCAACTCTGGTCCTAGTGTGACACTGCCAGAATGTTGTGTACCTCATCTATTTAGAGTGGGAAACCCATGAGGCAAACTGTAGAGGCCCTGTATCCTCACTCCCTTTCTGCTCAGTTTTTTCACCTATATTATCTCAACTTCACTCTACTAACCAGAGTACCAAGGAAAGGTAGGCTAGCAATCATGTGCATGATGACTATAGCGAAGCGGAGAGGAGACGACTTATGATCCTTTTTATGCTGGATTCTCTACTGAAGGCATCTGATGGCTTCTGATTTCCCTGGTCCGAGAAGAAAGTCCCTCTCCACCTCTCCCTCCTTACTCTACCTCAGGCTGAGGGGCTCAGGCAACCTTTCATGTTGCATATGGCATAGGTATGTCTGCCTCACTCCAGAAGGGACCAGCCAATAGCCACCTACTTCCTTTCCTGTAGCCAGGTGATCAGCGACAGGCAAAAATCAAGATCCCAGACTTCCAGAGTAACCTCATCAAGACTGAGGTAACAGCTCACATAGCTAGTGCATAGACAGATGCAGGTTACATGGAGTCTGAATCTTGTACACATTTGGAGGCTCCCTTTGGGACTGCTGGGAAACGTGAAACATGGGATTTCACTCACAGTTGTGCTCACTATGTGTGATATTCCTATAGATTCATGTCTTCTACACACAGGGATTTTTGATCATTCTGAATTGTTGATTCCCATAAAAAATGAATACATAGTCATCATAGCATATGCTGCATTACTGAATATATATTTATGAGACTCTCCAACACATCTTTACACGTCTGAGGAGTGGAAGAATTTCCCACAGATTAGCTTCTTGTTCCCCACATTTCATTTCAAACCTCATTTCTCTTCCACCTCTGGCACTGGGTGTGGTATGGCTCCCTAGTGCTCCATGCCAGAAGAAGTGGCACAGGGGTAAAGTCATTTCTGGTGGGGGGAGGAGGATTTGGAGAGAAAAAAGAAAGAGGATTGCCGGGGAGTATACAGGGAGGGTTAGGAGAAATTCTGGAGATATGGTCCACTCAATGGAGGCACATATAACCAAGCTGAGAAACGACATAGTACACAACAGAATCGGGAGATGTGAAACCCAGACATCAATCTTCACCTGGGCATAGAGGAAATACTCAGATTTCCAAGCAGGTTCTAGGTTCAGAGGAGAGCGCGCTTGGTTGGAAGCGCTGGTCTGGCAGGATGGGGTGGGGGCGTTAATGCAAACTTCTGGTCCAGCAGAGGTAGAAACAGACCAGATGTAAGTAGCAGCTCAGAGGCAGCGGACTTGAGGGATGAAGATGTGAGGCCCAGAGGGTGGTGCCTGGCAGAGAAAACAGCTGCCGGACACCAAGGCCACCTCGGGTTAAAGGGAACAAGTTGCACCCAAAAAAACACGGTGAAAATAGTTAGAATAAGAATATTACCCGGAGTGTTCTTCTAAGACCCTCCCCAAGAACCTGGATTCTTTAACAATCCCTCCAGAGCAGGGACACTCAGAATACATACATCTCCCACAAAGTAAAGTGTCTGAAGGCCTGGGCAGACCCTTCTCCCTCCCCTTCTCTCTCCTCCATGGGCCGGCCCGGAGGAGGGTCAGGGATGAGAACTACTCTGACTGCTGTCCCCCACCTCACCCCAACGAGAGAGGAATCTAGAGGTCTGTATCCCTCCTTCACCACTCCGCCCAAGCGCCTTCTGGAAAACCCAATCACCGTCCCAAATCTCACCCAGCAACTGCATCCAAGCGCTTTCTCCAAGTGTTCGGGGAGCCGCCGAAACTCTTCTTCCAGGCAGGCGTTCCCGGACTCTGTACAGTAGGCACCCCCCCTTGGGTTTTGAGCCGCAGTGTCTGCCTCTGTCCAAGTATCCAGGCTCAGGTGCAGACCTTTCAGGGCCGGCGGCGGAAGGCGCGGACGGCGAGGACCCCTTCAGGCGTACTGCCCCCCGGGCTGCCGCGCCAGAGAGTTTGCATCCTTGGGAACCGCGGACGTGCTAGGGCGCTCCAGCTCCGCGCGCCTCAGACGCTGAGGCTATGATTGGCCTGGCTGAACGTCAATCAGGGCTCGGCGCCGTGGAGGCGGGACGAACGCCGCAGGCCGAGCCTGCTTAACTCCCTGCGGGATTATTCTCCGCCTCTTCTAGGGTAGGCAAACGCTTCCCGAGTCCCTTAAGGGGGTCCCCGCGGCGGCCTGAGATGTTCGGCGCCAGGTCGTCGCGCCCTTGCGCTGGCTGAAGTAGGAATTGGCTCTGGAGAGTCTGCGTTGTTCCTGGTCCCAGGGCCGTGGTCCCGATACTGCGCTTCCGCTCCGCCAGTCAAAGCCCCCAGGCTCAGTCTTCTCCCGCGTTGCGCTGGAGAAACACCCGGAAGAGAGAGTCCCAGAAGGACTGCTGTGGCCCTGCGAACTGACTGCCACCTTCCAGGACTCTAGCCCTGGCTCCTTCTAACCTTCCCGCCCCTCAGTGCCCCAGGGAGGCTGCTATGCCAACAATTATTCATCAGCCGGAAGAAAAGGAGGTGCCAGTGTTAGGCGCAGAAGAGGGTTGGACCAGAAAAGCTGGAGAGGGGAAAGAAAGGAAAGAGAGGGAAGAGGGAAGGCGGAAAAAGTGGGGAGGGGTAACAGCTCGGGCTTTTCCTCTAGGGTAGTTTGTCTTCTCTCCGTCCCGCCCCCTCTGGTTCTTGCCTCAGTTCCCCACTCCCACCCGTGCACCTCTGCGGCAGGCGTGTGAAAGAAGTGGGAGGGAAGGGCTTTTGGTCGGGATATCTGGTCCTCCAGACCCCACAGCCTTGGCTGAGAACTTACTTAAGTCCACTCCAACTGACTTGATAAATGAGAATCTTGACCAGTCCATTGGTAGGTAGAAATGAGGGACATCATCTGTCCCTGAACAGAATAACCCGAAACCGCAGGTCCCATGGATGTGGGAATCCACAGCACTGACTGTGCTCCTAAGGCTCGTAAGTCCACTTCCGAACCTCATCTAAGACCCTGAAAGCCAGACTAGGGATACATTTTTTTATTATTACTATTTTTTATTTGAGACAGGGTCTCCCTCTGTGGCCCAGGCTGGAGTGCAGTGGTGCGATCTCGGCTCACTGCAACCTCCGCCTCCCGGGTTCAAGCGGTTTTCGTGGCTTGGCCTCCCGAGGAGCTGGATCCACAGGTGCGCACCACCACACCTGGATAATTTCTGTATTTTTAGTAGAGACGGGGTTTCACCATGTTTGTCAGGCTTGTCTCAAACTGTTGACCTCAAGTTAGCCTCCCGCCTCTGTCTCCTAAAGTGCTGGGATTACAGGCCTGAGCCTTCTCGCCCGTCTTATACGTTGGATCTTTTCCCAGACCTCCTCCTCAGACCTGGACCGACCAGATGATGCTCCATCGGTTACTCTGATCCTGGCTTTGGCACTGCCAGATAAAACTGGGAGAAACCCTACATTTACTCTTAATGTAACGTATTGGCTTGAAACTGCAGGTCAGAACCCATTTATGTTGAGATCAAAACACTTTTTTTTTCCAGGTAGAATGAAATAGAACAAAATAGAATTGAAAATACTTGCCTGCATCACAGGTAATGAGAGTAACTATAGTTTCATGAAAACTTTGTTTCAGTTAAATATGTTTTTGCGTGTGTGCATGTGTACCGGGAGGAGATATATATTTCATGTATATATGTAGAGAGGTGGAAATCAACAACAAAGCTCCATAATTGTTCTTATTTTCTAATAGTTCTTGATTTTGAGTAAAAATAATTAAGAACAAAATGTTGAGCCAGCTAAAGAAAGATCAGAGTCAAGCAGGCTCTCACTGGGGCCTAAATAGAGGTTCATCTTATTTGTTTTTTTTTTTTTTTCCCCCATCTCGTGGGCTCCTTCTAAGGCCCAGCAAGGAATTACCCTCCCCCCACTCTCTCTGCTTGGTTCAGCCATTCAGCCGTCTCTCAGGCTCTTTGATTAATAAAATGTCCAGTAGAGCTATTTTATCCTGTGCATGTGTGGGAAGAGAGCAATGCCAGTGATTCTTTTCTGATTTGATAGAAACTTCACAAATCACGTTATCTTTTGAAGCTTGAGATTTTAAACTCAAATATTATCACCAGAGAACTAAATTATTAAGAAAGATGAGTGGTCAAAAGTACAGATGTTTTACAGTTTAAGGGTCATTTTGTCAGGTCCTGTCCAAAATATTTGAAGTCTAGGGGTTTGAAAAATTGTTAGAAACAACCATTTATGACAACAGTTTTCATTTATTGTTCTCCCCAGCTTCAGGAGCAGGCGATAACATTTTTTTCCTTCTTGCTGAGAATTTTTTCACCAGGGTTTCAAGGCTAAGAACTGAAATTCCAGCACTGACATTGAATTAAAAAGAAGCAAGCCCTTTTAGGAAGTCAAATTTTATCATATGAGATGGAATATAATATTGAGATTACTTATTACTTAGGAATGGGATGGGGGGCTTTTAACAACAGATCAAAAAAAAAGTTGAAAGGATAGGAGTGAAATAAAGCAAACTTTCATTATTCATAGATGATACAATTGTCTACAGAGAAAAATAATCTAAAACATAAGAAGAGTTTGGTACAGTTGGCTAAATATATAAAATACTGCATTTTCTATAAAAAGTGGAAATGTGATTAACTGGTTAATAAAGTATAACAAACTTACAGTACAGTTGACCTTTGAACAACATGGGCTTGAACTGTGCAGGTCCACTTATATATGATTTTCTTCTGCCTCTGCCACCCTTGAGACAGCAAGACCAACTCCCCTCCTCCCCTTCCTCCTCCTCAGCATATTCACCATGAAGACATGAGGATGAAGACCTTTATGATGCTCCACTTCCACTTAATGAATAGTAAATATATTTTCTCTTCTTTATGATTTTTAAATAACATTTTCTTTACTTTTCTGAGACAAAGTCTTGCTCTGTTGCCCAGGCTGGAGTGCAGTGGTGTGATCATGGCTCACTGTAACTTCAACCTCCTGGGCTCAAGCGATTCTCCACCTCAGCCTCCCAAGTAGCTGGGACTACAGGTGCATGCCACCCTACCTGGTTAAATTTTTAATTTTTTTAGAGATGGGGTCTCGCTATGTTGCTGAGGCTGGTCTCGAACTCTTTGTCTCAAGCAGTTCTCCCACCTCAGCCTCCCAAAGTGCTGGAATTACAACTATGGGCCACCGCACCTGGCCAACATTTTCTTTTCTCTGGCTTACTTTATTGTAAGAGTATAGTGTATAACACATACAAATATAAAATATATGTTAAATAACTTTATGTTATTGGTAAGACTTCTGATCAACAGTAGGCTATTAGTAAAGTTTTGGAGGAGTCAAAATTATGTGCAGATTTTTGACTGCACAGGTGGTCAGCACTGCTAGCACTCGCATTGTTGAAGGGTCCACTGTAATCAGGAATAAATTCTCAAAAAGGAAAGGCATGCAAGATCTTAGTGGGGAAAATTAAAATCATTAAAAGAAGTTGAAGAAGTACTGCACAGATGGAGAGATATATTCATGGTTAGAAAGCATCAATATCATAAAAATGCCAGTTTTCCCCAATGTGATCTATGGTTTCATGCCGTTTCTAGAAAAATTTCAACGAAATGTTTTATAGAATTGGGCACAATGATATTAAAATGAAATGAAGGAACACAAGTTCAAGAGGAGCCAAAATACCATTGAAAATAAAGAGGAAGTGGGGGAATTTTCTGACTACATGAGAAGATATATACACCACTGGATTTAAGACCATGTGCTGTTATTGGTGAGAGGGGAAGTAGACGACTGGGCCAATAGAATAGAATGGAAAGAGCGTCAGGACCCCTTGTATATGAAGGATGGTCATTAAAGACCAGTGGGTAAGGGATGTATAATTCAGTAAGTTTGAATTTATGACACTGGATTAATGGATATATATACATCATAATAAATTCCAGATGAACTAAGGACCAACATATTGAAGGCAAAACTGTAAAACTTTTAAATGAAAATGTGAAAGAAATATTTGTATGACTTCAAGGTAGAAAAATATTTATTAAAAGACACATTTTGAAAACAAAATGTATAAGAAAAGATGAATAAATTTGACCACATTAAAATTAGAAACTTTTATCAAAATATACTCTAAAGAAAAAAAAGCCACAAACTAAACTTGTATCACACATAATTTACATAGGATCAATATCCAGAACATCTAAGAATAGCCCCAGAAGAAAATGATCACAAGATGTGAAAGGGCAGTTCACAAAAAGGGATATATAAATGACCAATAAATATACAAAAGTTAAGCTCACTCACAATAGTTATCAGAGAATTGTGAATTAGAACAGTCCTTGAAATAACATTTTAAAATCACTAAATAGACAAACATTGAAAAGTCTAACATTATCAAAAATCGATGAGGTTGTAGGGTGAGGGGAACTCATACTCTGATGGTGGACTTCCAACTGAAATAATCTGCTTGGAAAAAAAATTGGCATTTTGTAAAGTCGAAGCTGAGTATATCCTAAAGCACAGCAGCTCTACCCTTAAGTATATATGCACCTTAGGGAAATTATTGAATAAGGCACCAAGAGCAATGTGCAGGAAAAGTCACGAGAGCATTCTTTGTAATTGCAAAAAGCTGGAAACAACCCAGTGTCCATTTGCAGGTAAACTGATGCACAAATTTTGGTATAATAATAATGTGGAATTCTATGCAACATCAAGATCAGTGGAATACAGATACAGTAATAAACTTGCATAATTCTTAAAATCATATTGTTGAATGAAGAAAACAAGTAACAGAAAAATACATTGTGATATTAATTATGATGTTAATTTGTTGTCAGAAACAAAGACAATATTTACTATGATGGAAAGCAAGATAATGATCAACTCCAAATTTGGAATAATAGTTGCATTTTGCAGAGAGGAAGGGAGATTCTAAGGGAAGACAAACACAGGAAACTTTAATATTAAGGGTAGTGTTCCATTCCTTCATGTGACTGGTGGGAAAAAAATGGATGTTTAAAATTCTCGTAGATATGCATCATATGCGTTACTTATTTGTAGAAAAATATTTCAAAAGCTGGATCATAAGAAATAAGGAAAAAGATGTGCAAAAAATCATTTGCACAGGGACAGAAGTAACAAAGGCAATTTGATGAAATTTATTGAGACAGAAGACTGAAAAATGAAAAAGCATGGTAAATACAAAATAAAAATATGATGGCAGAAGTAATCCAGATATATATGCATTTGTAATGCCCATTTATATCACTGCATTAAATCTAAAGTTTTCTGCTCAGTAAAGATGGTGTGTGTGTGTGTGTGTGTGTGTGTGTATCTATCAAATTTTAAATCTAAATTTTTCTGCTTCTCAGTGAAGATGGTGTGTGTGTGTGTGTATTTGCTATTCAAAAAGTGCTGGTGGCAATGGCTTATACCTGTAGTCCCAGCACTTTGGGAGGCCAAGGAGGGAGGATCACTTGAGCCCAGGAGTTTGAGATCAGCCTGGGTAATATAGAGAGAGACCCTATCTCTACAAAAATAAAAAAATTAGCCGGGCGTGGTTGTGCATGCATGTAGTCCTAGCTACTCAGGAAACAGGTGCAAGGATTGCTTGAGCCTGGAAGATTGAGGTTGCAGTAAGCCATAGTCGCACCACTGCACTCCAGCCTGAGTGGCAGAGTGAGACCCTGTCTCAAAACAAAACAAAACAAAAGCACCTAAAATAAAATGACACCGAGTGATTAAAATAAACCAATGGACAATGATAAACTCAGGCAAATGCTAACAAAAATTAATTATGGATAGAAATACTCCATTTTGTGCTGCTATAACAGAATATCCAACTGGATAATTTATAAAGAACAGAGATTGATTTATTACAGTCCTAGAGGCTAGCAAGTCCAAGGATGAGAGGGCTGCATCTTGCAAAAATCTTCTGGCTGCCTCATACTATGGTGGGAGGCAAAAGGGATAAAAAGAGAGATTGGAGAGAGAGAAAGAGAGAATGCCCAAGTGCAACAGGTTGAATTCACAGGCTTTTAGCCTTTTTGTATTGGCACTGATTCATTTATGAGGATGGAGTCGTTGTGACCTAAACACCTGTCATCATTAAGCCTCAACTACCAGCACTGTTGCTTTGAATATTACATTTCCACCATATGCTTTTTTGGGGACACATTCAAACCATTGCAAATACTAATATTGAACAAAGTAGAATAAATTATGAAAAAATTTTTCAGTGTCAAGGATACTTCATTATGCTAAAAGGTACAATTCACCAACTGCCCATAAGTTATAAGCCTTTGTATCCTAAACAAGTCTTTGAAATTTAGGGAAAAAAATGCGGTTTGTTAGGAAGGATAAATTGACACATTTAAGAGCTTTTAGCATACTTTTAAACTAAACTGTCATATCAAATTTTAAAATAATATGAATGTAAGATATTTTACTAAAGCAAATAATGATCTTAAGTTGTCAGATATTTATAAAATTATGTACTCAACAAATAGTGAATACATATTTTTCTAAACATAACGCATTAAACCACAAAGTAAAATTAAATAGAAATTAGAAACTACACGGGCTATATTCTCTCACCAGTATAAAATACATACATAGAAAAACAAAACAAAATGAAAATAAAACAAAACAAAACAAAACAAAACCTCACCAAAAGAATACTAACAAGAAAGCCTCCACTTGGAAACTTAAAAACATCTCACTAATTTTTGGGTTGAAAAGGAAGTCAAAATTGCAATTCAAGGGAGTTGTGTTTTGCTACGAATATGGAGGGAATTCAGAATTCATTTCTCTGTATAGTACAGCAAAGAGAATGAAAAAGAAAACCACACAAGAACTTCATTTTTAGTGAAACTAGGAAACAGAAAGTATGGTTACATCCCAAATTGCATGCCATTTGTGCTTAAAGCAACGGAGAGCAGCAGAACTGGGCATAGGAAGCCAAAATGTTGCTGTGGCAACAGATGAAAGTGTGGAGGAAACTAGTTGTGCGGGATCTCGGAAAGGGCCTGAAAATATTCTCTCTCTTAGAAGCCAGCCTAGGTTGGAGCTGCTGGCAGTTGGCCTGAGCCACAGTGAGGTCCAGACGCTGGGGGAGGCAGAAGAAGGCCCACATGTTGGGGGAGCAGACGTTGTTTTGGAAGTTCCAAGGTGGCAGATAACAAAGGATTCCTCTGGAATGCAGGGAGCTCTAAAACTGTGGTAGGATCCTTGCTGAAATAGATTCTCAAAGTTGGAAGAAACATGGATGCGGCATATTTTAAGATAAAGTTCACTGTGGTAGTAATAAAAGATTGATCCTTTGGTTGTAAAACCTGGGAGGTTACTATTGCCCATGTCTTCTCTCACCACCTCATCATCCCACCCGCATCCAACAGGAACCTTCCACTAATATCTGGTCCAGGAATGCTCAATTCATTCAGAATAAGTAGGAAAAGAAATGGCACAGTTCCACATAAATATGCCATAAGAAAATAATGTTTATAGAAAGCAGCAAGATTTCCCTCCAGAAGTAATGAAGCAGCCTCAGCCATGAAGATCATGGTGCCAAAAGGAAGACCTTCAGCAGAAGCAGTTGCGAGCCAAAGAGGTCCAAGGGCACTGAGGAAGGAGCCAAGTGGTAAGGGCCACCTCTGGCTGGGATCCAGGGTGCCCAAGTGGGAGAATGAGCAAGCCAGAGAGTGCTTGGTCTAGGGATTAAGGAAAGCACACAGGAATAGGTTGGACACCAAATTTGAAAATAAACAGTGAGAAAAATGCTGTGGTGACAAGGATCGAAATGAAGTAACAGAACAATTAAAATTACGTGATCCAGGGACAGAGACTTGAATTCATAAACAGGCCTGTGTTGCCCATTAGTCACAAGGGGAGCAGTGAGCCATTGTTAAAATGCCAAGGATTCCCAATGCAGTTTACTTGGAACTTTGCCCAGCGATGAAGGAGTCTGACTTGTCTTTTCTGTAATAGTTAGAATCAAAGAAAAATAAAGCACAGCTGGTGGGAGGGTGAGACACAAGCATCATGAACCAGGATCTAATTCAAGGATCAAACTGCTGTCCAGTTCTGGCAGATTTTGGATTGCAAGGGGAATAGAGCTGAGAGGCCATATTGGCACCTAGGCACAGTGAGGTGAGTCTGGCCACCCATTTTAAGAAGCCCCTGCAAAATGATACAAGTGGTTACTAGAAATCACCTCTGGCCTCTGGAAAAAAAGAAACAGCATCTCCCGGGTGAGAATATCTGGGTCTCACACCTATTGACCAGGTCAGAGATAGGGTTCAGGTGGGGATGGGATATAATAAAAGGCATGGGTAAAGAAACTGGGCAGAGGCATAGTGCCTGCATGTTGGAGGCACTATGGAGCTGCACGTTGGAGCTCACTCGTGGCTGCTTTTCCTTCAGAGTACTCATCCCTCAGCTTACCCAGGGGGACTCAAAGAGAGGAATGTGCGTGTGTATGTCTATCTACCCATCCACCTTCTAATCTACCTAAATCAATCACTGTGTGTATCTATTCCAACCACAATGGACCCCTATCATTCAATTTCATCTAGTGGTACATCTCAGGCCAGTTTACAGAAAAGCTGTAAAGGGCTGTAAAAGGCTGTATGAGAACATAATCTGAAAAGCGTTGCTCAAAAGAGCATAGTATGTATTATTTGGCGTTTATGAAGAAATTAGATTTCACACTGAACTACTTAATAAAGATAACTACAAATGGGCTGCAGCATGTGATTCTGAATTTGACTATTTCCTTTTGCCCTTCAGTTTCAGACTGTGATATGGATTGTGATTCTCTACCACCCCCTAGTGGAAATTCATTCATTTCTTTTTAAGTCCTGTTTCTTCTTAGAAATTACATAGAAAATTACATAGTGAATATCTGGATTCACTCTTGTCATAAAAGGTTCAAACCGGCTGGGTGCGGTGGCTCACGCCTGTAATCCCAGCACTTTGGGAGGCCAAGGCGGGCGGATCACGAGGTCAGGAGACGGAGATCATCCTGGCTAACATGGTGAAACCCTATCTCTACTAAAAATACAAAAAAATTAGCCAGGCGTGGTGGCGGGCGCCTGTAGTCCTAGCTACTTGGGAGGCTGAGGCAGGAGAATGGCGTGAACCCGGGAGGCGGAGCCTTGCAGTGAGCCTAGATCGCGCCACTGCACTCCAGCTTGGGCTACAAAGAGAGACTCCGTCTCAAAAAAAAAAAAAAAAAAAAAA